>NC_092356.1:28058818-28658818 GCF_963676685.1 Mytilus edulis
TGACCAAATTGCAATTTGTTTTATTAAACCAAATTGTTCAACTGGTCAGAAATTTGAACAAATTTTTCAGTCAAAATGTGAAAGTGCAAGGTGATATAATAAATCATACTTACAATCCTATAAGACTTTAACTCCACTGTGTTGATGTTATTTTTAAATTAGTTTATCAATCTGTATAGTTATATATAGCTACATTTGTGTATTACCATACTAAAGGTGAACTGTTTTATTTGTAATTGCTATAAAAATGTCCAAACTAAGCTTTTATATAGTTTTTCTTTCAAAATGTATTCTATATTCATAAGAATCACACAGTATATGAATAAAAACATCATATTCAGTAAAATATTTGTAAAATTGCAATATATTTGTAGGAAGGGGAGATAATCTTTTTTGGTTTCAAAAAGTCTTTATTCAAAAGAATAGTAGTTTAGGTTATTTCCCCAAGGAAACTTATCAATAGCATATTGTTATTTCACACATAGTTTACTGAATATATGATGTATTATTTTAAATGATATATGATTCTTATAAATATAAAATCCTTTTCGAAAGAAAAACTATATAAAAGCTTAGTTTGGACATTTTTATAGAAATTCAAAATAAAATAGTTGACCTTTAGTATGGTAATGGCTATAATATAACATATATGATATAATATAATTATACCAATTGCAACTCATTCAAAATTTTGACCAAATTGCAATTTGTTTTATTAATCCAAATTGTTCAGCTGGTCAAAAATTTGAACAAATTGTTCAGTCAAAATGTGAAAGTGCAAGGTGATAAAATAAAATATACTTACAATCCTATAAGCCTTTAACTCCACTGTATTGATATATTATATCATATATGTTATATTATAGCCATTACCATACTAAAGGTCAACTATTTTATTTTGAATTGCTATAAAAATGTCCAAACTAAGCTTTTATATAGTTTTTCTTTCGAAAAGGATTTTATATTTATAAGAATCATATATCATTTAAAATAATACATCATATATTCAGTAAACTATATGTGAAATAACAATATGCTATTGATAAGTTTCCTTGGGGAAATAACCTAAAATACTATTCTTTTGAATAAAGACTTTTTGAAACCAAAAAAGATTATCTCCCCTTCCTACAAATATATTGCAATTTTACAAATTATTTTACTGAATATAATGTTTTTATTCATATACTGTGTGATTCTTATGAATATAGAATACATTTTGAAAGAAAAACTATATAAAAGCTTAGTTTGGACATTTTTATAGCAATTACAAATAAAACAGTTCACCTTTAGTATGGTAATAGCTATATATAACTATACAGATTGATAAACTAATTTAAAAATAACATCAACACAGTGGAGTTAAAGTCTTATAGGATTGTAAGTATGATTTATTTTATCACCTTGCACTTTCACATTTTGACTGAACAATTTGTTCAAATTTCTGACCAGTTGAACAATTTGGTTTAATAAAACAAATTGCAATTTGGTCAAAATTTTGAATGAATTGCAATTGGTGGATAGCAACACTATCAGTCAAGTCACTGTAATACCAGGCAAGAATAACTGGATCATTTCAGGCAAACGCAAATTAAAAGAATGACTATGAGAACCCTATACATAGTCTAAATCCATGTACGCAGAAACAAACATTTAGTAAAACAGCAGCAACCACTCTCTCTCTCTCATCTTGGGTTTGAACCAGGTTGCCCAAATGAAACCTTATTTCCATTAAAGGACAAGGTGATTTGAACTTGGATATCACAAGAAGGCCTATATTAATCAAAGTAAACCTGGTTAAAGTTACCTGTTAGGACAATCAAAAGTTATAAAGGATGACCTGTGTTACACAAAAAACAAAACACAAACAAGTGCTTAACAACATCTAGATACCCTCATAATTAAAAGCATAACATTTCAAATAGTCCCAGCATTCAGCTAACTGTTACTGAAATTCAACCGGTACTATCTGACTATAATTTCATAATAAATAACAACCATAATTTGGAAAAAACTGTTTCCAAGCAACCAGTAGGGCCAATGATTCATGCAAATGAAAAGTTCCTCGTAATGCACCAGCCTAAAATAACAAATGGCACCTAAACATACAGTGTACGATACTCATAAATTGGGCAACTTCTAGAATTCCCAGGATGAAGATTACAATACATTCTAGACTAGTACAAATGTATATATATAAATTAAAGCTGTTTTCGACACCTAAATACTAAAGATTTTTAACGGTGGAGCAGACTGCAAGACAAGCTGTAAATAATTACTTAGTTTGTACTAGATTTGCTAATATTACATGTACATATCCATTTAACTGCTACTGACAAATTTAAATTACACAAAACTTGAAATAGTCTCATTTAAAAGTTGATTACAAGATAAAACCATTGGACCCCTTTTTTCCCTTAATATATACATACATGTATAAAAAAAAATCAATAATAATGAAAATGTCCCACACCCTGAGACTGGTTGGTAGGGTTTGTGGCAAACAGCAGTAAGAAGTCTGTCCTAAATTAGTGATCAATAAATATACACTTCTATAAACTTTTGTCCTTTAAATTGTGGTACTTTATTGCAAAATCTGTATTCATGCAGTACATGCATATCTGATTTTTTTTGTTTAAACAAGATAAATATTATAATGTTATATAAATCAATAGCGTCCTCCATTCAAAATGTGATAAATACCAAACAACATTTAAAAGTTTCAATGTAATATATTATATAACAATTATATAGAATGTAACCTCATATTTACGAAAGTTTTTTATTTCAAACACATGATGCGGCATCCCATCATTGCAAGGCCATATAAATTTGTAAAAGTAACACATTCAGCAATTTTAAGTTTAGAAACTGAGATACAAACGTTACACAAATCTTTTCAATCTAACCCATAAGATTAGAAAAAGTTGTCTTAATCTATATACATTGTAAATATGTTTGTTATATGTTGTAATCACATGTACATTTTAATTTGTACATGAGGGGGTTTAATTTAAAAGTAATATACTGCTTTTAACTATTAAATCTGACGATTACCTGAAAAATTCTCAACTGGATCATACTAATGCAAAACTCTAGCGGTTGGCATAAATAACTTCTGATGATGATTCAATGTACAAATGTAGGTGACCAAAGGAGTTGAGTTAGTGGCGTGATGAGTCGTGAATCCAGTCCAGTCTGGTAACCCATCCGTAAAAACTGGTGTTTCCTTGCTGTTCAAGTCTCTGGTCCAACTGTTACAACCCTTGGCCGTGTTCTGTGGCCGAGCAAGGTCTCTAACTGATCTACCCAACATTGTGCTACAACTCAACAAAAAGTAAATATTAGTTCCACCATGCTACATAGCATTGACATAACAAAACCAAATGACTGTACAAAGAAACAATAACAATTACAAATTATGTATACTCATACATGTAGTTGTGTTGATAATAGTTACAATAATTTAAAAACAAATAATTCAAAATTGGTATATATACAGATTTATATATTTATTAAACTTAAATCCATAGTCAGTTGATAGCAACGTAGTGTAATGTTAGTATATAATTGAGTTATTACAACAATAATTCAAGCTGTGGCCTGTTTACATATGGCTAAATTCTTGATTTAACTGAACTATTCATACCATATCGACCTAGTCTAGGCTAGAGAGTAGTAGCAACTAAAAAATGTATACATGTCACTGTGATGAACGACTCTAGACAATTTTTAGTACACAAATCATGTGTAGGTACACGCAAAATTTATAGCCGGATATATACAGATAATAATAATATTTGCTTAAATCCACCAGCAAGCTAACATTTAGCTATGATTTCTTTTGGCTACTGCTTCTTAACTCCGGGTATGGTCTCTGTTCAAGATTTCCAAGATTTTGTTTATTTGTATCGAAAGTATAACTTCCGGTTACAAACCTGGGTCCTTCGCCCCAAAGAGTACGTCTCTTTTACGTTCATATCCTTTCATGGAATATTTGTTGTATATGTGCTATGAGAGATCTAGAAACACAATTACCGATGTATACCCTCTTAAGGAATATTTACTTTTAATTCGAAAGTTTTCGGGAGTTCATTAAATAACACCTGCCCCACAACACATAATCATTAAAGACACGTTACTAACCTGCATGCTGCTACAGCGCAAAATACAATTTGTTAGGCTTACCCATAGGCACTAGACGATCTGTCAATACTCAATTTAAATAGTATAAGATATGGGGAAAAATAATATATAAAAAAATTAAAATAAAAACAAATTAAACTCGTCGTGCATCTAATTTATGTAGAAATATACAATGACGCATGGTAAACATGATTATAATCTGCAAATCTTAGGACAATGTTGCATCTAATTACTCACACTTGTAAAAATTAAATAATTATAAAAATGAAAACGAATAATCCATTCATGGGACCAATTTCTCATTCAGTCTTTGCATGTGCTCTCCACGTGGCGATGCAATATGGTTAAAAAATGACGATCGATAAAACGAATTCTTTCTAAGATTACTTCTAATAAACATTAGAAGCATGAGTTAGGTTATAACCATACAAATTCTTACACTAGTTTACTTTACCATTTCAATTTTCAAGTTTACCGCTTACAAAATTTAAACAGCCTGCTTGCTGCGATGCAATTCTAAAAAGGACTAAATGACGTCACAGAATATAACGTCACACATGTTGGGTAATCTAAAACATGAAACACAATCCGTGAGTGGCCCCGGCGATAACTGAATTTAAGTCTATTAACTTAAATTCCATTGTAAGCAAAAGGACTTCAGTATGTGGAAAACTTGTTGTAAGCAAAAGGACTTCAGCTTGTGGAAAACGTGTTGTAAGCAAAGGGACTTCACCTTCAAGTGTCAACTATGTTTGCTTGTCTCTTACTTTACTGTTGTTAAATCAAACACTCTCTTTACTTTCTAATCTAAAAGGAACATTGACAATTGTATTTCCGCTAGATTCTTCACAACTCTGCTGAAAATATATGAATCAATAACAACTTGTTTATTTGTACTTAAGAATTGAAAAGGAAAAATCCCTTCGCCTACAATCCACGTGTTAAACCACTAGGGAATCAGTGTCCCTCGAACTGTAGACAAAGAATTTTAAATTAAAAAATTGATCCATACATTACAATTTTAGTATACATTGGTATTAGTATATAAAACCATTCAACATTATATTTATTAAATAAAACAAAACAAAAATATTGCAACCATTATTTTATCTCCCAAGAGAAACAAATTTTGTGACATATTTCAACACATCAATGAAATTATATACACATCCAATAGTAAACATCATAAAATTACCGACGATTACAGTAACTATAATTACCTTTAAACTGGTTCATTTGAACATAAAACTGTTTCCATCACATATGGTTTTTTTTTTTAATATAGTACCGTGCCATATCGGCATCTTCTGCCTTTTTCAATACAGACAAACATAATTTTCACCAATTTTTTTTTTATCATTTTTATCACATTTTCTGAAATCAATACATTACTTAAACTTGCAAATTGTTCTCACCAGATTCTGATAAGAAAAATCCTTTCCCTTTAGGTTGATCGAACTCATTGAGATGAATTATCGTGCAATGTCATATTGCTTCTCCTTCATTCACCAGCTTGTCGAAACTGTAGGTAACATCACCTGAAAACAATAGCATTCTATTCAATTCTATGTAAAATCAAACAGACCGCTAAACGCGGACCTCGACGCAGACACCTTATAATTTAAACCATATTACTCTGGCAAACAACAATATCAAGTGACATGTAATTTTACACTAAATTATTCCACTTCTCAATCTTTGTATTCCTTTCTATCAAAGTCTTCAAAAAGCACGTTCTATCAGTATGTACGATGTAATAATAAATAAAAAAATCCACAACACTCAAAAGTTGCAAAAGAAACTATTTACCCTGTAAACAATTTATTATTCTTCTTTCAAAATGGCCAGAGCCCCCACTTCTTCCTAAAATATAATAACGCGATAGCACTTTGCCCTGCATTTAACAGTTTAACTGCCGCACGGCATACTATATATCTGACCACCTTGGTTTACAATAACTACACAAGGTCTTAATCCAAAATATTGTTGCCACCGAGGTCAAACATTACCATCTAGTTCTTTTAAGAAGCCACCAAGGCGAATATAAATGACCACCAAAGTATTAAAGCCCCCAAGGCTAGTATTTTAATTAATCGTTGCCACCAAGAAAAATGTAAAAAAATATAATTTTTTTTATCATAAAATGACCACCTAGGTATATTTGATACCAAGGCAAGGCATATAAAAATGACCACCTAGGTCTATTGCCACCAAGGCATATATAAATGATCACCTAAGTCTATTGCAACCAAGGCATATATAAATGACTACCAAGGTCTTAAAGCCACCAAGGCTATACTGCAACCAAGGCAAATGTAAGTATAAGTTAAAGAATATATTGCAAAAATGAGGATGTATCACATGTACAACCAATGAGGTTATAATTACTCTACCGTTGTCAAATTTGAAATATTATACCAGCTTAGATCGGTTAGTGCTGTTTATTGGGAAAGGTCAATTAGGGCAAGTGGATTCGTATGTGTTTGCTTGCTATTTCATTACAATTAGTTTATAGATCTCAGATGACAATAATATTGATTATAATGCTTCATTTTTTATCTCCAGAGTAGTAATTTAGGACACACCTCCGCACTATATCCAGTGAGCTCTTATGAATACCATTGTGCATAGTAGTCCACAATTTGGTTTCTGAAACGTACTGACATTATCATGTATTTGGTTCTCTCCTCCAGAGTTTTCTATGCCCATAACTTAACATGAACTGGATGCAAGATTATATCCAGCACTGAGAATATGGGTACAACAGAAGCTGCGTATCTGAACGTCCCAGATAAACAGCAGTTTGATAATGATTAAAATAAAATAATAACACATATTGACAAAGATAAAATAATTGAACGTGACTGCGTACTTGTACAATACTTTTAAACTGGGCTGTTTCAGCAAGTTTAATTTTGAGTATCATTGATATATGCTTTTATGTAAATTTACTGTTTGCCAAATGTTGAAATAATCGAAACAATTTTTTTCAATAGATTGATCATTTGAACACAGAGGATTCTATTTCTTAAAAATGAATTTAGCCAATTATAAAGGTAGCAAGATATGAAATATTCACCCATATTTAAAAGATGTCGACTCTATCTCATTGATAAAATGTCGATTTTTATACAATGCTTTAACGTTAATCTTACATCAATGTATTTGTACACTACAGATGTCACTCATTTGGAATTCCAACTTTGTGTTGTTGACATACAAGTTGAGTAATACAATATTCCTATAAAACCTTCTACATGATATTGTTGCATTATTTTGCTGTATGAAATTGCTGCGTTTATAAATGTTAATCTTTATTTATGATTCTAATATGACGTGCATATAACGCTTTGTAAACAAAGCCGTGTTCTAAAACATATTTGATATTTGATATTTTGCACAAATTAACTCTTTATATTCTCGTTATTGTCATGGTTATTTTAATACAATATATACATATTAGAAGCTTACATAAACTTTTATTATATATTATTTATTCAAAACTGGTATTCCCCTGCTTTTAGTTTTTAAAATTATTAAACATGAACATGTATTGTACAAAACCAAGGGGGGTGGACGAGAACAACTAAACATTTTTCAGGTATTTTCGTACGTGTCGACATAAAAAAATACTGTATTTGTCTTATTAGAATCGAAATAGTTCCTTCGTGTCATGCTCTATGCTCATTTTAACATGGGTAGGCCTTATATTTGACTATATTTATGTAAAATATAGAAAAATAATATACCTACCCATGTTAAAACGAGCATAGAGCATGACATTAAGGAATTATTTTTTAAGTTAAAATATACCTCCGGGATCACTCGCCTCTCTTCCGTAATGATAAAATCCATGCAGATGCTTAATGATTGTGATCATATCCGTTGGTTGAACACCACTTTTAACAGTCTTTGCTATATTAAGTTTGTCATTTGTATTTCCCCATTGTTTTTACATATGTAACTGGTCTTCGTTGCAAATGATTAAATTACAAATAAGTATGGAAGGCAATTGTAATTTTACATTTTACATTTCGGTTCAGACTGCTTTTTATCCTAATATTACAGTTTATGATATATTTCGAAATGAAAACATTCAAAGTTCTGTATTTATACACGATGTGTGATACAAAAATGTGATACGAAAATCTGCGTTAAGGTGGTACCCAACACCATCACTGAAATTAATTTGGCTCGTTTAATTTTCATAAAATTTTGTCAAAGTATTTACTTTGACACTTTAACAAAAATATAAAAATTTTAAAAAAATTGAACCAACAGTTTTGTCAGAAAAATTACACTGGTTATATAGCAATTTGACAAACACCTATTTTGATCATTGAGAAGCTTAATATTCCTTTTACAACACAACGTAATTAAAACGTTAAGCTGACTTTACAGAGTTATCTCCCTGTAGTGTTAGGTACCACCTTAATTTGATTGACTTGACATGACGCTAATAACATACAAAACACCAACCCATTTCATCTGACAATATTCTTGTTGTCAAAATTTGTTAAATTTTTAAGCGGTTTAAAAGGTTAAAAGTTTCTGACACCAGAATGGAATATACGACAACATAATGTGCAGGAAACTAACTAGGTTCACATTTCGCGGAATTTTAACTTTAACACGTTGAGAGTTGTGACCATAAGAGAAATAGGTTTAACAACACTAAATAACATTGGGTATCGCTTGATTTTATTTTTTTTAATTGAATCTCGTTAATTTTTTTTAAAGTATTAATACATTCTAATACCAATGTTATCTCAATTGATTTCTAATCACCTATCAGTGTCACCAAATAGATATACTATTGAACTGTTGAACTGAGTAATATTATGGGACGAATGACTGGACACATCATTGATGAGTTTATCCCGAAACATCTGTCTATTGTTGGATCAGTTTTGGATAAGCGAACGGTTAAATCCCGCCCAGTCAAGTGACATAAATCAAGTAATACGAAGGCTCGTTTTTCATCTTATTGAAATTAAATAACTCGAGTTGAAATCGAGCTATACTCATTTCTCACTCGTTATGAAACCTATAACTATCACATTGATTGATTGATCTATATATGTTGTTGGACGCCACTGTCATTAACCATCATTCTAACTTTGTAGTAACTTCCTGAAGTATCTGTACAACGTCCACAATCGATCCTCCGACAACACAACAAAACTTAGATTTGAATTGGCATCGGTACCTGCTCCCTGCGTTATCCTTCATTGAACCAACTTGAATGAACATGCAATTCACCCATCTATTTTTTATAAAATATTGAAATTTAGTATTTAAGTCCTGTAACACACTGCACCAATGAGCTTATGAAACATAACCTCATTGGTTGATATCTTTGGCGGAAGTACATGTGATACATCCTCATTCTTTCAATATCCAAGCTGTGGGAAGGTCGTGCTCCACGTGTTGTCGGCAAAGTAACTATATTCTTTAACTTTTACTTACATTTGCCTTGGTGGCTTTAAGACCTTGGTGGTCATTTATATATGCCTTGGTGGCAATATACCTAGGTGATCATTTATATATGCCTTGGTGGCAATAGACCTAGGTGGTCATTTATATATGCCTTGGTGGCAATAGACCTAGGTGGTTATTTTGATGATTTTTTCACATTTGTCTTGGTGGCAACATTGAATTAAAAATCCTAGCATTGGGGGCGTCAAGACCTTGGTGGTCATTTATATTCGCCTTGGCGGCTTCTTGATAGAACTAGATGGTAATGTTTGACCTCGGTGGCAAAATGTTTTGGGATTTAGACCTTGGGTAGTTATTATCAACCCAGGTGGTCAGATATGTGTTGTGCCGTGCGGGGCAAAGTGCTATCGCTATATAAAATATATGTGGAAGTGTGGGCTCTGGCCATTTTGGAAACCTGAAGTTGAAAGGAGAATAATAAATTGTTTATACAGGGTAAATAGTTTCTATTGTTACTTTTGAGTGTTGTGGACTTTTCATTGATTATTACATCGTACATACTGATAGAAAATGCTCTTTAAAGACTTTGTAAGAAAAGAATAGACTTATTGAGAAAGTGGAATAATTTAGTGTGAGATGTCACTTGATATTAACGCTGTTTACCGGAGTGATGTGTATTGAATTATAAGGTGTCTTCGTCGAGGTCCGCGTTCAGCGGTCTGTTTGATTGTACATAGAATTGAATAGAATGTTTTTGTTTTCAGATGGTGTTACCTACAATGAATGAAGGAGAAGCGATATGACATTGCACGATGATTCATGTCAATGAGTTCGAACAACCTAAAAGGAAAGGATTTTTTCTGATCAGAATATGGTGAGAATAAATTGTAATTTAAGTAATGTTTTGATTTCTGAAAATAGGAAAATAATGTATCTGTGATGGAAGCAGCTTTATGTTCAAATGAACCAATTTAATAGTAAATCTAATAATTTGTCCGTAATTTCATGATGTTTACTATTGGATGTGTATATAATTTCATTGATGTGTTGAAATATGTCACAAAAATCTTTTTGTCTTGAGAGGTTAAACAATTGCAATATTTTTGTTTTGTTTTGTTTTATTTAAGGTTCATGTGGACCCTATGGCTAAAATGGCCGTATTTTCACCTCAAAATTTACTCTGAGTACAGACAAACCTGCGCATCTGTAAAAAATTTCAGGCATAGCATGCCCTAGATAAATAAATTTCAAATATGTTTTATGTTTTAGAAAAAATACAACAGAAGCTGCGTATCTGAACGTCCCAGATAAACAGCAGTTTGATAATGATTAAAATAAAATAATAACACATATTGACAAAGATAAAATAATTGAACGTTACTGCGTACTTGTACAATTCTTTTAAACTGGGCTGTTTCAGCAAGTTTAATTTTGAGTATCATTGATATATGCTTTTATGTAAATTTACTGTTTGCCAAATGTTGAAATAATCGAAACAATTTTTTTCAATAGATTGATCATTTGAACACAGAGGATTCTATTTCTTAAAAATGAATTTAGCCAATTATAAAGGTAGCAAGATATGAAATATTCACCCATATTTAAAAGATGTCGACTTTATCTCATTGATAAAATGTCGATTTTTATACAATGCTTTAACGTTAATCTTACATCAATGTATTTGTACACTACAGATGTCACTCATTTGGAATTCCAACTTTGTGTTGTTGACATACAAGTTGAGTAATACAATATTCCTATAAAACCTTCTACATGATATTGTTGCATTATTTTGCTGTATGAAATTGCTGCATGTTTATAAATGTTAATCTCTATTAATGATTCTAATATGACGTGCATATAACGCTTTGTAAACAAAGCCGTGTTCTAAAACATATTTGATATTTGATATTTTGCACAAATTAACTCTTTATATTCTCGTTATTGTCATGTTTATTTTAATACAATATATACATATTAGAAGCTTACATAAACTTTTATTATATATTATTGATTCAAAACTGGTATTCCCCTGCTTTTAGTTTTTAAATTTATTAAACATGAACATGTATTGTACAAAACCAAGGGGGGGGGGGGGGGGACGAGAACAACTAAACATTTTTCAGGTATTTTCGTACGGGTCGACATAAAAAAATACTGTATTTGTCTTATTAGAATCGAAATAATTCCTTCGTGTCATGCTCTATGCTCATTTTAACATGGGTAGGCCTTATATTTGACCATATTTATGTAAAATATAGACAAATAATATACCTACCCATGTTAAAACGAGCATAGAGCATGACATTAAGGAACTATTTTTTAAGTTAAAATATACCTCTGGGATCACTCGCCTCTCTTCCGTAATGATAAAATCCATGCAGATGCTTAATGATTGTAATCATAATCGTTGATTGATTGATTGATCATGATGAACACCACTTTCAACAGTCTTTGCTATATTAAGTTTGTCATTTGTATTTCCCCATTGTTTTTTACATATGTAACTGGTCTTCGTTGCAAATGATTAAATTACAAATAAGTATGGAAGGCAATTGTAATTTTACATTTTACATTTCGGTTCAGACTGCTTTTTATCCTAATATTACAGTTTATGATATATTTCGAAAAGAAAACATTCAAAGTTCTGTATTTATACACGATGTGTGATACAAAAATGTGATACGAAAATCTGCGTTAATTTGATTGACTTGACATGACTGCTTTTTATCCTAATATTACAGTTTATGATATATTTCGAAAAGAAAACATTCAAAGTTCTGTATTTATACACGATGTGTGATACAAAAATGTGATACGAAAATCTGCGTTAATTTGATTGACTTGACATGACTGCTTTTTATCCTAATATTACAGTTTATGATATATTTCGAAATGAAAACATTCAAAGTTCTGTATTTATACACGATGTGTGATACAAAAGTGTGATACGAAAATCTGCGTTAATTTGATTGACTTGACATGACACTAATAACATACAAAACACCAACCCATTTCATCTGACAATATTCTTGTTGTCAAAATTTGTTAAATTTTTAAGCGGTTTAAGGGGGTAGACCTTGGTTCAGGGAGATAACTCTTTAAATCAGTTAAGCGTTTGTAAAAGTCAAGTTCATCAATGTTTTTTAAGCATTTACCTGAAACAGATTAAAAATATTCTATGTAACCTAGAAGCTTAGAATATGTTTTTGAAAATGGTTGACACAAACGTACTGATGATTTTAAGAGTTATTTCCCTTAACCTAGGTCTACCTCCTTAAAAGGTTAAAAGTTTCTGACACCAGAATGGAATATACGACAACATAATGTGCAGGAAACTAACTAGGTTCACATTTCGCGGAATTTTAACTTTAACACGTTGAGAGTTGTGACCATAAGAGAAATAGGTTTAACAACTAAATAACATTGGGTATCGCTTGATTTTATTTTTTTTAATTGAATCTCGTTAATTTTTTTTAAAGTATTAATACATTCTAATACCAATGTTATCTCAATTGATTTCTAATCACCTGTCAGTGTCACCAAATAGATATACTATTGAACTGTTGAACTGAGTAATATTATGGGACGAATATATGTAACTGGACACATCATTGATGAGTTTATCCCGAAACATCTGTCTATTGTTGGATCAGTTTTGGATAAGCGAACGGTTAAATCCCGCCCAGTCAAGTGACATAAATCAAGTAATACGAAGGCTCGTTTTTTTTATCTTATTGAAATTAAATAACTCAAGTTGAAATCGAGCTATACTCATTTCTCACTCGTTATAAAACCTATAACTATCACATTGATTGATTGCTCTATTTATGTTGTTGGACGCCACTGTCATTAACCATCATTCTAACTTTGTAGTAACTTCCTGAAGTATCTGTACAACGTCCACAATCGATCCTCCGACAACACAACAAAACTTAGATTTGAATTGGCATCTGTACATGCTCCCTGCGTTATCCATCATTGAACCAATGAACATGCAATTCACCCATCTATTTTTTATAAAATTTAGAAATTTAGTATTTAAGTCCTGTAACACACTGCACCAATGAGCTTATGAAAAACTGTCCATGTGATTCTGTAAATCAATCATACAAAAAATCCTATATAAAAACTGATCAAAGATCTGAAGCAATGATTTTGTACTCCAGACAGACGTTTCGTCTTCAACAGACTCATCAGAGACGTTCGAATCAAAAGGTTATACATGTTATAAGGACATTCTACACAGCGATTGCATAACCTTAGCTGTATTTGCAAAACCTTTATGAATTGGGACTTATGCTCTTCATCTTCGTACTTTTGTATTTTAGTAAAAAAAAAATAATTGAACGGCACTCGTGTGGGTTTTTTTTTTTTAAAACAAAGCGACTGTCTGACGTACAAAATTTAAACTACTGTTGCCTTATTTTACATCATCAGTTGAAGAAGCAGACCATAGAAAATCTGAATCTACCATACAATTACCTTAATTGTAAATGAATAAAAGACATTTAAGACCATTTAACATACACTTCACATAAAACCAAAGACTGAGTAATACGAGCTCCACCCAAACGCACGACTGGCTGAATTTGATGACATATCATATCTCACTTTTTGGTTATTAGAAAACCAAAGCTCATGCGCTTGTTAGTCCATTCTGATGTATCAGCAAAATTAATATGTTGGGTGTTTTAAACCGTATATGATAATGTACTTTTCAATTTGTCAAATGATCAAATGAATCCGATAATACAACTAGGTTCAAAAGGACACGCACTTCTTTTCTTTTTTTAAGTACATAATAGCTACTTTTCCATTTACTAGTTTCCTGATATTTGACATCTGTTTCTAGAATGTAATTATCAATGTGCGTCAAAGTTCAAAAACCTTTAATATGAAAAGGCGTCCTGCTGTATTGAATGGTATAGTCAATTTTCATTCTATAATGAATTATTTTATCTGAACTGTTTTGTTGGTCTTAGTCTTTTTTCGAATATGGAAGAGGGTGTTGTTTTGGTGCCATGATAGTTTATCATTGATACTGATGTTATGAAGATAAAACAAAATCTAAATTCAATTTGGAAAAAATTAGAACAAGCTTTAATACAAAGTCATTGTTGTAATATATATTTAAAAATTGCGTAAAAAACAAAACGCTAAGAGAAATTCAGGAATTGTTTGTGATTTGTATAGAATATTACCAAATAAGACAGAATACCTTAACGTATAAGATATCTGTACAATGAATTGTAATAGGGCACCATTTCTTTGTAGCGATAATAACATTCAGGAAAAGTCTTGAAAAGGTTAATGATAATTAAACGCTGGTGTAATAATTTTTCGGAATAACAGAGATTTCTTTCGATAAAAATCAAATACATTATAATATACAACAAATCAAACAAGTTGAGATATGTAGACGTCAAACGATGAGGCTAAGAAAACCTTTAAGTAATTTATGACAATAGATAAATTCCGCTTGAAAAAAAGTTGGTTGTATTATTAAAACTAAATATCTTTCGATTCAGATTAAAACATGTTTTGTGATCGTTGCTTTTGGTTGAAAACCGTATGTGGCATTTTTAATCTTTACATTTTGTTCTTTATAAAAAAAGAACGAATATTACAAGCTGACAAAGAAAAAAAAACATATTTCAATGAAAAATACTCAATTAAATGACAATATGAAAACAAAGAAAAGACAAACATCTTTCAACAATACAGTTCACATAAAAACAAAAGACTAAAAAATTTAGGCTACACCAAACTCCACACCTCCTTAATTGTCTTACATATGACATAATAAATGGACTCGAACTTGTTTTTTCTTTATGTTTTTTTATATATAAAGATATAATACTTACCTTCGTATCTTTAAGTGTCGTGTTATTTGACCGCTGTTGAAAAGTTACCTTCGTATTTTTATTTGACGTGTTATTTGACCTCTGTTGAATAGTTACCTTTGTATTTTTACTTGACGTGTTATTTGACCCCTGTTGAATAGTCACCTTCGTATTTTTATGTGTCCGTTTATTTGACCGCTGTTGAATAGTTACCTTCGTATTTTTATTTGACGTGTTATTTGACCCCTGTTGAATAGTTATCTTCGTATTTTTATGTGTCCTGTTATTTGAACGCTGTAATAGTTATCTTCGTATTTTTATTTGTCGTGTTATTTGACCGCTGTTGAATAGTTATCTTCGTATTTTTAAGTGTCCTGTTATTTGACCGCTGTAATAGTTACCTTTGTATTTTTATGTGTCCAGTTATTTGACCGCTGTTGAATAGTTATCTTCGTATTTTTATTTGTCGTGTTATTTGACCGCTGTTGAATAGTTATCTTCGTATTTTCATATGTCCGGTTATTTGACCTCTGTTGAATAGTTACCTTTGTATTTTTATTTGACGTGTTATTTGACCCCTGTTGAATAGTCACCTTCGTATTTTTATGTGTCCTGTTATTTGACCGCTGTAATAGTTATCTTCGTATTTTTATTTGTCGTGTTATTTGACCGCTGTTGAATAGTTATCTTCGTATTTTTATGTGTCCAGTTATTTGACCGCTGTTGAATAGGTATCTTCGTATTTTTATGTTTCCTGTTATTTGACCGCTGTAATAGTTACCTTTGTATTTTTATGTGTCCTGTTTTTTACCGCTGTTGAATAGTTATCTTCCTATTTTTCTCTGTCCTGTTATTTGACCTCTATTGAATAGTTACCTTTGTATTTCTATGTGTTGTGTTATTTGACCGCTGTTGAATAGTTTCCTTCGTATTTTTATTTGTCGTGTTATTTGACCGCTGTTGAATAGTTATCTTCGTATTTTTATATGTCCGGTTATTTGACCGCTGTTGAATAGTTACCTTCGTATTCTTATTTGACGTGTTATTTAACCCCTGTTGAATAGTTATCTTCGTATTTTTATGTGTCCGGTTATTTGACCGCTGTTGAATAGTTATCTTCGTATTTTTATTTGTCGTGTTATTTGACCGCTGTTGAATAGTTACCTTCGTATTTTTATGTGTCCGGTTATTTGACCGCTGTTGAAAAATTATCTGCGTATTTTTATATGTCCAGTTATTTGACCGCTGTTGAATAGTTATCTTTGTATTTTTATGTGTCCGGTTTTTTGACCGCTGTTGAATAGTTACCTTCGTATTTTTATTTGTCGTGTTATTTGACCGCTGTTGAATAGTTATCTTCGTATTTTTATGTGTCCTGTTATTTGACCGCTGTTGAATAGTTATCTTCTTATTTTTATGTGTCCTGTTATTTGACCACTGTTGAATAGTTACCTTTGTATTTCTATGTGTTGTGTTATTTGACCGCTGTTGAATAGTTACCTTTTTTTTATTTGTCGTGTTATTTGACCGCTGTTGAATAGTTACCTTCGTATTTTTATGTGTCCGGTTATTTGACCGCTGTTGAATAGTAACCTTCGTATTTTTATGTGTCCGGTTATTTGACCGCTGTTTAATAGTTATCTTCGTATTTTTATTTGTCGTGTTATTTGACCGCTGTTGAAAAGTTATCTTCGTATTTTTATGTGTCCGGTTATTTGACCGCTGTTGAATAGTTACCTTTGTATTTTTATTTGACGTGTTATTTGACCGCTGTTGAAAAGTTACCTTCGTATTTTTATTTGACATGGTATTTGACCGCTGTTGAAAAGTTACCATTTATTTGTCGTGTTATTTGACCGCTGTTGAATAGTTACCTTTGTATTTTTTATTTGACGTGTTATTTGACCGCTGTTGAAAAGTTACCTTCGTATTTTTATTTGACGTGCTATTTGACCGCTGTTGAAAAGTTACCTTCGTATTTTATATGTCGTGTTATTTGACAGCTGTTGAATAGTTACCTTTGTATTTTTATGTGTCGTGTTATTTGACCGCTGTTGAATAGTTACCTTCATATTTTTATGTGTCCGGTTATTTGACCGCTGTTGAATAGTAACCTTCGTATTTTTATGTGTCCGGTTATTTGACCGCTGTTGAATAGTTACCTTCGTATTTTGATGTGTCCGGTTATTTGACCGCTGTTGAATAGTTACCTTTGTATTTTTATGTGTCCGGATTTTTGACCGCTGTTGAATAGTTATCTTCGTATTTCTATGTGTCCGGTTATTTGACCGCTGTTGAATAGTTACCTTTGTATTTTTAATTGACGTGTTTTTTACCGCTGTTGAATAGTTATCTTCCTATTTTTCTGTGTCCTGTTATTTGACCTCTGTTGAATAGTTACCTTTGTATTTCTATGTGTTGTGTTATTTGACCGCTGTTGAATAGTTTCCTTCGTATTTTTATTTGTCGTGTTATTTGACCGCTGTTGAATAGTTATCTTCGTATTTTTATATGTCCGGTTATTTGACCGCTGTTGAATAGTTACCTTCGTATTCTTATTTGACGTGTTATTTAACCCCTGTTGAATAGTTATCTTCGTATTTTTATGTGTCCGGTTATTTGACCGCTGTTGAATAGTTATCTTCGTATTTTTATTTGTCGTGTTATTTGACCGCTGTTGAATAGTTACCTTCGTATTTTTATGTGTCCGGTTATTTGACCGCTGTTGAAAAATTATCTGCGTATTTTTATATGTCCAGTTATTTGACCGCTGTTGAATAGTTATCTTTGTATTTTTATGTGTCCGGTTATTTGACCGCTGTTGAATAGTTACCTTCGTATTTTTATTTGTCGTGTTATTTGACTGCTGTTGAATAGTTATCTTCGTATTTTTATGTGTCCTGTTATTTGACCGCTGTTGAATAGTTATCTTCTTATTTTTATGTGTCCTGTTATTTGACAACTGTTGAATAGTTACCTTTGTATTTCTATGTGTTGTGTTATTTGACCGCTGTTGAATAGTTACCTTTTTTTTATTTGTCGTGTTATTTGACCGCTGTTGAATAGTTACCTTCGTATTTTTATGTGTCCGGTTATTTGACCGCTGTTGAATAGTAACCTTCGTATTTTTATGTGTCCGGTTATTTGACCGCTGTTTAATAGTTATCTTCGTATTTTTATTTGTCGTGTTATTTGACCGCTGTTGAAAAGTTATCTTCGTATTTTTATGTGTCCGGTTATTTGACCGCTGTTGAATAGTTACCTTTGTATTTTTATTTGACGTGTTATTTGACCGCTGTTGAAAAGTTACCTTCGTATTTTTATTTGACATGGTATTTGACCGCTGTTGAAAAGTTACCATTTATTTGTCGTGTTATTTGACCGCTGTTGAATAGTTACCTTTGTATTTTTATTTGACGTGTTATTTGACCGCTGTTGAATAGTTACCTTTGTATTTTTATTTGACGTGTTATTTGACCGCTGTTGAAAAGTTACCTTCGTATTTTTATTTGACGTGCTATTTGACCGCTGTTGAAAAGTTACCTTCGTATTTTATATGTCGTGTTATTTGACAGCTGTTGAATAGTTACCTTTGTATTTTTATGTGTCGTGTTATTTGACCGCTGTTGAATAGTTATCTTCATATTTTTATGTGTCCGGTTATTTGACCGCTGTTGAATAGTAACCTTCGTATTTTTATGTGTCCGGTTATTTGACCGCTGTTGAATAGTTACCTTCGTATTTTGATGTGTCCGGTTATTTGACCGTTGTTGAATAGTTACCTTTGTATTTTTATGTGTCCGGATTTTTGACCGCTGTTGAATAGTTATCTTCGTATTTCTATGTGTCCGGTTATTTGACCGCTGTTGAATATTTACCTTTGTATTTTTATTTGACGTGTTATTTGACCGCTGTTGAATAGTTACCTTCGTTTTTTTATTTGTCGTGTTATTTGACACCTGTTGAATAGTTACCTTTGTATTTTTAAGTGTCGTGTTATTTGACCGCTGTTGAATAGTTGTCTTCGTATTTTTATTTGTCGTGTTATTTGACCCCTGTTGAATAGTTACCTTTGTATTTTTATGTGTCTGGTTATTTGACCGCTGTTGAATAATAACCTTTGTATTTTTATGTGTCTGGTTATATGACCGCTGTTGAATAATAACCTGCGTATTTTGATGTGTCCGGATATTTGACCGCTGTTGAATAGTTACCTTCGTATTTTTATGTGTCCAACTATTTGACCGCTGTAAAAGTTATCTTCGTATTTTGATGTGTCCTGTTATTTGACCGCTGTTGAATAGTTACCTTTGTATTTTTATGTGTCCGGTTATTTGACCGCTGTTGAATAATAACCTTCGTATTTTTATGTGTCTGGTTATTTGACCGCTGTTGAATAGTTATCTTTGTATTTTTATGTGTTCTGCGATTTGACCGCTGTTGAAAAGTTACCTTCGTATTATTATGTGTCCGGTTATTTGACCGCTGTTGAATAGTTACCTTCGTATTTTTATGTGTCCGGTTATGTGACTGCTGTTGAATAGTTACCTTCGTATTTTTATGTGTCCGGTTATTTGACTGCTGTTGAATAGTTAGCTTCGTATTTTTATGTGTCCGGAGATTTAACTGCTGTTTAATAGTTACCTTCGTTTTTTAATGTGTCCAGTTATTTGACCGCTGTTGAATAGTTACCTTCGTATTTTTATGTGTCCAGTTATTTGACCGCTGTTGAATAGTTGAAATGTGAAACTATTTAAAAAAAACTTGCACTAAAACGCCATTTGTAATAAAATAATACATAGGTAAATGAAAATAATTTGTTGTAAGGTTGAGATCCTAAAAAATAGGTTTACCGCTGCCGCAGTTTTGCGCCTGTCCCAAGTCAGAAGCCTCTGGACTTTGTTAGTCGTATATGATTTTTAATTGTAGTCTTTTATGTATAATTTGGAGTTTAGTATGATGTCCATTATCACTCAACTAATATACATATTTATTTAGGGGCCAGTCGAAGGACTCCTCCGGTGGGTGCGGGAGTTACTCGCTGCGTGAAGAGCCATTGGTGGCCTTCGGATGTTGTCTGCTATTTTGTCAGATTGTTGTCTCTTTGACACATTTCCCATTTCCATTCTCAGATTTATGTACAGTTCAAATGGAGAAAGGACATAATTTTACAAAACGAATAATTTTGATGTGAATAGTACGAAGAAGTGAAAATTTAGGTCAAACTTATCACCGTGGTTCAAACATTATGACGTAGCTTATAGAGTCCCGTCGAAGTTATTTAGGTCGGGACTACGTATTTGATGATATGCAATCATATCAATAGCTGACTAGAGTGATAAAGTCAGTTGGACGATCGATGAAAATAATTATAAGTTACTGCACGGTCTGCAAAAAGGAGAAACACTATAACCGGCTAAATTTTGACGAATTGAGAAACAAATTTGGGACGTTCTTATTTTTTAACTGTTCATTCATTTTCATTCTTTATGTTATGCAAAGTTTAAATGATACTGAACAGAAGATGAACAAAGATATGTTTTGTTAACTAAACTATTATTTTATAATATCATGACTTTCAAATGTTACCAACCAAATAAGAAAAAATATAGTCATTTAAGATGTTCTTGTCTTAAGCAAGTATAGGTGTTTCGGTTACGGTGTTGACATGCATATCAATAATGTGGTCATTTTTATAAATTTCCTGTTTACAAATTTTCGATTTTTTCGAAAAACTAAGGATTTTCATTTCCAAAGCATAATTTACATCCGCCGCATTTGGCACAATTTTTTTTAAAATTTGGATCCTCAATGGTCTTCAACTTTGTACTTGTTTGGCTTTATAAATATTTGATATGAGCGTCACTGATGAGTTATACAACAATGTATGTAGACGAAACGTGTACCTAATTATAATTCTGGTACCTTTGATAACTAATTAGGTTATTAGAATAACATTAAACAACATTATTTGATATATGTAAACAAATATCACAACCCGTTAAAGCGTTTAACGCGATTGTGATTGACAGCATTAGCAAGAAAATATTAAATGTCGGTTAACACAACGCTAACATATGATTGACAATTCATATAAATTACAATGCAGACTCCATTGCGAAAAATAAACAATTACTTAACTGGCGACAATAAAGTCTGACCACCATTACTATTTTATTAATAAATGATACGATAAAGTCAGCCCTAATACGAATAAATCAGCAAGTAAAATACTGATGATTTCACACTGTCTATATTAGTACAACTTATTTCTTCTTGCAAGAATTTGCAATTTGCTGAATATTCTTGGATCTCTGCATTCACGCATATCATGTATGAATGGATCACAGTTAAGGTAAAAAAACATTAGATTTGGAAACATGGTTTATAGAAGTGTAAAACACAGGCGAAAGATACCTGAAAGACAGTAAAATTCGAAGATAGATGATAAACTGACAGCACCAGGGATTAATAAGAAAAAGACAAACAGACAAATAATAGTACACAACACACAACATTTAAAACTAAAAGGGAATAGTTTGACCTAACCAATCCATTTAAAAGATGAGTAAATATGTAAATCATACACAAATGATATCATAATATCAATGTGCAATAGACAGGAGTAATATTTAGCAAATATTACTTCCTCAGTTCCGTCTATTATAATTGAAAAAAATGAATGGTATTTAAGTAGCAGACGTTACTTTGGACTGGTTAAAATATGTAACAAAACATCTCTAGTGTGTAATTGGCTAACAACTCATCAATTCAACTTGATTTGAATCCGATTCATGCGACATTAGATTTTACCTGTTGCAATTAAGATGACAATGTGCACAGCATGTGCAGTCATTAAAACGAATATCCACTGAAAAGTAAACATAGGAAAGCATATGATGTATAAAATCCTAATATTGCTCATTGACATTAAATGACTCGTTCGTTTATGGTTCCGTAGTAGTATATATATTGTTTATAATGCTCAGTTTTGTATTCTCTGTAGGGTATTTTGTGGACTAATGTTTTTCTGTTTTCTGTTTATGTTTTGGCGGCCATGTCTTTGTTAAATGTTTTTGCCTTATGGATTATTCTTTCCTTTTTCGCGTATACCTACACAATCTGTATGTCTGACAGTTTACTTTTGGTGGATCTCTTCTTTTTACTCGCATATAACTGCACACTCTGTATTTCTGACAGTTCTCTCTTTTTTAAAACTTGTCTTTCTTGCATATAACTAAACAATCTGTATTTCTGACACACAACTTTTTATTGATCTCTTCTTTCAGTTTGTCAGAAATATGCAGGTAGATTGTCGTAATAATAACAAGAGAAAGCTACAGTTTTTGGTGCAATATGATTTATTTATAAACGGATATATGCAAATATGTAAAATATATAACATTTTCTCGTAAACTTTTCGTAAACATAATTTGTTTATTTAGCTTAAATGAATCAAACCATATCGCTCCTTTTTACATGTACCTCAAACTATTTATTGGTTTTCAAGTTATTTGGGTCACCCTATTTGATTTGCAAATGCTTTTGAAACTCGATTTAAGATGTTTACGGTACTTTTTTATTCTAAAGATATATATAAAAGGGTCGATAAGGGGGTTCAACAACAAGAAAATGTTATTAGCAGCCCATAAATAGTGCATTGCTTTGTCCGATCCGCCAACAATGTAAGAATACAAAACTAAAACCGACCTTGGTAAGTTTGATATAAATGTAAGTCCAATGATTATGCTAAGCGTTGTCAAATTTTGACGCATTTTAAATGCGAGATTCCTTTTTATTTCAGTTTGGTTGCCTGTTACTCCTGTTACTTGAACGGCGATTGTTTTTTGTTGTTTTGTTATCCGGAAAATGACAACTCCATAGGATAGTGCTATCAAACAGCAAATAAAAATTGCTGGTATATCATGTAAATACAGAAATCCTAGTGTTGCTGTGTAATTGACGTCACATGGAAATGTTCCGATTAAGGTGTCCAGTCCAAACCGTACCAAAGCAATAACATGAGGTAAAATGAGACATATTGCAATTGAAATATTGCTTGTAAGACCCGTCAAAATCCTTTGTTTTACGATGAATGTAGCATTTATACGTTCGGCGCATATTATCAACGTTTGTAAAAGTGATGCTATAATAGTTCCGCCTATAAATTGTTTTATCACCATACATTGGTACCTGTATCCTGTATCGTTTAATTGTAATACATTTAAAAACGAGCCATACAGAGATTCTAATCCAATTAGAGAATCGCTTATGCTTAAACAAAGCGCTAACACTAAAAAACGTTTCATCTTTAACTCTTTTGACGACCTTATTGTATGCATGGCAAATCCATTGAAAAACAGAAGTAAAATTGATATAATCAAACCAATAACTCCTGCAGTTTGTTGTCTCATTTTGAAAGAAATGTCGTCTCTTATTTTATTCTTTCTATCGAAAGCTATAAAAAAGGGCAGTCTTTTATATTCGCATTCAGTTTATATATGTTTTCATTCTGATTTACGTAATCATCTATGAAACAGCACGACTTATTGTTGTCAGATATACAATTTCTTCCATTTGATATATGATTATTGTGTACAAAAAAAAAGATAATTATATGCATCATGATTAAAGTATCATCCGTTGTTAAGGATCACCTATCTACTCAATAAGAATAATGACAGGCCTCAATCCAAACAAGATGAAATAACATTAAGTTAATGAAAGATTTGTTTTTAATTTGATACAAAATCTGTGTTCTCCTTTTTACAATGTTTGATGAGAGTACGCATATTATTACTACGTTTGATGAGAGTACGCATATTATTACTACGCTTGAACCTGAGGAGTTCCTTAGATTACATTTAATATACCGAAAGTTGAAAAGGGCATCTTTGTAAAATTTCAGCAACTGATAAATTATATCTGTAATGACTTCATCGTTCACAACCTTCAACCACCTAAGTGTTGCTTAGTCTTCAGTATTCTTTGTTGTGTATTGTTAAGTATATTTTTTCTGTTGGTCTATTTTTTGTTAGCCCTGGCGTTGTCAGTTTGCTTTCGATCTATGAGTTTGAACGTCCCTCTGGTATCTTTCGAAACTCTTTCGTGCTGGTAGCATGTAACCTTCTATCATTTGTATAAGTATTTCAGTGACATATATGTATACATATACAGATTGCCTAACTTATCTTATATTTATGCAATAAAACCGTTAAAACCGAACACAGTCTCCAAGACACTCTTCTACAACTCTAAAATTCCCAAAATGATGCAGATTATATAGGTATTTACAACAGAGACTACAAAGATAAGCTTTAAATAAAAATTGTAATGTGCGATATAAACTTGACAATTATAAAATTTTAAAGGTGACAGCAGTTAAGAAGTTACAACAATTATTGCATAGAAATCCATTCCCGATAAACAACACTGACTGATCTAAGCTGGTAAAATATTTCAAATTAACAACGGTAGAGTAATTATAACCTCATTCATTTGGTTGATATCTTTTGCGAAGAACATGTAATACATCGCCATTCTTTCAATATCCAAGCTGTGGAATAGTCGTTATCCACGTGTTGTCGGCAACGTATTTATATTCTTTAACTTTAAGTTACATTTGCCTTGGTGGCAATAAATGTAGCCTTGGTGTCTTTAGGACCTTATTGGTCATTTATATATGCCTTGGTGGCAATAGACCTAAGTGGTAATTTTCATATGCCTTGGTGGCAAATAGACCAAGGTGGTCATTGTAGGATAGTAATTTTTACATTTTTTTTACATTTGCTTTGGTGGCAACATTAAATTAAGATACTAGCCTTGGGGTTTTAATACCTCGATGGTAGTTTATAATTGCATTGTTGGCTTCTTGATAGAACTAGATGGTAATGTTTGACCTTGATGGCAAAATATTTAAGAATTTAGACCTTGGGTAGTTATTGTAAACCCAGGTGGTAATCTATCTATAATGCCGTGCGCCAATTAAACGCAGAGCAAAGTGCTATAGCGATATTATATTTTGTGTAGAAGTTAGGGCTCTGGACATTTTAGAGACCTGCATTTGAAAGGAGAATAAAAAATTGTTTATAGGGTAAACAGTTTCTTTTGTAACTTTTGAGTGTTGTGGATTTTTTTGTTTATCATTACATCGTACATACTGATAGAACGTCCTCTTTGAAGACTTTGTTAGAAAGGTATAAAAAGATTGAGAAAGTGGAATAATTTAGTGTGTAATTACATGTCACTGTATATTGATGTTTGCCAGAGTATTATGTATTGAATTATGATGTGTCTTCTTCGAGGTCCGCGTTCAGCGGTTTGTTTGATTTTACATAACATTGAATAGAATGTTTTTGTTTTCAGATGGTATTACCTGCAGTTTTAACAAGCTGATGAATGAAGGAGAAGCAATATGGCATTACACGATAATTCCTGTCAATGAGTTCGATAAACCTAAAAGGAAAGGATTTTTCTTATCAGAATCTTGTGAGAACAAATTGCAAGTTGACGTAATGTTTTGATTTCAGAAATTGTGTTAAAAATGAAAAAAAAATTAAAATAAATTGGTGAAAATTATGTTTTTCTGTATTGAAATAAGCAGAAGATGCCAATATGGCACGGTACTATATTATAAACAAATCTGTGATTAAAACAGCTTTACGTTCAAATGAACCAATATAAAAGTTATCAAAATTCCTGTTATTTGTCCGTAATTTTATGAAGTTTACTATTAGATGTGTATATATTTTCAATGATGTGTTGAATTATGTAACAACAACTGTCTCTCTTGGGAGATTAAATAATGGTTGCAATATTTTTGTTTTGTTTTATTTCATGAATATAATGTTGAATCAGTATGTATACTAGTACCAATGTATACTAAAATTGTAATGTATGGATAATTTTTAAAATTTAAATTGTCTGATATGGTTGTGGTCTGTAATCTATTTCTTACATGAAGAGATATTTCTCGTATCATACTGCACATAATGTGATACGAAAATTTGATACGAAAATCTGCGTAAATTTGATTGACTTGACATGATGCTAATAATATACAAAACACCAACCCATTTCACCTGACAATATTCTTGTTGTCATAAGTTGTTACATTTTTAAGCAGTTTAAAAGGCTTAAAATGTCTGACTGCAGAATGAGATATGCGACAAGAAACTGGATTGTGCAAGAAACTAACTAGATAGACATTTCGCTGAATTTTTACTTTAACACATTGAGAGTTGTGACCATAAGAGAAATAGGTTTAACAACTAAATAAAATTGGATACTGGTATCGCTTGATATTGGTTATTTTTAATTTAATCTAGTTATTTAATTTGAAAAATATTAATAAATTCTATTACCAATGTTAGTTAAATTGATTTTTAATCACCTATCAGTGTCACCAAATGAATATACAATTGAAGTGAGTAAATATTTTGGGACAAATAACTGGACACTTCATTGGTGAGTTTATCCCGAAACACCTGTCTATTGTCGGATTAGTCTTAGATAAGCGAACAGTTAAACCCCACACAGTCAAGTGAAATAAATCAAGTTATACGAAGGATCGTTTATCATCATATTGAAATCAAATATCTAGAGTTGATATCAAGCTGTATTGAATTCTCACTCATTATGAAACCTATAAATATCACATTGATTGATTGATCTATACACTTGTATGTAGTTGGACGCCATTGTCTTTAACCATCATTCTGACTTCCTGAAGTATCTGTACAACGTCCACAAATTTAGATTTGAAATGGCATCTGTACCTGCTCCTTGCTCTATCCATCTTTGAACCAATGAACACGCAAATTCGCCCATCAGCTACACACGTCTTTTTTTAAATATCGAATTTTAGTATGTACGTTCTGTAATACACTGCACAAAGGAGCTTATGAAACACTGTATATATGATAGTCTAAAAAAAATCATACAAATCCTATTCAAAAACTCACCAAAGATCCCAGGCAATGATTTTGTACTCCGACACGCGATTCGTCTACAACAGACTCATCAGAGACGTTCGAATCAAAACATTATACATGTTATAAGGACATTCTAACCAGGGAATACACGAACTTAGTTGTATTTGTAAAACCATTAGGAATTTGGTTCTATGGTCTTCTATTACTCTAATTTTAGTTAAAATCAGTTGTTGTTGCTTCATGTCTGTCATATGTGTTTCTCGTGAATTGGTTTGTTATCAATTAAACCTTCTATATTCTTTATTGAGTTTATTTTTTTTTTATGTCGGGTTTTTTTATTGTCGACTCTACGATAGCGTTTTGTCTTTGTTGAAGGCCGAACTGTTGTTTTGAATGTCATTCATACACTTCATTTAAGCTTTGGTTGATTGTTTTCCCATTATTAAACATTATGTTTTGTATTTTATACCCTGCCAATACACACAGTCTTGCTCCTTTTAGAGTTCATTTTACATCCTGCTTTTTTTCATGATTTATCTATTCCTAATTTGGTCATGAGATCGACAGAAAAATATAGAACAATTCATATCATTGATCGTCTATAAACTACTGTTGCCTTATTTTACATAGTCAGGTGAATAAATCAGAATATACCTATACAATTACCTTAATTTTAAACGAATAAAAGACATCTAAGACCATTTAACATACACTTAATATGTGTATGAGTAATACGAGCTCCACCCAAAAGCACTACTGGCTGAATTTGATGACACATTATATCTCACTATTGCTATGAGAAAACCAAATATCATGCGCTTGACAGTTTATCTTGATTTATCAGCAACATTAATATGTTGGGTGTTTTAAACCGTATATGATAATGTACTTTTCAATTTGTTAAATGATCAAATGAATCAGATAATACAACAAGGTTCAAAAGGACACGACCTTTTTTTTAAGTATATACTAGCTACTTTTACATTGACTAGTTTTCTAAAATTTGACATCTGTTTCTAGAATGTAATTATCAATGTGCGTCAAAGTTCAAAAACCTTTAAGATGTAAAGGTTTCTTGCTGTCTTTAATGGTATAGTCAACTTTCATTTTATAATGTATTATTTTATCTGAACTGGTTCTTTTTTTGTCTTTGTCTTTTTCCTAATATTGAAGAGGGTGTTCTTTTGTTGTCAGGTTTATGATAGTTTATCATAGATACTGATGTTATGAAGATAAAACAAATATTTAAATTCAAGTTGGAAAAAAGTTAGAATAAGCTTTAATACTAAGTCATTGTTGTAATACTTATTTTAGAATCGAGTTAAAACAAAATGTTCAGAGAAGTTCAGGAATTGTTTGTGCTTTGTATAGAATATTACCATAAAAGACAGAATACCTAAAAGTATAAGATGTCTGCACAATGAATTATAATAGGGCACCGTTTTTTTGTACCGATGATATGTAGACGTCATACGATTAGGCTAAGAAAGCGTAAACACCAAAAAAAGAAAAAATTATGACAATATATATATTTTTGTTTTTTTGTAATTTTCATAGGAAAACGTCAATTTTGGCGACAAATTTACTTAGATATATAGGGGAAATGCCTTTTTTCGGCTTACCTTTTTAGATTTTCGAATGGATGGCTATTTTCTTATATACGGAGAAAAACAAAAAACTAACATAATATCCAGGATTGCATAGTGGAATCGATACACGTATAGAAACTTATATGTCACCATCCTTGTTTTTGAAATAAATGGCTTCAAAGATGATCGATAGGCCTAGAATTTGACCAAAAACGTGTGACGTTATGGTGTACAGAATATAACGTTATTCCTTCTCAGAGAAATGGAGAAAAAAATATGTGTCGGGATCTGAATGGGTATATTTTATTTTCATTTCCACTGTCGACTGTCGTAAAGTTCCTAGTAATGCAATATAAAATTCTACTGAATCAAATATAATTTTATTTCGTCCTGCACATGGAATTTCACTCATATGAATTAATATTAATATCGTCTGATTTTCACATCAAACGAGCATATACTTGAAACTTGCGTGAACAGGTTCCATGTGAATCTTATGATAATAGTTCATGCATAAATCACCGGAATTTTGTACATGTTAAATTCACGTAAATATTTGAAATAAAATTATTTAAATAATATCTTTGTTCTAAAATTTGATTAAAACCATAAAAAATACCTTCAGATTTTTGTTCAATTTTACGTGAAAATTAAATGAAACATTTCGCGTGAGATTCATCCGAATTACTGATTTTTAACTCCATCATATTAGACAATGGTGGTATCATCACTGCATCCCGTGATTCAGAAATATAGTATTTTAAAAAATTTGATTCATTTAACAGTTTTTTAATTGCTCGGTTTGATGGTTGTTTAACGTTCAGTGGCAAATAGTTCATGCATGTTCGGGACGATACAATACAATTTTGAAAACAGTTGTTTATAAAAGACACATTTGATGCACCAGTCAAAAAAGGTTAAACATTCTGTTATTTGTGAAAATTATGAGGAAAAATAATGATCGTGATAAAATACACATTCCAAAAAATAAAATAACAAAACTCCAAGAAAAATTCAAAAAAAAAAATCCCTTATCAAATGATGAAATCAAAAGCTGAAAAACATCAAAAGAATGATAAACAGCTGTCATATTCTTGACTTGGTACATACAATACATGTTGTATAGTGTACTCTGCGTGGTGTAAATGTGTTACTTGTTTGCCCAGCAAGTCGGAAAAACCTTGCAAACTGTTAACCCGAATAATTCAGTCGTTATATTCCGCTTACTGGCCTCAGATCACAATTAATTCCCTTTGTTCGTGGTCTAGGAATATAGTTCCCAATTATTATATGGGATATTTCTTCCCAAGTAATCTGTCTACTGTTTTCCTTGAAATGTTTACTATTTGAGTGGTCCTATCAGTTGCATATTTATTGAAATAAGTAAAACATGTGGAAAAAAATGATTGTTGAAAGTGAAAGTAGTGATTTGGCCAAAATGAAAGTAGGGTAGAAATCAGCCTTCGTCATTTATTCAAGATTCAAATCCTACCATTGGCATGCTAATAGGGCCCTCAAAAGAAAAAGCACTGATGGATTGTACTGGGACAAGCATATTTTATTAGAATAATAATGGTCTATAAGCAGTTAAATTTATTTCATGTTTGTGGAGGTGCAAATTTTTTAATTCAATTTGACTTAAACTAAAAAATGCATTGTAGCCAAGGGGAAGAATAATTGTGTTCTGAGGCCTACTACATTAAGTAAGTAGGAGAGATCGATTACGGGGAGGGACTGAATTATTCGGGTTAGCAAACTGTATGCAAAATTATACAAATTACAACATTCTGTCATTTGTGAAAAATTATTTACATAACAAATCTTGAGATCATATATGCATTCTTTATAGAAGTAAAACAACTGCGAAATTTAAAAGTTCCAGCTTGAAATTCAACCTGTATCAGATGTAAGCCGGAGTCTGTACTCTGTGTGCCTTTTATTTTATCAAAATGCCTAATCCAGTAACCTGTAATGAAACAAAAAAGAAAATCCAGACGATAAGCGATTGGAAATTTTACCGCATCTCCTTATATTTCATTATGGTTTGAATTTTCTAGAGAAGTGCAAAAGTTTTAAGACTTTAACTAATATTCACCAAGAGACTGAAATGTTACTGTGACAATTATACTACACATATTCAAAATTTTCCAACGTTTACTAAAACTACAAATAAGAAGTGTAAAGATACTATTCCAATTAGCATTAGTCACGATTTTCTTGATGTCTTTGGTGTTGATGTTTAATTAATGCCCAGCTGTTGCTATCTTATAAATTGCATATCACATATCTCCATTTATCATTCTATCAGCCAACTTTTGTACAAATAACATGTACATGTACACAAATTTTTATTTTTTTATTTGTACTTGCACTTTTACAAATCAGTCGGAAACCAGGTTGAAATAGAACAAAAGAATCGAAGCTCTCTATTAGAGAAGGCGATAAATGTTTACTGTATTGTTTACTATAGTGACAAACAAAACTGCAATTTTCTTCTCAATTACGAGGTGTTTTATTTCAAAAACACCATTTGCATAAGTTTTCAATTTATCTAGTACATAGTTAAACAGAACAATTAGATATCAAGTCGACGACATGGGTATCTTTCAAGTTGGATGACAAAAATGCATAACCTCCGATTTTTTTGAAAAAATTACCACGGACGGAAAAAATATCAATCTATTAGTTTAGTAATTTTCGTGTCTGCCCTTCCATTATGTAACTGAAGAAAAAATTCCAAAAAATAGGTAACAATTGTATCGAAAAGAGAAAATCGAGTGCATCATTTTATGTTAGGGCGTGTTTGAGTTCAAAGTAAGAATATTTCATACATCGTCTCGCTTCATATTCTATCATTTTTATATATTAAAGCTACAGGTTGACTTTATAACACAAAAAAATAACAGTACTAAAAGATGAAATATATGGGTCAAGTGAAATACCTATCTAATGAGTCACAAAAACAGGGAAGGTGTGTTCGAATAGCTATTTTTTTACTGAAAGTACTTGACGACAGTCTTACAAGTTGGATGATGAAAATGCATATCTTCGAAAAATTCTAATTTTTTGTGTTTGTGATAACTAGGGTTTATAGTCTTCAACCACTAAAAAAATCTAGTCTGCCCTTCCACGAAATATTTAATTAGATTTTTTTTAAATGTTTATGATTTTTCGAAAATTCCACCTAACAACCGATTAGACAATAGTTTTAAGTTGAATCAATGCAGACAAGATCATTAACTGATGCTCATTAGCTAGTTGATACATTTGTCTTTTAAAATATAACTGACATATAAGGATCGTATTGGTGCAATGTGGATAAATTTATCGGTTTCCAAGAGCAAAATTGGTAGCGCGTCATCGCTACAATGGCTTCCATGTTTACGATTGTGAAAATGAACTGGCGTAATGGGAAGATAATTTTGACGAAGTAGGATCCTGACTGAAATAAAGTCTCATGTTACCCCACTTCCATAATGAGCAAGCGGTAACGTAGATATTTAGTTTTGCGTAACTGTTCAATTTCGGTCTTCCTCGCGGTCTGCGTTTAAACTTTGTCGATTTAAAAAAAAAATAAGAGGCAATGATTTAAATTTTAACAACTAAAGTTCCAAGTTACGGGTGTAAATTGTAGGATTGATTGCTTTGATTATTGGTTGGTTAACGTCCAGTGGAAAATATTTCATGCATGTTCAGGACGAGAACAAGTTAACAATAAATACAATAGGTAGGTTTTGCAATAGAAGCAGGGCATCCGCGATGATGGTCGGTAAAATTTTAAACGACGCTATACATGTATATATATACTTGTATATTTGTTCTAAAAACTAATTTTAAGAAAGAAACTTTCCGGGCCTTTTCCGACGCCTAGTATGCGAGCAATATGCCCCTCAGAGCCCTAAAAGGTAACTTTGTTAATTTTCGTTCAGTCGTTTTGTCTCCCAACTTGTACATGTACATTATTTCCAACTCAAAACTAAAAAAAACACCGAATACCCATGCAAGCGTAAATTAACTCGAATATAAAATCTAAATGATTTCAAGATCTAGCTTTTTTTACAGTCTCTTGCCGTTTGAATAATAAAAAGTCAGTCATTTGCATGTAAATTTCGAGAAAAAAATTATAACGGAATCAGGGAACACGGAACCGGTCTGACTACAGCCAGCCGCAACTATCAACTTGCGTTTGTAGACGCAAGTGGATACTCGGGGCTGGCTTTATTCAGGCTGTAACGGAACCTGAATTTTGTTATTTTATTTCTGCCGAATCAAGTGCCCATGTATTTTTCAGCCTTCGTTAACTTTCTAATGCTTCATTCCGATGTTGCTGTCCGTCCTGAGTAGACCTGGTTTATACGATTACAAAGCTGGCACTGTATTTTAAAATATTTCCAAAACGTTATCGAATTTACTCTGTACAGACCAATGAATTTCAGAGACTGTTTACACATGGAACAAGGAAAAGTTATTCGGCTAAATAACCACTTTTTTACATTCCATACAAACAAACTATTTTCTGTATGATTTTCAACGTCTGCTTGTATTGTGCTCTTCCCCCTAATTTTATCCGTATTCTCATCCAAATAAATTTCAATTTTGTCCGAGCGGTGTTTTTGATGACCATTTTAAAACGAATTAATAGTTGTAAAATTCCCCGTTTTTTTCACACATCATCCTAAGCTTCTATAAATTAAATTTCTACTTTCAAAACAAAATTTCATGGGGATACGGCGTGAATCATGAATAAGTACTTATTGCAAAAATAAACCAAGGTTTACTTTTATAAATTGTTATTTGGATGGAGAGTTGTCTCATTGGCACTCACACCACATCTTCCTATATCTATACCAAGAATAAAAATAAAGTAAAGTGAGAAAACTGTGTCTGTTATACATAAGAACATATATAGATAAAGCGTGCAGATGCTTAAATATCAAAGAAACCGAATATTTAAAAAGTAAAGTAATACTTTGTAAAGATTAACAATGATCAGAATGATTGCCGGAAAACGATAAAACAATCTATGTCAAATAACCGCTACGTATTGCATCAAAACTCGGCACTCTGCATCTAGGGAAAGTTACCGTTAAAAATGTCACACAAAACCCGCTGCATTGGCTATAAATATGTGTGAACGTTATTCGATAACGTCAGGAACGATAACTCATGGCGTAACGTCATTCGGTATCGTGTTACCTTAAAACATGTTTTGTGATTGTTGCTTTTTGTTGAAGAACCGTCTGTGGCAATTTTAATCTTTACATTTTGTTATGTAATTAACATCTTATCGATGTATATCTGATATCTTTTAACTGTATATATACCATTAAAAAAAAAAAGGCTCTTTACATAATTATCAAGAAAATACATTTCGACCTAGACTATTGACAGAGTATTCAACCTTGAATTTTTCGAAAAACTAAGTATTTTCTTGTTCCAGGAATAGATTACCTAAGCCGTATTTGGCACAACTTTTTGGAATTTTGGATCCTCAATGCTCTTCAACTTTGTACTTGTTTGGCTTTATAAATATTTTGATATGAGCGTCACTGATGAGTCTTATGTAGACGAAACGCGCGTCTGGCGCACTTAATTAAAATCCTGGTACTTTTGATAACTATTCACCTACTGGTATATGATTTGAAATGACGTCTGTACCTGCTCCCTGTTCTATCCATCATTAAACCAATGAACATGCAAATTGGCCCCTTACCTTATGATCAGCTACACACGTCTATTATTATTAATTATTTTTTTTGATAAAATATCGACTTTTAGTATTTAAGTCCTGTAACACACTGCACCAAAGAGCTTAATTATGAAACACTGTCCATATGCTATGAATAAATCATACAAAAATTCCTATATAAATAGTAATCAAAGGTACTAGGATTATAATTTAATACGCCAGACGCGCGTTTCGTCTACATAAGACTCATAAGTGACGCTCAGATAAAAAAAGTTATAAAGCCAAATAAGTACAAAGTTGTGTAAAAACTCATCGAAAATCCCAGGCAATGATTTTGTACTCCAGACACGCGTTTCATGTACCACAGACTCATCCGAGACGTTCGAATCAAAATGTTATACATGTTATAAGGACATTCTACCCAGGAAATACATAATTTTAGCTGTATTTTCACAACCTTTATGAATTGGGTTCTCTGCTCTTCTGTTTTGTAATTTGGTATTTTTGTATATATTTTTTATTCGGCACTCATGTGGGTTACTCTTTAAATAAAGCGACTGTGTGACGTACAAAATTTAATCTTGGAAGCCAGGATAAATTCAATTGGCTTTGAAATAGCTTCAAGTAACTGTGAGTACTGGTAATCTTATTTCGTTGCTTTCTGACTATTATTTTTATGTTAGTTAAAACCAGTTGTTGTTGGCTCATGTCTGTCATATTTGTTTCTCGTGAATCGTTTTATTATAAATTAGACCTTCTGTTTTCTAAATTGAGTTTGTTTATTTTTTTATGTCGGGACATTTTATTGTCGACTCTACGATAGAGTTGTTGTCATTGTTGAAGGCCGAACGGTTGTTTTTAATTGCTTTCATTCACTTCATTTGAGCTTTGGTGGATTGTTTTCTCATTATCAGACATTATTTTTAAACTATAAACCCTACCGATGCACCATGTCTCCTCTCCTGAGATTTCATTTGACATCCTGCTTTTTTCTTGATTTTTCTCTTCCAACTTTTGTAACGTGATGTACAGGAAAAGAAGCATTTTATTGCAGGGCTATACATGATACATGTACATAGGCCTCGACCGGTTAAGAACTTATTATAAACACGGTATAGGAACAAATACTAACTTGGTCTATAACTTGTAATGGTGTAAACTATATAACAAATATCAAGTCAATATCTTCAAGTTTGACGAAAACAAGTGTTGGAAACTAACTATTTAAGTGAAGGATAATTACTTTGAACAAAACCATCACACTGGAACAAAACTCGAAATTTATATGATACTTGTCATGATAACACTTTATACAAAGTTTCAAATACACATTTTCAAGCATGTCGAAAAACAGTGCAAATTGACAGTGATAATTTGAGTAAATTTTCTAAGTCGAAGGACCCTAATTCATCACAAAATCATCAAACTGTAACAAAATTCAAACTGTAACTTGTCATGATACAACGATCACCAAATACCAAATCAGTATCTTCAAGCATGACGAAAAAACGTATGGAAAAATAATCTGCTAGACTAACGGATGAACAGAGAGTCATAATGACGGACAGACATACAGACATACGGAGTGTAAACCTTAAGTCCCTCCACTTCGTCGTTAGGGAACTAATTAGTACCATTTATGTTATTGATCATCGATAAACTACCGTTGCCTTATTTTATATAATCCGTTGAAGAAGCAGACAATTAAAAATCTAAATCCACCATGAAAATTACTTTAATTTAAACGAATAAAAGACATTTAAGACCATTTAACATACACTTCACATAAAACCAAAGACGGAGTAATACGAGCTCTATCCAAAAGCACGACTGGTTGAATTTGATGATATATCATATCTCACTTTTGCTAATTAGAAAACCAAAGCACATGCGCTTGTTAGTCCATCCTGATTTATCAGCAAAATTAATATATTGGGTGTTTTAAACCATATATGATAATGTACTTTTCAATTTGTCAAATGATCAATACAACTAGGTTCAAAAGGACACGCACTTTTTTTCTTTTTTTTTAAGTACATAATAGCTACTTTTACATTTACTTGTGTCCTGATATTTGACGTCTGTTTCTAGAATGTAATTATCAATGTGCGTCAAAGTTCAAAAACCTTTTATATGTAAAGGCTTCCTGCTGTATTCAATGGTATAGTCAATTTTCATTTTAAAATGAATTATTTTATCTGAACTGTTTTGTTTGTCTTAGTCTTTTTCCGAATATGGAAGAGGTTGTTGTTTTTGGTGCACGGTCAACGCTTTTACAACCCTATAAAGTTACAAAAAGAAGCATTCAATACTTATAATTACATTTTTTTAGCTAGAATCATGAAAACACGATTTTTATCAAGTTTTCATTTAATTTACCTGTGCACTTTATTGTGGGACCTCGTGTTATCATGAATGATAAATGTTATTGTCTAATACAATTGTTTCAGGAATAGCACGAGATGTGCAGTTGGCCAATCAGAATAACGTATTATAATGAAACATACATCTAATGTAATTATTTGCGTATAAAGAACAAAATATTGGGTACGATTTGGGTAAGGTACTATTTGACATAGATCTACAGCGACATCGTGCGCAATATTGTGGCACTACTTCATTCTTGATATGTAAAACTTCTTGATTTGTAACTTGTTGGTTTTTAACTTGAAGTTTAAGAAATTGCATTTTAATATTAAGAAGTTGCGTTTCACAAATCAAGAAATGTAGAAATGCATGTAACGGAGGTAGAGAATACTTGCTACAAATTAAGAATTTACGTTTACAAATTAATAAATTGCATTATACAAATTCAGAAATGTATAATAATGTCGGATATTCCCTTCCATAAATAAATAGTTAAAGATCCAAGGTAGGAAAACATGCACTTGGATGTAATTGCCTTATCGATTTTACATTTCAAACAATACTTAATTGATAACGATTTGTAAAGAATTGTGGATTCCCTTTTCAAAAACTTTAGCTATATCAAAATATTGTTTTAGATTATCTACACTTCATTTAAATTACCTAGTTTTTGGAAAGTAAACTTCTTTTCTTAAGAACAGTAACACAAAAAAGGTAAGTCCTTTCCTTTGCCACTGAATGTAAAAAGAATAACGATTTGTCTAAAGTAAATAGATAACGAGGGTAAAATTTACATAACTAAAACATGACATCATAATGACTTAAAACAAAACGACACGATATTTCACAATAGACCTTATCGCTATTTATTCAAATACGAATTTAGTTCTGAAATAACAGTTTGTTTTACTAGTTGACGCTAACTGGGACCGTGTTATGGTTAAATTATCGTCAATACTACAAACAAACATTTTTATGACTTAAATGTGCATTAAAAAACTTTCATAAAACTTTAACAAAACACGTTTAGAAATTTTATCTTTCTACGTGTCATATTCCCTCAGCTCATAACTGATAACCTTTGTGTGTATAACACTTTACACCAACATAAGTTGAAGTTGTCTCAGTAATTTTTTCCGGATTAAACTAAATTTGCAGTACGATGCATGGAACTGTTTCGTGTATTGAAGTTCCATTTGTCTTCTAGTTTTGAAAAAAAAGTTAATGGACGATGATAATGATACAAAAGACGAAATCAATAATACAGAAGAAAATGTAAGGAAGAGAAAATGATGAAACAAATGAAGTTGAACAATTCAAATTAAAACTGTGTAGATGAGCTTTTTGAAGGAAAAAAACGTACGATGCCGGTTGCTCAAGAAAAATAGTTGTTTAAAATATTTTGGCTTGGGAATATTTATCCAACGTTTTAAATGTCTAAAAATTAAAAAAAAAAAGTTTTTTATTGGAACTTTAACTATGGCTGGAGATATAGAAAAAAAATGTAAAGGAAAAGGAAAAAGGATCAGATATTCGTACTCTTTTGAGTCCCAACCTACATGGGGGAATGTTTTATAGTTTGTCATGGGCATGATGATATTGGCGAGAAACATTTTTCAGACCTGAAATCGCATCTTGATCAAATTGAATTTTAAAGGGATCATGGGAATAAGGGGGAAATCCCCAAAATGCTTTAAAATGTATGATACTAAACGAGTCGTTGACTTTATTTAAGAAATAATTCTTTCTTACCATGCTCTATGCTCATTTTAACATGTGTCGGCATTATATTTGTTAGTATCTTAATACCGAGCGTTAGCGAGGTATTAAATGTTTACAAATATAATGCCTACCCATGTTAAAATGAGCATAGAGCATGGCATGATAGGATTATTTCGATTCTAATAAGAATATTTTGAACTTTTGTACTTCGAAGCGGACCTACAGTAGACGCTCGAAATGTCGCCATTTTGATTTGATGAACAAAAACATTATAGAAAAATCAACAGTTTATCAATAAGAAAAAGATCAGAAACATTTAAACTTACTTTTAGAATGTTTTTATTTAATTTCCTAGCGAGCAACATCAACAAAAATGTCAATTTTGATCTCTGGCGTTGTTCAAAATTCATCTGACGTTGTTATTTCAATTGTGACGTCAAATACGTGCAGCCCTTGTTCTATTCGAATTAGAACATGGCTTTGTACCCAAAGCTAAAGAAGAACGTCATTTTAGAATGTTGGTTGCGTCATTGAAGTTGGATTACCTCAGCCTGATGCATCAAGAGGAAAAGATGATAAAGCACCCATTCTACATCAGAAGAGAATAAACTTTATTGGTCTTCTGAAGTTCAACAACATATCGAAGCTTGCAAAATTAAACGAGACGTATAAAAATATATATTGGCTTCAAAAAAGCACTAATGAGCTATCTGTCGTTAATCGGCTTCCATTACCGATCAGTCATCTTTATCATAATTACCGCTACATATATGGAACGCCACAGCTGCCTTATGATAACAATAACCATATAATTACGGATAAAGATATATCATGAATCAAATGTTCTATACTATAACGACATTTAACTATGATACTCTATAAATTTTCTATATCACTAAGATAAATGTATATACTATAAAGACACTTTGATACAACACGGAGCTACCTTTTCATACTATTCTGTCATTTCACTTTGTTATGAAGATAATATTTCATACTATGACGACATCTTGATATAACATGGAGCTACATTTTCATACTGACTTGTCATTTAACTAGACTATTATGTGATATTGTTATGTCATAAAGATACATTTTATACTATAAAGATATCTTAAAGTAACATGAAGCAACTTTTTTCTTACTACTTTGTCACCACAGGATATTATAACGATAAATTTGTATACTATACAATCATCTCGATATTACATGGAACAATTTTGTTATACTATTATGTCATATAACTATCTTTTAAAGACATATTTTAATATTAAGCTAACAATTCTTATATCACGAGGTGTCATCTATATACCAGTAGACTATTTTATTACATTATAACACCATTTCATCATACCATAATACCATTTCACAATATCATAAGACCAATTCATCATACCATAAGACAAATCTATAAATAGCGGCGAAAATTCCCCGAGAAATGAATCCGCAACATCGATTGTAATGAAGAAGAAAAAAGGCCGTGAGGGAAATCTTTTTGCGGGCGTTAGGGAATCGCTTTCAAGATGAATGAATTTATCGACTCTAATTTTGCATTTGTCCTCAGCCAGTTGTTTTATAAAAAGACCATAAACCCACTTTTTCATGGTATGGTATCAATATTTCTGACCTGACACTACGTACCTTTTATTGCTTAATTCTTTAGAATTTTATATGCAATGCTTCGGGTTCTTTTGGGAATATTCCAAGGTAAACCCTCATCAGAGAGGCCGATCTTTATGTATTTATTTCGTATCTAGTATTGTAGATAGATGTGTGTCTATTTCATAACAGTTTTTTTTCAATTTATTTACTACACGTGCATATAGGTCTACGTTGTGGCATGGAAGTCAATATAATACTTCCATGGTTGTATCTTGTCTTTTTACAGACTGACGAAACTGACCAAGTTGATCAACACTATTGTTTAATTATTTATATATATAATGAAAAGACTTATTGTCTTTATTTTTAACACTAATTCAACATAGGTCTACACGGGATCCAGTAGAGATAGTATAATCAATGTTATATTGTTGAACTCAGGGTAGACTGGCGTGTTTGTTTTACCATCTATATGATAATATACAAAAGTCTCCATGCTTAGCATTTGAAGAAGTTTGTGTAAGTACCCTGCCGGGTAAAACATGGATATATAAGAAACCGTCAGTTATCTCAGATACATGATCTATTTAAATGAATCGGCAACATGCATATGTCTTTATTACATCTGTGTCACAGTATAAACTGTATTATAAATCCTCCTGTGGAGGGGTTCTTCGACTTAATAATTAATTATCATGTCGCTAATATTTTCATTGTGTAACAAAAAGCAAAACGGACCAAAATAGTTATCAAAGCCAAAGCAACAGACAAAAAACAAAAGTGTCGGACAAAAAGTAAAACTAGCGGACACAAGGCAAAAGCGGACAAGAAGCAAATCCCGGACTTAAAGCACCGTACCAAGCGCGTCGGGGTCAATCATTCTATATACTAAAATCGATATATGTCAAAACAACGCAACAAATCATTTTCTAGTATATCGATATATCGTAATATAAGAAACATATAGCGGTATTGTTCTCAAATTATTGAGTTAATAGATATAGGAAGATGTGGTATGAGTGCCAATGAGACAACTCTCCATCCAAGTAACAATATATTAGAGTAAACCATTATAGGTCAAGGTACGGCCTTCAACACGGAGTCTAGCTTGGTTCACACAGAAACGCAAGCTATAAAGGGCCCCAAAAATAACTTAGCTAGTGTAAAACCATTCAAACGGGAAAACCAATGGTCTAATCTATATAAAAACGAGAAACGCGAAACACGTATGAACTACATAAACAGACGACAACTACTGTACATCAGATTCCTGACTTAGGACAGATAAATATATTTGCAAAATTGATTGTCACTTTTAACTGATATAATTAAATTCGATTATAATTTGTATCGACATAAATATATCGACATCTACTTCAAGTCAATATTTTTTATATCGGATTGTTTTGATATTACACATTATTTCGCAATATTTTTCATAACTAATTGCGGTATTGCCACACAAGTCGACATAAGATATAATGTTACGTATGATATAACGCAACAACTTGAACAAGTCAATAGCAACAACAACAAAAACAGATACATATACGCTTCCGTACTTTATGGATCTGATATAATTGATTTCATTTATGTTCAAGATTTATGAAAGTCAGCAATTTTAAGGTGATCTCCAACTTATATTATTGTTTATCAGACTGTTTCCTCATATAACCAGGTCCAATCTAAATAGTTCATCAAAGAATAAACCAGAAACAGATCTTTTACTATAGTAGCCATCATTTTACTATGTTTATATTTAGAAAAGAAAATACTTAAAATATGCAAGTTTGTCCATATTGTCTATGATTATAAATCTAATGATTTTATTTAAAAGACCGTGAGTTAATGAAGAACAGATTCTGTCTTTTTCAACTGTAAATGTTTATTCGTCAAGGGAAATTTCAGCAGCTGTTTAACGTATGTTGAAGATTAGGAAAAGCTACATTTTTTTGTATTTGTATAGATTTCCAAAAAGACTGCATTGTAAAAAAAATAAAATAAAAAAAAACTCATTAGACATCATGCTTATAATTTGCGCTTTTCATCTAGAAATTACTCAAATCAAAATGGTAATATGCTAAATACATTACCTAGCTGAAGAGCATTGGGGACCTGTAATTCGGAAATGTTTTGTCAAATACAGCCTAGGTGAACTACTTTTGCACTCTAGTGACAATGTTTCTTTTGGGATACCCATCAGAACACACCAGAAAATAAAATAAGTAGAGGAATATCCTAGGCGCACAATTTGTATTTTATTGTGCAATCTAGTTTTTGAGAAGTTGTATGTTTCTAGTATGACTTCATGTTCCACTGTTGTAGAACTACCGTGGTATCCAAAATAGCAAAAACTCATGTAGAATAATTCTAGATACATTGTGTTTAAATATGCGAGACATATTATTAGGAAAAGCTTTGTTTATGTTTATCTCATAGTTTAATTTCAAAACTGTGTCTAGTGGTGTTAGACATCTTGAATTTGGAGAGGCTACATACACAAAATTAGTATCAGGCTATTTTAGGGCAAGTTTAAGATACGATAAGATATTGTATTTGTTTAAAATCCAAAATGACAAGATTGATACCAAGACAATACACATTGGTTATACAAAAACATACAAACATATATATATGACCACATTTATAAACATTGTATATATATATATATGAAGAGGTGGTACCACAAAGTAATTTAGTACTCAATAAAGCATTTCTAGCATTGTCGCTTATGAATTTATTTTATTTTATTTTAAATAATGATACACAATGTACAGTGCATCATAAGCCTATTTGGCTGGCTGAAAATTACTTGTTTATATGAATGTAATTGTTAGTTATAATTCAGGTTGCACTTTAATATCAAAATATTCATTCATTCCTATACGAAAAGGGTAGCGTACAAGAACCCCAGCGGTACCCCCTTCTGTCGTTAAATTCATTCATCTTGAAAGCGATTCCCTAAGGACGACAAAAAAAGATTTCCTTCACGGCCTTTTTTTCCCATTACAATCGATGTTGCGTATGAATGTCGCGGGGAATTTTCGCCGCTATTTATAGATTTGTCTTATGGTATATGAAATGGTCTTATGGTATGGTGAAATGGTATTACGGTAAGATGAAATGATTTTATAGTGTAATCAAATAGTCTACTGGTATATAGATGACACCTCGTGATATAAGAATTGTTAGCTTGATATTAAAATATGTCTTTATAAGATAGTTATATGACATAATAGTATGACAAAATTGTTCCATGTTGTTTCGAGATGATTGTATAGTTATACAAATTTATCGTTATAATATACTGTGGCAAAATAGTATGAAAAAGTTGCTTCATGTTATATTAAGAAATCTTTATAGTATAAAATGTATCTTTATGACATAGCAATATCACATAATAGTCTAGTTAAATGACAAATCAGTATGAAAATGTAGCTCCATGTTATATCAAGATGTCTTCATAGTATGAAATATTATCTTCATAACAAAGTGAAATGACAGAAAAGTATGAAAAGGTAGCTCCATGTTGTATCAAAGTGTCTTTATAGTATATAAACTTATCTTAGAGATATAGCAAATTGACAGAGTATTATAGTAAAATGTCGTTATAGTATAGAACATTTGCTTAATGATATTTTACCCGTAATTATATGGTTATTGTTATCATAAGGCAGCTTTGGCGTTCCATATACATACATTGTTTTCCCAGCATTTAACGCTTCCACATTGATGAAGACAAATTGGTCAAATGTACTTTGTGACAGCTCGGAAAATCCGTATGTTCGGAGTTAAAGTTCATCGTCATTCGATCTATGAGTTTAAATGTCCCTCTGGTATGTTTCGCCCCTCTTTTTGAAGTCCAATCAACTTGAATCTGAGTTCACATGTTCCATATGATATGATCATTCTAATAGGTTCCAATTGTAGTAATTATAATTCTTTCCTCGAATGTGACATTCCGAACTTTACTTATCACCGGCTTTGTAGTAGCATGTGGAAAAAGACGGGTGCTACATCTGGAGCAGGATTTATTTTCCCATACTGAGCCTCTGGTTGATGGATCTGTGTTGCCCTTTCCTAGTTTCCTTTGTTGTGATTTGTGAAATGTTGTTAGTATTTTCCTTTTTTTTTTGGCCATGGCATTGTCAGTTTATTTTTGACTTATGATAAAATTGAGAATGGAAATGGGGAATGTGCCAAAGAGACAACAAACCGACCATAGAAAAAAACAACAGCAGAAGGTCACCAACAGGTCTTCAATGTAGCGAAAAATCCCCGCACCCGGAGGCGTCCTTCAGCTGGCCTTTATAACTCTTTGTTATCTTTTCAGTTCTCTAAAGAAATATTGCTACGATCTATCAGTAACGCGATAGATGCCTTTTTCAGAGCAGGATCTGCTCACCCTTCCGATGCAGTCAACATTGATGTTATCAAAACCAGCATGAGATATGGAAATTAATAATTTTGTGATGGTTTAATATTTTGAATAAAGAGGACATGCTGGCATTCTTAATTGATGTGGAAAACATGTTTCAGTCATTGTGTTTCTATAATACTGTCTTCCGTTTTATGCAATCATCCCTAAGTTAAAAGAGTTACTGAATTTTTTTATTGCTGTATAATTTTCACAATTAACATCAAATATTGTAAGGTTGATGCGTCCACTTATTTTTTTATACGAACCAGTCTGAGATATGAAAACTCCTGAATTTTGATGACAATGCAATATTTTAATTAAAAACATTGATGCAGTAGAAATGTACACTGACCGCTTAATTTAAAACCACATCAGAACGTAACTATTTTGTTTTAATTTTCCTTGGGGGTATGATGATTTCAGCTTCCAAATTGTGAACTTTTCTTGTTTATCATCCTAGCAGCGCTTTCAGGCGGAGTATATACCCAGTTGATACGATATTTTGAAATTTATCTTTCCTATCGTGATTTTCTTATAAAAAGGTAGCCACTTATGTGGAAGCCAAATCACCAAGGATACCAAGTGGTTATGTTGAATTCACAGCTTCCAAACGCCAATACGAGACGGTTGACCGCGAGGGAATATCTGGATCACAGATAACAACGGGTATATTCAAATTGTCGTAACCAAGGATCTGCTTACCTTCAGGAGCACCAGAGATCATCCTGACTTTTGATAGAGTTTCTGTGGCTCAGTCTATATTATCTTTTGTTAACTTACCTTTGTGTTTTCCATCGTTTTTGCAATAGGGTTTTCAGTTTGTTTTCAATTTATGATTATGGATATCCCTTTGATATCTTTCGACTGTCTTTTGAATTTATAGAAGGGATAACGAAGATACCAAAAAGAACCCTCAAACCCATCAATCGAACTAGTGTCCCTTTGCTATCATATGAATCTTTGATATACATGGACGTTCCGAAAAGTAACAAGTTTTTGTCGCGATAACCATAAGTTGATATTGGCGTGCACTCTATACTAGTCGGTTAACATTTATACATAAAACCATATTTAACAGGTCGAAAAAGGTTATGCAACTTTATCTGTAATCCTTTGTATATAAATATATCATTACAGCTAAGTGTGTCAAGAACCAGGATGTCTGCCAGGCTGCACAAAACTCCAAAGATAATCCAGCAAATTGATAAGTTGAATAATGTGATCATTAAACAAAGCTGTAAATAACTTTAACATGTTTAAGGTGTTAGCTATTTTGATGAAAAAATGCAAAAGATATTTATAGATAAATGCTAACCAGCACTTTCACTTTCTCTTTTCTCTATTTAAAATTAAAGGATTTAAATAATACTTTATATCAACTAACAGAGGAGTGAGGAGTGATTTATTTAGATAAAGGTCAAAAGAGCTTTCTGCATTTACATTCAATCGGAATACTAAAGAAGTAGAAAGCAAATATGTAAAAATACCTTAATAGTGGGGAGCTTTATTACCTAGAAAGTTTAATTTTAATACAAATGAAAGGAGCTATGTAGATAAGACAGCAACCACAAAAAAACACAAATATTTAAACATTTAAGGACAACGAACAGTCTTGTCTAAAACAAGATTGCAAGCTCTACATAGTCATTGGACTATATAAACAATGCTGTCATACAAAGTTAATTAAAAACACAGTAGTGAACCCCTCACTTTGCCTATTTAATTTTATTTTATTTGAACCTCATTGACGAGTCGTTTGTCTGGCTTACAAAACTTATAGCCCGATATCTATTATGAAGTTACTGACCTATAATCAAACAAAAATTGAAATAATCGGGGGCGTCGACAGGGTTGACACAGTTGTCTCATGTTATGTTGATTTCATTTGTTCTGTCTCTTGGCTCCGTTGTAGCAGTACTCTGTGTATAGTTATTCAAGAAACCCATGCTGGTTTGTTAAGACATTGATATATTATTATCTAATTAGTACTTTTTGTACAAATGTTTGATTTTTTTTCTTCTCCATTTCAGTAACCTAAGAAAATAAGGAGACACTAGGTACGTACCTGAAGGATAAATGATTTAATTTCATTTTGTTAGCATATTTGGTTTATTGTACAAAAGCCCTTTCATTTAACACTTTCGAAAATGATTGTCGTATTTTCTAATTTTTTTATTGCGTGCAAGTCCCTAAGAATGAGAGTAGTGTTCATTAGAATCACTGAATCTTTAACACATACAATATTTGTACGTTGTTCCGATTGCTTAATTGGTGTTTGGTGTTTATTAGTTTTATCGCCATGATATAGCATTTTTTGCGCAGATACGGCGTGATTTGTTAGATTGATTTTGTTACATGTAAGTTGCTTCACATACACTTTTTAAATAAAATTAAAAAATTACTTTCAACTTCTTGTAGGTACATATATACTTAGATACGATGGTACCGACACAGAAGATGTCATTAGTGTTATTGGAAGTGAGCACCTATTTTAAGCCAACTGATGCTAATGGTATCTGTAATAGCACACAATCACACTGATATAAGTACTTTATTTCTGCACTTAGTTAGCTATACGAATCTGGAAAGAAATATATAAAAACACAATTGTGCATATATAAAAAGTTTAGTTTTTGAAAACGAGTGATTGATGATTGTGTGTTTTTATCATTGTAGAATTATCTGTCGCAAATAAATAACAACAATATAATTGTAGAATCTTTTTTATAATTCTTTACAAGCATTGATGTTATTTTAGTTTGTTCAAACATGTACGTCTTTAATCAAAAGAGAACTCTAAACCAGTTAATAGACGGAAAATGCAAACATTTTACTACAAGCTGAACTGATTTCCAGATCAAAGTTGGTTATTGGTCAAATGTAGGATATGGCTACTTTTTTTTATTTGTATTATGGACCCGATTGAACCTACCCCTAATTCCTATTTTGACTTGGATACCTTTTCATGATTCAACTTTGATCTACAATGTTCCTCTTTGTATAAGCTGGCTGCATGACCTGTTGAACGTTTATCAACTCTTCTAACAGACAAAGTAAAGAAATGGGACTATTGTGGATCAAATCAAAATCAGGTTTTTTAAATATAAATTAATTTTCAGGTCACCTGTTCTTAAAGGCCAAGTGATCTTTTTTCATCACTTCGCGTTCGTCGTCGTCGTCCGTTAACTTTTACAAAAATCTTCTCTTCCGAAACTACTTGGCCAAATTTAACCAAACTTGGCCACAATCATTATTGGGGTATCTAGTTTCAAAGATTTGTCCAACGACCCTTCCTGTCATCCAACATGGCCGCTATGACTGAAAATAGACCAAAGGGGGGTAAATGGAGTTTTTGGCTTATATCTCTGAAACTAAAGCATTTAGAGTAAATTTGACATGGAGAAAAATGTTATCAGGTTAAGGTCTATCTGCCCTGAAATTTCAGACGAATCAGACAACCAGTTGTTGGGTTACTGCCCCTGAAGTAGTAATTTAAAGATTTTTTTCAGTTTTTGGTTATTATCTTGAATATTATTATAGATAGAGATAAACTGTAAGCAGCCAATGTTAAGCAAAATAAGATCAACAAAAAAGTCAACATCACCAAAATAATCCACTAATCCCTTAAGGAGTAAATGCCCTTTATAGTTAATTTTTAACAATTGTTCGTAAGATTTTGTTATCTTTAACCAAAATCATCTCCTCTGAAAACATATAGACAACTTTAACCAAACTTGGCAACAATCATCACAGGGTATATAGATTTTAAAATGTGCCCGATGACCCCATCTGCCTATCAACATGGCCGACGTTGCTTAGTAGATGCAGGTGAGCGACACATGCTCTTGAGAGCCTCTAGTTATGAATTAATTTATTTCAGGTAATTGTACGTTCACATCAGGCGAATTCATGTGTTTAAAAGCTGACAATGGAATGATCCTGCTAGAGGCAGAGCGTAAAAGTTCGAGGTGTGTCGGAGATATTGTAAAATTCCGTAGTCCTGCTGGATTGGAGATAGGGAGCATGAGAAAAAGGTATTCATTTAAATTGGAAATTTCCTTTTGTATGTCTTTTTTCAACAAAACCTTCAATTCAGTTTCATATTGTTTTAAGGCTTAATATTTTGTAAAGATAGCATTCTTACTGTTCATCTATTAATCCATAAATTGAGTTAATTGATTGATTGATTGATTGTGTTTGTGTTACGACCATTGGTGAATTGCACATGCAAGTTACCAAGGATTACAGTAGATAGGTTATGTTCTAGGACCGGAAGGGCAGAAAATCTGGACTGCCACTTAAAGACAAAATTTGGACAGGGCAGATATTTTTTTGAAATTATTCCTAATTTACCTATAATTGGCAGTGCATTATACTAATTCATTCCTGATTGACCGGAGTTCTTTTTTCTTCTTTTTTTATAATCAGATTTGATAGACCGGTGAAGCGTATCCTTGTTATGATATGTCGATAAATATATATCGTCTTGTGTAAACAACTTCTAGATATTTAAACTAAATCTTATATTGTACTGTTACACCACTGTTCCAGGTTTTCCGTTTATTTTTTTGTACATTTATTAGTCAGTTAGTTTTCTCGTTTGAATTGTTTTACATTTGTGATTTCGTGGGCCTGTTATAGCTAACTACACGGTATGGGCTTTGCTCATTGTTGAAAGTCATACAGTGACCTATAGCTGTTAATTTGTGTGTCTCTTTTGGAGATTTGTCTCATTGGCTATCAATTGGGCATAAAAACGTCGTATATACCCGGCAGTTTCCTGAATATATACTTACATCTCTGTGTTGTTATCCAAACACAAAACTAGACACATTTGTAATCCGTAATATATTCTCTTATGGTTGTTGCCTGTTATCTATTTCTTGCATGCGTAGATATTTCTCGTATCACACTGCACGGAATTTGATACGAAAAAGTGATACGAAAATCGGCTTTAATTTTATTGGCTTATCGAGTATTTCCATTGGCTATTCGTTAGGTCATCGATGACTTTCAAAGGTTAAGACAATGTACATTTAGGCCATCGCAACATACATCTTTGTGATTTCTTCAATAATATACAAAATACTCACACATTTCACCTCACAATCTTCTTTTTGTCAAACTGTATTACATTCTGAAGCGGACAAAAGTCTTAAATTGTCTGATGTTAAAGTTTGACACTGGAAAAGGACATATGACGTTATACTGGAATGTGGAAAAGACCAGATCAACATTTTGCGGAATTTTTAAATTAGCACATTAAGAGTGTTGACCATAAGAAGTAAATCCCAAACATACTGAACTCCGAGGAAGAGAAATGGGTTTAACAACTCGTGAAACTTGGATGTCGCTTGATATCAACTCTCGTTATTAAATCTAAATAGTTATAATAAACTTGCCGAAGGCTCGTTTATTATTATATTTAAATTAAATAACTCCAATTGATATCAAGCGATATCCCATTCTCACTCGTTATATGAAACCATAAATCTACATCACTTTTCCGTGTATATTTAAATTTAGACATATTCAATCTTATGCGTTATGTTAAAAGGGACATTTATGTATATTTTATTAATCGATATGAAACGGGTCTGATCAAAATATAACTGGAGCTTTGAGTAAACCAGACCAAAAGTGTAGTTTAGCACATATTATGTTCTATTAGAGCAGCCAAGGTCGAAATTAAATGGTGTGCAGTACACGTTTTAAAGTTAGATTCATCCTACGCTGACTCAAGCAGCGAACATGTCAATATTAAACTTATCGCGAGTGAAATGTCTAGTGAATATATCTGTTTTTTTTGGCATCTTTGTCTAGTCTATACGGTCGGCATGAGGCAGTAATAAAACTTTTCGCAAACTCGCTTTGAACAATCAAAATGTTTTGTTGATAAGCTAACTAGCTTAATGTCTACGTCTATTTGTTATCCTTTTATATAATTGATCATGGTCTTTCTCTTTTGTTTAGGAGATTCACCTTAAACTCTCATTATGATATCTTTGGCGGTAATATGAATATGTTATTTCACTTCAAATCTGATTCCTCCGGAACAGCAATCAAGGTAAGTCTAGTATCATATTATGAAATTCATTGGGTCTGTTACATTAGTTAATGACCTCTTTAAATGCCAAACGGAAGTGATCTTGAGAAAACCAGAATTAGTAATTTTGCATTTCTTCAAAGAAAAATACCTTGAAATCATTAAATCTATAAACATAAATTAACTAACGATCAAAGACCGTGAGTAATCTTCTGTAAACCAGAAATAGTAAATTATATCTTTTATTTCGGGTAAAAGTTATAAAGACAATATATACATGGAATCAGTGTGAATGTAGTTATCATATGATAACGGGAGTAACTTTTTAGTCAGCAGCAGCAGCAAACAATTTCCTTTATTAAAGGAAATAGTATATAAAAACATGATTTTGGAATCAGTATGAAGAAATCTCTCATTTGATGGTAGTAGCAAATTTTAGTAAGCCCGAAGTATGTTCTTATCAATGTTTTAGAAAGTTAATGGTGGAAAGATCTTCAAAATTGTTCCCTGACCAATTGGTTACGAAACAATCGATTTTCTTTTTAAATTCTCCCGCTAAAGTTTTTCCTTCCATCAAATATAAAAAAGAAGATGTGGTAGGATTGCCAATGATACAACTCTCCACAACAGACCAAATGACACAGAAATTAACAACTTGATGTCTAAATGTATGTTTAGCTACTTTTGTGTGTCCTACAGTGTATGCACTGAATTTTAAATTTGACCCTACTCATCCGAACAATTTTCATTGAAAGAGTTATCTCCCAGTACACTATTTATTTTGCGTGTGTGTCCTCCGTAATAATAGAAAAGCGACGACATTATTTTTCTAAATTGTTCGTTGTATGCTCATCAAGCTTTGGTCAGTGATCTGGTGACATTTTGTATGAGTTAACTACCCTTCACTATTTATTCTATCAGTATGTTATCATAACTCATAAACCATAAACCATAAATACCTTAATTATTTTGATTTGAGATCCTTAGTCATGACCTGAAATTTCTTAATGTTGCTATTTGTTAGTGTGTGCGTCTTGTATGGAACTTTGAAAGCTAAAAACTAAACTACTATTGCAATAACTTTAGTTAGTTGGGAGGAAGAAATTGTATTGTAAACTATATATATTTTCCAAAGATATATGTTGACATCTATGGAAGTAATTGATCCTGAAATAGTTAAATTTAAGATAATTGATTATAACTTGATAATAATACATGATTCGAAATCAATTAATTACCTCTATAATATAAATTAATTTCTTTGAATAATATTACAGACTGTGAGGGATGACGTAGTAGCAACAGTTAGTAATAACACAGAAAATACATCTGTTCATATAAACTGTAAGTAAATACAATGATCTTAAAAATAATAATATTCAACCAAAACGATGAACAGCCTTATAATCTTTAAATTGACTTTTGATTTCTGTTGTTTTCTTTTATCTAACTAGCAAAGCCCTGTTTGCATTTGACCCTATCATTTTGCGGTGGCATTCCAAATTACCTGCCTGTCAACTCGGAAACTTCCTATTGGATTTATATGGCAAGCTGTATTTATATTTATTCAATTTCAAGATATCTTAGAAAGTAGATAAGATATGTTATTTAATATATAAGATATCTTGTATTCTATATGAGATATCTTATTTATTTTGAATGTAACAAAATATATTGTATACCTTATAAGATATCTTATTAACTTATAAAGATATGTTTTAAACTAAATAATATATCTTGTATAGTTTATAAACTGAATAATATATCTTGTATATATATATAGTTTATAAACTAAATAATGTATCTTGTATACATGTAGTTTATAAACTAAATAATATATCTTGTATGGTTTATAAACTAAATAATATATCTTGTATAGTTTATAAGATATCTTACATGTCTTGTATCGTTTTAAATATATATTTTAAACAAATACTTTATAAGGTATCTTTAAAAATATATAAGATATCTTATATAATTGATTTATAAGATATCTTATTTGGTTTATAAGATATCTCATATTTAATTTTAAAGATATCTTATTTGGTTATAAAGATATCTTATTTAGTTATAAATCTATCTTAATTAGTTTTAAAGATATCTCTATTAATTAAAAAAGATATCTTATTTGAAATGTAAAAAATCTTATTTGAAATGTAAAAAATCTTATTTGAAATGTAAAAAATCTTATAAAGTATGTAAGATATCCTAATTAATTTAACTAGATAATATATCTAATAATCATGAAACATTACTGAAATTGAGAATGGAAATGGGGAAAGTGTAGTTCTTATAAAAAACAAATGATAAGCAGAACTCCTGCTTTAAAATTAAAGATGTCGTTAAATATGGCTTCAACTATGTATGGTTAAGTCAAAAAGATAGATATTGTAGATTTTTTCTGAAACAATTAAAGGAGAGATTAGTTGATACATTTATAAGCGAAGCAAATAAACAAATGCTTTCTTTGAATTCTGATACATTTGTCAACTAAATAAATATATTTTTGGCCACATACTTTACAATTTTGTGAATTGTATTTATAAACCTTATAATTTTAAATGCCGTATTTGTGCACATAATTTGTAAATAGACAGGACGATATTATAATATTAACAGGAAAGATAAATTATGTACTTATTCTGATACAAGTTCCATTGAAGACGATTTTTTTTTATATTGGAATGTAATGAATATGTTGAAATTAGGGGAACATATACCAAACAATAATATCGGAGACACCCCTCTACTTATAAAATTCTTTATTGATAAATTGGTATATGTACAAAATATTGAAAAAAACTAAACAATTCTAAATACCTAAAATTACAAATGTTGCTGAGAAACTACACTTCTAGTTTTGAACATTTCTGTGTTTGACAAACTCTGTGATTGTATGTCGGATATAGTGCAAGAATAAATAATTTGTCAAAGATAGTATATATCCTATAAGCTTTACTTGCTTCTGAAATAAAGCATTATTATAAAGAATACAAGACATCTTATATACTTTACAAGATAGTTTATTTATCTAAAAAGATATATTATTTATCTGAAAAGATATCTTATTCATCTAAAAAGATATCTTATTTATCTAAAAAGATCTCTTATTTTATTAAAAATATATCTTATTTAGTTTATAAAATATCTTATTTGGTTTATAAGATATCTTTAATAGAAAAAATAAATATGATATCTTACATAGTTAATAACAGATCTTTTTTTAATTAAGAAGATATCCTTAAACCTAAATAAGATATCTGTATAGACTTTTTTATAAGATGTTTTATTTAATATATAAAATATCTTATTTGATTTATAAGGTATCTAGTTTGATTTATAAAATGTTAAATTACTTAATAGGATATCTTATTTAGTTTTTACTTCATAGGATATCTTGTAAATGGAATAAATATAGATACGGCTTGCCATAGATTTATTGTTAATTTGTTTTTAATTAAATGATGCAATTAATGGTCTATCTAGATCAATGTTTTCTCCTGTCAGGTGTGTCGAACTACCTGTACAAGTGATTTATAGGCTGATATCCCGCAGGGCCGGATTTAAAACAGTAAACAGAGGGAAGTTATGAATTTAGAATATAGCAAAGTGCTCTCGATGAATACCTGTGATAAAAATGATCATAAGATACACCTAGACAACAGATGCCAGTGATATGCATTATGTAGCACTCATATACATGTAAATCATTTGATCTTTCTTATTAAAAACTAAATCATAAATCAAACATTGAATACAGTCAAATTTGTAACACTTTTTCTGCAAAAACATCACTTGTAGTTACTGTCTTTTCATAAAATTTTCCAAAAGTCGTTGAACTTGACCAACCGGCCTTAGCTAAAATATCACTAACAGGCACATTATTTTGCTTTGCCTTCGAAGTTGATACAGATCGTGTAATGTGTGCTTTAAATATACTTGTGTCAATTCCTACACTTTTTTGTGTGGTTTAATATAATTTAATATTAATGAATCTTCTTTTGATTTTATATCAACAGTACGTTTCAAATATTCCTTCAGCACTAAATACACACATAATCTCCTGTCTGGAGGAAAACTTTTTAAAATAACTTCTGGATTCTTATATCCAGGTCTGCTTTGTTTCAGCAAATCAAATATCTTAAATCGAAAACAATCCTTCTGTTTTTGCATATTGCTGAGTTATAATAAATGAATACTCTGTGATCTAGTAGCATTCTTCAATGCAATTAACATAACTAGTTTTAAATTTAAGTCTTTCATTGATATATCAGCAACTGGTGATAAACGTGTCAATAATCTCAAAACAATAGAAATATCCCAAATATTTACATTAATATGTACAGTTGGTCTCAAATGATATACTCCTTTGAGAAATCTTATCACAAGTGGATGCTTTCCAACAGGCACATTATCAAAAGTCAAACCAAACGCAGATAGTGCTGACCTAGCACTATTCAATGCTGAATAACTCAATCCACATTCAAACAAATAAGTCAGAAATTCTAGCACAAGTTCTACAGACGTGTGAAATTTATCCTCTTTCCGTTCAAGACAGAAAATAAACCATTTCTTGATATATGTTTATATTGTTTTTGAGTCCCTGATCTCCATGATTCCATGATAATAGTGTAAGTTTTCTGATACTAAAAAAAAAACTATATCAAAGTTTTAAAACAAAAAAAAACCTAAATCTTTAGCTTTCCAAAACTCTTGATTACTGACCCAGCAGTTGGGAAGAATAGTGTTATTTCCAATATTTCTATAAAATAGAAAAATAAAAACAACAGGAATTTGAATATATTTAAAACTTTTAAAGGCATTTTATAAGAATATTTCCTAAACATAATGAAATAGTATTGAATTTAAAAAATTCAAAATATGTGAAATAAAATTAGTTGTAACTCAAATGTATTTTTTTTTATCTAAACTGTATATAGAAAAAGGATAATTCCTAACTAAAATATTACATGATTTTAATTTTACATTCATACTCAAAATCAAGAGACATATTAAATCCCTACCTTTTCTCTTTACTGTTGTGTCACCTAATGTCTATAACGCTTTTTTAAAGTATTTCCCAAATTATAAAAATGTCCTTACATCGCTAAAACTAACCCATAAATAAAATGCTAAAAATGAAGTCATGCATCAATTATAAAGATTTAATTTACACTGACCATGCTGACAATGAAACTAATTCTTGAACAAAACCAATCAGGGGATCATTTGAGCCTTGAACACTTTACAATATTCTAAGTTTGTAAGAGAATGATAATCCCTTACTTCATGATAAGAACTCGCTAAGGCTCGTACTTAATCATGAAGAAAGGGATTATCATTCTCTTACATCCCAGCTCCTTTGTTCTACCAGGGGTGATCTGAGCCGGATCATCCCAGCTTGAGTTTCTTTGTTTTGCATGCTTTCCTTTGTTTTGAAACATTTTGGCGGGAATGCCTAACCCACACTAAAACTTCGAATATTTTTTTAGAAAAGACACACTTTCAAAATTTATGTAGAAAAAATCCATTGTCTATGCTGAGACGAGTTGGCAGACCCTTTTCAGTGGGATTTTAGCCCTTTTCATAAATAAGGCGAAATGTCAGACTGGTTGTTCAATGGAATGTTACCCTTTTTCATAAGTGGGGCGAATTCGTAAATAAGAGTGGGGCGATTTTTTAGAAAGTGGCGATTTAGTTTGGGCCGATTGGCCAGTGGGGAGAGTTGACATGGTTTCATATTTAAAAACATCGTGTTCGGGGGTCATACAGGGTATATATTATATAGTAATATATAAAGTATATTATAATGGTTGTGTGGCGTTCTAAACTAAATTTTATGAATTGTAAATGGTTTTTCGTCTGATCTAAAACAGCTGGGATGTAAAATAGTTATCTCATTCGGACTTGGTGTGTCAGTGTTAGATCACCCTCTGGCCTCAGTCCAGAGGGGTGATCTTTCACTGACACATCGCATCCTCATGGGATAACTATTACTTATATATTCATAATGCCTGTACTTAATTTGGCCTTTTTAACATTTTTTATTCGAGCGTGACTAATGAATCTTTTGTAGACGAAACGCGCGTTCTGGCGCAAATATAAAATTACAATCCTGGTATCTATGATGCATTTTTTTAAAGGGGTACTAGCTGTCAAATTCATGTTCATCGATTTCACTCAAATTTTCATATTTGATTTATAACATTGTAAAACATTTATCCAATTATAAAAAGTCTAGAATAAACAATAAACCGGGCATGGGCTCGATAATATTTAGCCTAGTTTCGTGTGAATTTTAGTTTAGACGCCATATATTTAACTGTCGAGTTGACCTCCCGAAAAAGGTGGAACTTTACTAGCGTGTTGTTGGATAACCATAGTTTTTGTTATTTTAATATTTAAGGTTAGTTGCCAATCATCACAAAAATTGATAAGTTTATCGGACTATTGTGTATGCCTTCCCTACTTTCAGACATAATTAGAAGGTCATCTGCAAACGAAAATGAACCAATATTGGAGTTTAATAAATTTACAGGTCTACAATCTTCGGTGTTAAAGCTTGGGCTTAGGTCATAAATGAGGCAAATTTTTACTTATTGTTCAATGATTTTTCTATCAGGAATATTTTTACTAAACTTCGTAAGAAGTGACCATGGTCTTGAAATAGAAAATGGGCGTTACATTAAAATTCCTCGAGAACAAAAACTGTGTAAAACCTGAAAAGTCATCGAAGATTAATTTCATTTTATTGTCAATTGCAAGGTAAACGAAAATATCAGACACAATTTATATAATGATATACAATTAGATGATAAACATTTTATTCGTTTCCCTGATGATCAAAAATTATATATATATTAAACCCCACTTCCTTTGGACATGTTACAATTATTGGCTTCTTAATTAAAAGGTCATTAGAATTGAGGACAGAGGTCTTACGGTAACATGGATATTGAATAATGTAATATTTTAAATTTATCACTTATGTTTTTGTGTCTTTTTGATTAATTTTCGTATACTGTGCCTTAATTTCACGTGAAACATTAAAATTTGCAATGAATTGACCACTTTCCAGTATGTATTCATTTGAGCTCTTTAAAACCTGTATAATGCCATTCCAAAAACATTGGATCTTCGAAAAACACAATGATCATGACACTGCAAACACTGCTTTATTGCAAGCATGTTCCCATTGTGGAGTTGCTGGCTGCCCTACGATAATTATGGATATAACAACAGACGCAGACTTATCTGAACTGGAAGTGTAAACTTTTTATCTGGACCTGATCTAAAAAATAAGTACAGTAACTGTAACATCATATTCAGTATTCTCAAAAAATGTGTCATAAAAAGCGGGACGGTAAATAGCTTAACATTTTGTATATTCTTTTGTTCATTGATGAAGTCTATCTGTTACTACGAATTTGATCCCTAAGAGGTATTTTTATCAATCGGCTGTTGTTGTCCTTTTGACTTAAGTGCAATGTCTTCAATCATTTAAATCCTCCGGATCATAGTGTGTGCCATATTGCCTGTTTAGGTTTTCTAAAACGTACATTGTATGTAGAAATTAGAAGATGAGGTATGAGTACCAAATGATACATCTCTCCATCCTAGACACAATCTAGTAAAGGAAGCAATCATAGAACGATCTTCAACGCTGAAAAGAAAGCTATAAATGGACAAAAAATGACTAGTGTAAAATAATTCAAACATAAAAAACAACCTAATTTATATTCAAAACGAGATAAGATAGTCTCCAAATAATTGAGAGAAATATAATGTGTTTAGGTCCAACGCTGCAATTTTCTCAAAACATATAAAAGTTTACGTCCTTGTCGCACATAAAATTAATAGGGATAGCATCATAAATGATTTTATCAAGATTTTCAAATATTCGAGTCCCTTTAAATTACCAAAAACTACAATATCCACATCAGAAGAAAACGAAATTTGCTAAGATGAAAACAAAACGAAACTACAGCTGCTTGTAATTAATAAATATATTTTTTATTTGTTTGGTTCCTTTATCAATCCCCTTTATCAATATATACTAGTGTTATGAAAAGCTTGTTATTTTGAAACTCAGAAACGAAGAGGAAAAACCTATAACGAGAATTCTTTTAACATAAATATATGAACTTAGCAAAACAAACATTCTGATTTTAAATTAATGTTGTTTATATTAACAGTTGTTTTATTCTTCGCATTGCCAAACATTATGTTGCCAATTTGGAAATATAAAACAGAAGATGTGGAATGATTGCATATGAGACAACTCTCCACCAGAGACCAAATGACACAGGAATTTACAACTATAGGTCACCGTACGGCCTTCAACAATGAGCAAATCACATTTCGCATAGTCAGCTTTGAAATGCCCCGAAATGACAATGTAAAACAATTCAAAAGGAAAAACTAACGGCCTAATTTAAGTACAAGAAATGAACGAAAAACAAATATTATAACACATAAACAAACGACGACCACTGAATTACAGGCTCCTGACATGGGACAGGTACATACATACAGAATGTGGCGGGGTTAAACATGTAAGCGGGATCCAAACCCTCCCTAACCTGGGACAGTGGTATAACAGTACAATATAAGAACGAATCAGTTGAAAAAGGCTTAACTCATCAGATGGATAAAAAATACAAATACTATAAATACAATTGGACGTTGCCTGGTACTTGTATATCCCAAAAAAGAAAAAAAAAGACACTGGGTACAGATCTTAGAGTTCTCGCAGTTACTGGCAGCTAGTTCAAAGCCACTAACAACTAGTAAAAAAATCATGCATCTATAAAGACTAAATTATCAATCAGTACACATCCAACATCCAACGAATTTAGTGTAAAGACGTCATAAAAAGTCAGAGAAAAGCATGACCTTGTGCAATGCCGATACAGGTATCGACAGATTGTAGATCTATGAATTGGTATTATGTATATAACATATTAGTAATATTTAGTTTGCTTTTAATTTACTGATAACTAAATCGATATATATACCAATAAAAACAATTATATACAATGATCTAATTACAGTGTTGATTTGGTATCCTTTTAGAAAAAAATCATCTAACGGATCGATAAGTTTACCAGGATCGTTTCTAAATTTCCCGACACGGTAAACAATATTTCCGTAAAAATGAGGATGTGCTATCCGGTTTGTATTCCGTAGTCGTCCGCCGTCGACATTCATTTACTTTTACAAAAGACTTTCCTCAAAAACGAATCGCTCATTAAGATGTTAAGATCGACTTAGTATTTATTGTCGTCAAGTGACTGTTAATATTGTGTTGATACATTTTTGTGTTATGTTAAATCAACTTTAAAAGTGTAAACAGTGTTCCTATTATTCTATCAATTCTTCAACTAGAAATTATGTGTTGTCTGAAATGGCTTTCCATACTTTCGGCATGTCAAATAGTTCCTAAAATAACATTTTCTGTAGATTAAACGTATAGACAATGTATAAACTATTTAGACGATAACCTTTCAAAACAAAATCGTTTGAGAACATTTACCTGTGTTGGAAAAGCAGATTTCGTCCCTTTTTGTAAAATGACTGAGACCTATATTATATATCAATGTAGGGAGCGCAACTTTGTTTTTTAACTTACCCCAACTTTGGACCTCAATTAAAAAAGTTCCGTAACTTTACCCAACTTGGTCGTTGGATCCAGGCAAGCTTATGCAGGTGGCTACCCTTTGTTCCTAGGTTCCGATCTAAATAAATTTTTGTTTAGGGTAACCAAAATCTTTATGCCAAATCGTTTTTCATTCTATTTGTATGTAACTTTTACACTTATCACTCTTCTTATCGAAATGTAATAAATAAATGACCAGAGTGACTATTTTCTTTTGAATAATTAGGTAAACTGGCTGGTTCTTTGACGAAAAGTGAATATACTGGTTACTAGTACCAGTATCAGCTTTTCTTTGTTTTCAATCGTATATATAATCTTGAAGATCTAATTGTATCGCTACACTAGTTTAGTGTAACCTGTTGTTATCAATTGTTATTATCATTATATAGACAATAAACCCATATGTTATCAGAGAGATAGAAGAAAGGGTTAGCTAAAAAGAATTTTAGATGCCGGCTTTAAAAAAAGTTGTATTAAATACACGAGTAAATAATTAACTTTGTTTGTGTAAGAATGGAATTGCATTTCATTTTCCTACTGGAAATTATTAGTCATCAGATTTATAAGTACGTTTCGTGTTAATGCAAGTCTTCGGTTTTTAGGCGTGATCATTTTGGCGCGCTTTCCTTATTGTTCGCTGGCTTATTGTTCGCTGGCTTATTGTTCGCTAGCTTGATGCATCTTATTGTTCGCTGGTTTATTGTTCGTTAGCCTGAGTCTGGTTCAGAAAAGAAGGAAAAGTTTGAAAAAGAAAAAAAGAAAAAAAGAAAAAAATATGATATGCCAAAAAAGTCAATAATTTTGTCAGCATTAAGAAATTTTTTAAGCAGTTTTGATGAAATATGATAGATGATATAGGGTTAATATATGTGCTGTACCTGTCAAATTCTGAAAACAGTATTCCCTAGTTAATATCTCTTTTTAAGATTATGGAAAACCAATCTTTCTGAAGGGTGTTTGTATATAAAAATAAGGAGATGTGGTATGATTGATAATGAGACAATTATCCACCAAATTTCAAATAAAGTGGATGTTAGCAATGGTAGGCAACCGTAAGGTCTTAAACATTGAGAAACCTACATACCGTATGGTCGGCTACACAAGGCTTCGATTGGTGATTATACGTTTGTTTCTTAAAGACAAATTGATAAATACATACCCTTCCTCGATTTAAATGACTTAATCATAAAAGAAGGTACACTATTATAACATCAATTTTGAGAAAAGATGGGAAATTTTAGTGACTTCAACAGACATTTGTCACACTCTATGTGTCTGTCTCTTTTTTACGTACCCATAATTCAAGGATTCCTTATTTTCTTAGCTATCTAAATGAGAGTTTGTCTTATGGGTAATTGTGGTTTTTACTGTTGTTTCGTTGCTGTCTTGAGGATGAATACCTCAAATCTTCGTGTAATCATTCATCATATTAATGGCTATATTCCGGGTAATTCAAACACTCGTTTCTTCGCATAGAAACAACTCTTAGTTAATCAGAGCATGGAACGAATACTTTATATTACGGACAATAAATGTGGATACAAAAAATAAAAAGACTAAGCGAAATTGTTTATCACGCAATGTATGAATAATGTTGCATTTCAGTAAATAACACGTGTTCTCGGTTGATCGTAAACACGTAGTAGTCCATGCATAGTTACTCATCTATTGGATTGGTAAAAAAAACATGTAACAAAAATGCGTCATTCGTCAATAAACAATTACATGTGCGATGACATGAGTATGCTTACATATGCTTAGCCATATAAGGTTCCCGACCTTTTTAGCGATGGCGAAGATCGTTTAGTGATGGCGGTGCGCCATCATGAAACATGTTATGGATATCTCTGTAAATGGTAATACCTGTGTTAATATGACATACATATTCGATGATAGTCTCATTCATTTAATAACAATAAATATATGTACGTATTTTTATGGCAAATGAAAAGAAACTGGATACTTAATTGTGCATGTATTTTGTTCTTGCAGATAAGTCGAAAACAAGCGTAATTGAAAAAATGTTGATACTAACAAGCGTATTAGCGTGGAGAAAGAATGAACATCTTTACCATGGAAAACTTAGTGGTTGTTGTCAATTTTGTCTAAAACAATTAACAGTACTTTTGATTTTCTGTCTCTTGTGTCCTATCGTTGTACCATTTTATGTGCTTGGTGTTTTGTGTTGGATCTCGATGTTTCCCATTACATTGCTTACAACGGACAAATATGCGGCAAAAAGTGAGATGATCATTGCCTTGATCTGGCCCTGGACTTGTTATTGTGTTTGTAGTTGCTGTAGAGGTGTACAAGATTACAACGAATGCGATTGCTTTCATCAAATGTGGGACGACAATTCATCCTGAAATTAGTCGTTCGTAGGGTGCAGTGCTAGTTTCTATTCTAGTATACTTTTTGTTGTTGGTTATTTAACATTAATATTTTAGTATTAAGTATAACTTTAGCATTGTACATTGTTGGAAAATATCAAATTTATTTGTATGAGCTTTAGAAAAAGGACGAAAAGAGAGGCTCGCCGAGCTTTTCTCCTGTTTCGTAGCGAGAAACAACAATATACATGTCAATGATAGAATTAAACCACGCAATTAAAATATGTAAAAGATACACAATTTAATGAAAAGCGAAAAATAACAAAGCGACATTCAAACTCATAAGTCGAAAGTAAACGGAAAAAAATATGATATACTGTTACCTATATTCTTAATATGTAAAGTTGTTTAAATATACAATGTATTAACGTTAAACAGTCTTGGGGTATCGACATTGTACGTAATTTAGTTAGCTGGTTTAACTCAACCACATCAATGCATGTACCATCACAAGTAATAGCTTTTCTAAAAAAGCTAGCCGTCTCTTAGCTGATGAAAGTGGAAAGTGTTCTCGCTTTGTAGATTAATTAATTCAGAATAGCCTTGCATATAAATCAACAAATTTTACCAAACAGGTTATAAAGCAGCATACCGTTTAATTTTGGTTGTCAAATGAAGTCCTTATCGTAAGAATCCTTCAAAGTTTAACATACTTGATTGACATAATCTTTTGTGAGACATCGTTCTTTTAAAAGGCTAACAGTATTTTCGTATTTGAAATTTATAGTTTTCTTTTATTTCTCTTTCTCTCATATAGCAAATACATGTAGCATAAATGGTCAATTAACCTCAAAACAACTACTAGAAGTTTTTTCTTGACCCTGCTCATTGTTTTAAGTATTATTCATTTTTTGATATTAGATATTATTGTTTTACGTGTATTCACAACTATTCTATATATCATAGCTCATGGTAGGATTAAAAACTTTAAATATTGTAATGACATGTCCATTGTAGAAAACCGTAGGTTGAATTTTAGAAGTAAATTGTTTTGTTTGTTTTAATTGGGTTGCTGCCTAAATTAATTACGTATACTTCATATCTCCTTTAAAATCATTCATAGAAATTAAGCACTGTTGACATATGATAGTATACATGTATAATTAATTTCATCGTCTGAGAGTAGTTGGGTTTTTTTTATCTTCTGTTCCTCGTAGTCAGCTATTTCTATAGGAAGAGCTAGGGAGAGCTAGACAACGTTCAACCCAGCCAAAAACCCTGTCCTAAAGATCGGGAGTGCATTTATCATACTTATCATTTGTATTGAGAGGTAGAATAGGTCTTTATTTAAGCTTCATGATGTTTGATGAAGTCGAGAAATTTAGGTTATAAAACACTAGGTTGGAGATTGAATCTGAAACTGATTAGATGTTGATATTTTTTACAGATGCAATTAAAATCATGGTTGTAAATGCTTTACATATTTGTCATACAATTTATTCTCCCATCATGACTGTGTGAAATATCATAACCATGATAGCTATATGTAGGCATACTTATTGTAAAAAACGTATTTGATCTCTAGGGTACTATGTTCTTTTACCAGATACATATATATGTGTTTCCCTTGGGTCTCGGCTTTTACCATGAAAAGGTTGCATTCCACCCTTTTCCGAGATACAGATCCCAGTTAAGATTAATATTTAATCGAAAATAACTGATTTGGATATCTCCCCCTTTTTTTTGTTGTCTTTGGATTATCTCACTAAGTATAATCTAAGAAAAAAGCACGATGTTTTCCTAAGTTTGCTTTCATATATAAGATGTACGTAACCGAGTGAGTGACCACAGTGACTCGGTTTATCCGTTAGCTTTTTAAAATTTTGTTTATCAATGTTTTCAAATCTTTTTTCGTATTTCCTGTCTTTTGTATATTTATACGTCGTATACGGATATGGATAGTAGATCATTGTAAACTGCACATTGCTAGAAAACAAAGAAATGTTTATATAAATGCCAACGTTAAAAACGTTAATAATCTGGGAACAGTATATCTAATATGTCAATATATATGTTCCTGTAAAAATGTAATACAAATAGACAGCAAATACGGAAAAAGATTTGAAAAACATTGATAAACAAAATGTTATTCTGCTAACCGAGTCCCTGTGTTAGTGACTGGGCAGAATGTTAAATAATCACATGTGCGTTTACAAGATTTCAGGAGGTTCAGTTATTTATAGATAAGTGTAAATTATGTACTGTGTACCTATATGCATGATTGGTAACCAGGCAAAATAGAGAGTTCAAATCCGACACTCTATGGGATTGAAAGACATTTACTAGATTTGGATTGTCCCAACCAATCAACAAACTTCAATTATTAACGTCTCAGTAATAATTTCCAATCAGGTAGAAAGAAGCATTCCACCCGCAGAATGGAACGCCGTAACTGCCTTATGGTACTTCCTATCATGATGAGGTTTTTCGCTATTATGATGAGGTTTTTCTCTATTATGATGAGGTTTTTCTCTATTATGATGAGGTTTTTCATTATTATGATAAGCTTTTTCTCTATTAAGATGAGCTTTTTCTCTATTATGATGAGGTTTTTCTCTATTATAATGAGGTTTTTCTTTATTATGATGAGGTTTTTCTATATTATGATGAGGTTTTTCTTTAAAATGATGAGGTTTTTCTCTATTGTGATGAGGTTTTTCTCTATTATGATGAGGCTTTTCTTTGTGAGCATTTTTTTATTATGATAAGCTATTAGAAGGGAATCATGGGAAATTTAAGAGAATTAAGATAAAAAAAAAAATGGCAGAATCAGAAATGTTGAAAGTTCTTCGGAAAGTTGGCTAGCTCCATGTACGGGAAATGTTTGAGAAAGAAAAAATCACACCAAATATTGACAGCATCTTTTCAAAACATGGAATATTTAGGAGTTACTATTCAAGCGCATATGATGACACTGAGAATGGAATGCATCAAGTATGGAAACAGGAAACCTGTGAAAACTGATGGTTTGGATGGTCATCCAAAATACCATGTTAACAAAAATGTACTGGAATCGTTGTTGGATTGTGTCTTCAAGATATCGGACATTGGAAATATCTTACAACTCTCAGAGAGAACAATCTATCGACGGATGGCTCATTTTGGACTACAAAAAAGGGATGTAGTGGACATTCCTCGTTGTGGCGAACGCATGTTGCGTGAAATACTGAAATGAAAAGGAATTAAAGTACAAAGATGGATGTAAAGAGATGCCATTTATAGAATAAACTAAGCTGGTGCCCAAGAGAGAAAGACCGGTCGACTGCCCAGCCGTGTATACAACGTGATGGGGTTGAACCACTTATGGCACATAGACAGTAACCATAAATTAACAAGATGGAGATTCATTATACTGGATGGGATTGATGGGTTCAGTAGGCTAATTATGTATCTACATTGTCGTGACAACAACACAGCCGCCACCGTATTGAGAAGCTTCCTCTCTGGAATAGCACATTTTCGTATACCCTTAAGGGTTCGGTCAGATTAGAGACTAGAAAATGTATCTGTGGCGCATTTCATGTTGACAAAACATGGTGACGGCAGTATGATTACAGGCCAAAGCACGCACAAATAGCGAATAGAGAGATTGTGGAGGAACGTTTACGAGGGTGTTTTGTGCTATTTTCTACAACTTCTTCTATCATATAGAAGACCCGGGTATTCTCGATCCACTAAATGAACTGCATTTAGTAGCCCTGCACTACATTTACATGGATAAAATTAACAGAAGACTTGATATTTGGACTCAAGTTTTGGCAAGCCATAGCATGAGAACAACAAACTCATCTCCCGTCAATATTTGGATCGCCGGTCAAATACAGAATCCAGTTGGTACACAACTCAGTGAAAGAGATTTAGTTGATTATGGATTAGAGGGAAACATTGATGAGGCTAATCTTATGGACGTTGGAAGGCCAATTTTTGAGCCAATGAACATTGTAATTAATGACCAACTAATGACAGCAGATTGCAATAGGACAGGTTCCAACTTTGGCATTGATAATTTTGTGAACTGTGTCGAAATCCTTTCTACACAAGCCTGATTGAACTGTTCAGTGACTTTTTGCGAACAATAACAATGTTTTAAATGTTCATTGTTTATTTCCTGTCCTCTTTTGTGTCCCCAGTATTAGTCTTGTTTTATGTCGAGCCTGCGACTTTTGTTGCAGAAAGCTCGACATAGGCATAGTGATCAGGCGGCGGTGGCGGTGGCGGTGGCTAACTTCTCAAAAGCTTTATATTTTAGAAGGTGGAAGACTTAATTGCTTCTTACGTTGTACATAGATGCCTCATGTTTCGAAGTTTCCGTCTGTCAAATGTCCATTGTCCTTGATCTCATTTTCATGGTTCAGTGACTACTTGCAAAAAAATAAGATGTTTTGTAATGTTAATTTCTCTCTTGTTATGAGTAATAGTATCAAAATATTAGGAATGTGCGTACCCTGAAAGGTCCTCCTGCCCGCTAGACAGTTTTCAGTTGACCTCGACATCATTATATGGATCAGTGAACAAGGTTAAGTTTTGGTGGTCTGGTCCATATCTCAGATACTATAAGCAATAGGTCTAGTATATTCGGTGTACGGAATGACTGTAAGGCGTTCATGTTCAACTGGCAGGTGTCATATGACCTTGACCTCATTTTCATGGTTTAGTGGTTGTAGTTAAGTTTAGATGTTTTGATCTGTTATCGTATACTGTATGCAATGTTATGATATTGTAATTATTGTATTTATTTATGTTGGCCTAATTTGTGTTGTATGGCCTGATAGTTGTTTACAGAATAATCTTAGAACTGTGCAGTTTAGAAATCACTAGAACAATTACAGAATGATTGGAACTTTCCAGAATGATCCTAATAAAAGATGCGTTATATAAACTTCTACATTTTACTAGAAACTTCCGTTGTAACTTTCCAGGATGTTCCAGTATAGACTGTTCTAGAATCTTCCATGACAACTATATATATACAGACACTAAAGTTAAACTCTCACTCTTGCACTCTTGGACTTAGACTTAGACATCGATAGACTTTAGTATTCACAGCAATTTAGATTGAAACTTGAATTCTACAAACAACATCATACTGGATTGTGGCCGTAGTAGTGAACATAATATTCAGATTGGATTCCGAAAGATATCCGGATACAGATACAGATAAAAGATTGGACTCACATTTTGACAGTTAAGTTAACAGTAATATTTGTGTAATACTTCTTGTAAACTTTTGTATAATAAATATTGTTAAATTTTATTATTGATTTGTGTCTTTTGTTGGCTACAATTTAAAGGCGATTTCTGGCCGTAACAGAAATTGGGGGCTCGTCCGGGAGAATGAGAATATCTTATTCAAAATTTATTCAGTATTTTTATTATAACTAGCCAACAAAATTCTACAAAATGTCATTTGATGCCGGTAAATTTTTGAAAACGCCAGACCTGGAGAGTTTTGATAATTTAACGAAAGACGAATTAGTGTTGCTTGCTAAACATCTGCAATTAGTTTTTAAAGTATCTATGAGAAAACAAATTATAAAAATTTGGTTATAGACAAATTAGTTGACGCAGAAATTTTAGGTGAAGAGGCTCTTGAACTTAAGGTTGAACATGTTGATGCCTTTAAATTAAAACAGCTTGAATTAGAACATGAATTTAAATTAAAACAAGCAGAACTGGAAATGAAGGAAAGATTAGAAATGGAAAAAAAAAGAAAAAGAAGATGAATTTAAACTAAAAGAACTGGAAATGAAGGAAAGGTTGGAGATGGAGAAAAAACAAGATGAACTTAAATTAAAACAGGCAGAACTTGAAATGAGGGAAAGGCTAGAGATGGAGAAAATGAAAACTGAAATGGTCAAAGAAGAAAGCAACACTAAAGTCCAGTCGAAATCAGAAAATTTTGATGCAGCAAAAAATATACGTTTGGTTCCCAAATTTTGTGAAAAAACAGTTGATAAATATTTTCCACAGTTTGAGAAAATTGCTAATAATTTGAAATGGCCAAAGCCATATTGGACTACAATGCTACAAAGTGTTTTAGAGGGTAAGGCCGCTGAAATATACTCCGCACTTCCATCAGAAAAAAGTACTGATTATGACATGGTAAAACAGGAAGTTTTGAAAGCTTATGAGCTAGTACCAGAAGCATATAGACAGAAATTTAGATCTTATAAAAAGTTTGATTCGCAAACCTATGTGGAATTTGCTCGGGAAAAAGAAGATCTATTTGATAAATGGCTTACTTCAAAGAAAACAGATAACAATTTTGATAACTTAAGACAATTGATGTTATTAGAAGAGTTCAAACAATGTGTTCATTTAGACTTAAAAACATATTTAGACGACAAAACTGTTGAGACAATACATGATGCAGCTGTTATTTCAGATAATTATACTCTTTCACATAAAAGAAGTTTCAAGGGTCAAAATGTTAATACTTCCAGTGGAAATTACAAAAATCAAAGTACTGAGCGTACTGATAGTAAGCCTGTTGCACAGAATAAGAGTCAGTCCAGTTATAATATGTCTAGTCCAAAATTTGATACTTTTGAGAAGAAGTCACTGATTTGTGCTTATTGTAAGAAAAATGGTCACCTGATGGCTGATTGTTTTAGACTCCAGAAGAAGAATGAACGAGATAATAAGCCGAAGTCCAGTGCTTGTACGACACCTTATATTACCAGTACGTTGGAATGTCCTGCGAATCAGGCTTTTAAGTCCAGTTTTTGTGATTACATGGAGGAATATAAACCCTTTATGTCTGATGGGTTTATTTCTATTGTTGATGATACCACTCTTCAGCCTATTAAGATTTTACGGGACACTGGAGCTTCTCAGTCTTTATTGTTAGAAGGTGTGTTGCCTTTGTCCGAGAAGACTTCTGTTGGTGCCTCCGTTTTGTTACAAGGTGTAGAATTAGGTTGTATAGATGTTCCTCTCCATCGTATCTATCTGAAGTCAGATTTGATAACTGGACCAGTTATTGTAGGTGTTCGTCCTAATCTCCCTGTAGAGGGTGTTACATTATTGCTAGGAAATGATCTAGCTAGGAACAAAGTGGTTGCTGAACCAATTGTTACCAGTGAACCAGTGGTGGATGTTAAATCACCTGAAGATGATGCTGAATTGTATCCAGCTTGTGTTGTTACTAGGGCGATGGCTAGAAAACAACAAGATGAGAATTTGCAAGAAGACCAGTTTGATTACATGGACCTTTCTGACACTTTCCTAGCCGACATTGAAGGTCCTGGTAGCTCAGAAAAGGCCATAATAAGACCACCTAGTGTTGACAAGAATGTTATTATGCCATGGCCAAACGTAAACAGCCATTCATTAGACCGAAAGAATTTATTCGAAGAACAACATAAAGACCCTGAGGTTCTTCAGCTCAACCAGCGGGCTCAACCACAGGAGGAAGCAGACAAAGTGGCCGAATGCTATTACCATCAGGACGGCATTTTAATGAGGAAGTGGAGGCCTCCTGATGCTACCCCAGAGGAGGAATGGAGAGTGGTATACCAAGTGGTGGTGCCTAAAGTTTATAGGCAAGAAATTATTGGTCTTGCCCATGACACCCCCTTGGCTGGACACTTAGGTATAAGGAAGACTTGCCTTAAGATCTTGCAGCATTTCTACTGGCCCAGACTACGAAATGATGTCGCAGAATACTGCAAATCATGCCATATATGCCAGGTTGTTGGTAAGCCTAACCAGAAAATACCACCAGCACCACTTCTGCCTATTCCAGCCTTTGACGAACCTTTCAGCAGAGTTCTAATTGACTGCGTTGGACCTTTACCAAAGACCAAAACTGGAAATGCGTATTTATTGACAATCATGTGTACATCCACACGCTTTCCTGAGGCTATTCCGCTAAGAAATATCAAGACACCTACTATTGTCAAAGCTCTTATCAAATTTTTTACGTTAGTAGGACTTCCTAAGTCTATACAGTCCGACCAGGGATCAAATTTCATGTCAGGTCTATTTCAGCAAGTCGTGTATCAGTTAGGGATTGCTCAGTATAGATCAAGTGCGTACCATCCAGAATCTCAAGGTGCCTTAGAACGTTTTCATCAAACATTGAAGAACATGATTAGAACTTTTTGTCTTCAATTTGACAGAGACTGGGATGATGGAGTTCACTTTCTACTTTTTGCAGTCCGAGAGGCTGTTCAAGAATCGCTTGGATTTAGTCCCTTTGAGTTGGTTTTTGGCCATACTGTAAGGGGGCCGTTGAAATTGATTAAAGAAAAGTGGCTTACTGAACATACTGACTTGAATCTTTTAGACTATGTATCTAGATTTAAAGAAAAAATTGTATACTGCTTGTCAAATTGCTCAGAAAAACTTAAAAAATGTACAGAGCAAGATGAAAATTTGGTATGATAAAGATGCCAGGGATAGAGTTTTTGAGCCTGGTGATAAGGTACTTGTATTTTTGCCAGTCTCTGGACATCCTTTACAGGCTAAATATTGTGGTCCTTATACAATAGAGAGTAAAATCAATGATTTGAATTATATTGTAAAAACTCCAGGTCGGCGTAAACAAAATAGAGTGTGTCATATTAATATGTTAAAACCATATTTTGAGCGTACTAATGAATGTGATAGTAAACCAGTTGCCACTTTAGGCATGGTTAAATTTGAGAACAATCATGACAAACCAGATGTAATTGAACCACCTTTTACTTCTAAAACTATGGAAGAGACAGTTAGATTGAAAAATTCAGAAATTTTGTCAAATTTAGACTCAAAACTTGCACATCTGTCTTTTGATCGTAGAGAAGAAATAAAAACTTTGGTATTTTCTTTTAAAAATCTTTTTCCAGATGTGCCAAACAAAACCACTGCTGTTTGTCATGATGTTGATGTAGGAGATGCTTCTCCAATTAAGCAACATCCTTACCGGCTCAATCCACTCAAACTTGAAGCTATGAGAAAAGAAATTAAATATATGCTTGACAATGATATTATTGAGCCGAGTAACAGTGAATGGAGCTCTCCTTGTCTCCTTGTGCCAAAACCAGATAAAACCTTTCGTTTCGTGACTGATTTCAGAAAAATAAATTCAGTCTCAAAATCTGATTCCTATCCGATTCCAAGGATAGACGATTGTATTGACAACATTGGTCAAGCAAAATTTGTGAGCAAATTTGATTTGTTGAAAGGTTATTGGCAAGTTCCACTGACACAGAGAGCTCGTGAAATATCAGCTTTTGTTACACCAGATGGCTTATTTCAATATACTGTAATGCCGTTTGGCATGAAAAGTGCACCAGCTACATTTCAAAGAATGATCAATAATGTTATAAAAGATTTAAACTGTTGTTATGCTTATATTGATGATCTAATTGTATGTAGTGATAGCTGGGAACAGCATTTAACACATTTGTATGATACTTTTGATAGATTGTCACAATCAAATTTGACTGTTAATCTTGGTAAAAGTGAATTTTGTCAGGCCACTGTTGATTATTTAGGGCATACAGTTGGCCAAGGTCAAGTGAAACCTATTATGGCTAAAGTGGAAGCTATTTCCAAATTTCCTCCTCCTACAAATAGAAAACAACTTATGAGATATTTAGGCATGAGGCCACACCAAATTGATTCCTAGTTCGACGGACCCGCCCGCACCTATTTTTTTCAAAACAGAATTTTTTTATTTTTTTTATATTCCCGCTTCCCGCATCCGGAAATGTAATCATGTCCATTTCCCGCACCATTTTTTTTTGTAAATATTATAAAAAGATATCAACATTTGTTTTTAAAATCACAGTCTTAACCTGTATATAACGATTTTAAACATAAAAGCACCCCACCACACTTTGTAAATATCTGTGAGAATATTTGTTTCAGCATGAAACCTATTTATCCAAAGCGGGAGTGCTCCGATATAAATTTAAGAACAAAAAATTGGTTACTTTCCCCCTTACTTATATTCCCTATCAAAAAAATGTTCGTTGCGTTAGAATAAAGTACAAAGAACTTCTGAAAGATTTGCCTTCGACTGTAATTATATTGAATGCTTGCAAACAAAACTATCCATAGCCGCTGCATGTTTATGCACCTGTCCTGATTGATTGAGGGGCCTGTCGTTCAGCAGTTATCGTTTGTTGATGTTGTTCATTTGTATTTTCCCGTTTAGATATACATGATATATAAATTAGATCGTTGGTTTTCCTGTTCGAATTGTGCACGCTAATAATTTTAGGGTCCTGTATAGCCTGCTGTTTGGTCTGTATCAAAGCCCTGCGTAAAAGGCTGTATTTTGACCTGTGTTTGTTATTATCAGGTTGAGAACAATCTTCAACAGGGGCGGATGCAGGAATTTTCGAAAGGGGGGGGTGCTAACCCAGGGCAAAGGGAGGGGGGGTGCAGGGGGTGCAAAACATGTGTCCCGATACAAATGCATTGATCGGCAAAAATAAAGGGGGGTGCGCACCCCCGGAACCCCCCCCCCCTGGATCCGCCACTGTTCCCTCAGACAAGGGGTCATTTTACTGATGTAGAAAAGAAAATAGAAATACCAAGGATTTGTATAGTTCTTCTATACAAAACATTTGAAAATTTAGAATTTTGTACTCAAAAAGAGGAGAGTTACATCATATTTTAAACAACTTTTTCTAAAAGAGGGGTCCACCTATTTTGAATAATATTAAACTGTTAAAGTAAATGTGTTAACATGGTTAAAGTCCAGGAATATTACAAAATTCTTGGATATGTTTTGACCATTTAATACCAGATAGATATATAGTTCTCTGAGAAAATATGAGCCCTTTTGTACAAACAAATATATTATTACTTATATTGATCCCTCATAAAACATGTAAAAGGGATATTTATAACATTAAGGGGTTGTCCCCAAACTGATTATTACTTGGATGGAGAATTGTCTCATTGTCAGTCACACATACATAGACCAGATTTAATTGTTTTTTGGTGAACAGGGAAAAAATACTTCAGAAATTAAAGAAATGTCAAAGTACAAGTGATAAATCAAGCTTTAATATTGTCAAAACCTACTATTTTATGTTTACAAAAAAAAATTATAATCGCTCGCCTTTACTTTTCAAGCTTTGCCTAAAAAATTTGCAAATTAAATATTTTTTTATTAAAATTTTCAAATCGCTCGCTCGCCCCAAATTTTGGAGTCCAAAAATCCGTAGAACAAGAAATTAAATTGGTGTGGCCTGATTGGATTTTACAGAAAATTTTGTTCAAATTTTGCTACTGTGGTTCAACCATTGACTCATCTTTTACGAAAAGATTCTAAATTTATCTGGAGTGAAAATTGTCAAAACGCTTTTGAAAATAGCAAATCACTTTTAATTAATAGTCCAGTTCTGATTACTCCAGACTTTGAAAAACAATTTAAACTTGCCGTTGATGCAAGCGATGTAGGAATTGGAGCTGTTTTATATCAAGAGACAGATGATAATGTTGAGAAACCTATATCATATTTTTCTAAGAAATTAGATAAACATCAGAAAAATTATTCAACTATTGAAAAAGAGTGTTTTGCAATGTTGTCAGCACTTCAACATTTTGATGTATATTTGAATCCCACTGTATATCCTATTCTTGTTTGTACTGATCATAATCCTCTAACCTTCATACATAAAATGAGAAACAAGAATCAGAGGTTAACTCGGTGGAGTTTATTGTTACAGGAATATGATGTAATTGTAAAACACATTAAGGGTAAAGATAATGTAATAGCCGATGCTTTATCTAGAGCTTATTAAAACACTTTGTATATACTATGTATTTTTGTTCATATTATTCATGATAAGTTTTTGTTACACTAAAACTTCTTTTAAGGGGGGAGGTGTTATGATATTGTAATTATTGTATTTATTTATGTTGGCCTAATTTGTGTTGTATGGCCTGATAGTTGTTTACAGAATAATCTTAGAACTGTGCAGTTTAGAAATCACTAGAACAATTACAGAATGATTGGAACTTTCCAGAATGATCCTAATAAAAGATGCGTTATATAAACTTCTACATTTTACTAGAAACTTCCGTTGTAACTTTCCAGGATGTTCCAGTATAGACTGTTCTAGAATCTTCCATGACAACTATATATATACAGACACTAAAGTTAAACTCTCACTCTTGCACTCTTGGACTTAGACTTAGACATCGATAGACTTTAGTATTCACAGCAATTTAGATTGAAACTTGAATTCTACAAACAACATCATACTGGATTGTGGCCGTAGTAGTGAACATAATATTCAGATTGGATTCCGAAAGATATCCGGATACAGATACAGATAAAAGATTGGACTCACATTTTGACAGTTAAGTTAACAGTAATATTTGTGTAATACTTCTTGTAAACTTTTGTATAATAAATATTGTTAAATTTTATTATTGATTTGTGTCTTTTGTTGGCTACAATTTAAAGGCGATTTCTGGCCGTAACAGCAATAGGTCTAATATATTTGGTGTATGGAATGATTGTAATGTGTACATGTCTAGCTGACAGATGGCATCTGACCTTCACCTCATTTTCATGGTTCAGTGGTCAAAGTTAATTTTTTGAGTTTTGGTCTTTTTATCTGATACTATATGCAATAGGTCAACTGTATTCGGTGTATGGAAATAGGTTATGATATGCATGTCAGTCTCGCAGGTTGTTTTTTTACGTTAAACTCATTTTCACTTTGCAATGCCTAGTGTTAAGTTTTTGTGTTTTGGTCTGATTTTCTTAAACTGTAAGCTATAGGTTAACTTTATTTGTTCTTTGGAAGAATTGTAAGCTATACATGTCTGACTGGCATGGTTCATATGACTTTGACCTCATTTTCATGGTTCATTCGAGTTGTAACCGTCACATACTATTCATTCCCAAATTTATCCTGTCATCAAATGGTTATCCTCTAATCACTGTCCTGGATATTCGTATCATTGTGGAAGTGTACCATGTGATATATATTGATTCATTATTGGTTGCTTAACGTCCAGTGGCAAATATTTCATGCATGTTCAGGATGATAACAAGTTAACAATAGATACAATAGGTAGGTCTTGTAATAGAGGCCATCTGGGATGATGGTCGGGGGAATTTGGACTGCCACTGGAAAATGAGGGTATATTGGATAGGGACAGAAATTTTGCCTTACAACAGGCAACCTACGGATCCCTCAAAGAGTTGTTGCAAGGGTTCGTAACGTGCATAGAGCGTGGCACTCTCTTTACACGAGACATCGGATTTAACGTCCCCATTCTGACCGGACGTGGTTGCGAACTTGATACATCCCGCACAGCCAAACGGACGCCATACTTTGGCAAGCGTTTTACTGCCGGTCGGGAGAAGACCAAGTGATCATACTTCGAATCCACAGATGTGATATATACATTTAGTCAGGAGCCTGTAATGCAATGGTTGTCGTTTGTTGCTGTGTTACATATTTGTTTTTCGCTCATTATTTTGTACATAAATTAGGTCGTTAGTTTTCTCGTTTGAATTGTTTTACATTTGTCATTTCGGGCTTTTTATAGCTGACAATGCGGAATTGGCTTTGCTCATTGTTGAATTCGTGAAAATTGTTGAGTTGCCATAAACTTTTGTTATTTAACCTGACTTAATATTCAAAGCTCTTATATCATCCAAATAATGAAACAATTAAAAAAAAAACGCACATAAATTCTGTTGGATTTTAAAGAAAAGATGTTTGGCTTCACTTACGTAAAAATCGGAAGTTTAACTTAGAAAACAAAAGAAAAGATAACATCCATTGCACTCTGTGCGTAAAATGGTTTAAAATAATCGGAAGTGCAGTACAAAAATAAACTAATGTAATACAGATTTGACGCCATATAGCATAATTAAAGAAATATATTCAGCAAATGATCAATCTCGATTTGGTTTAATTTTTAGCTCACCTGGCCCAAAGTGCCAATTGAGCTTTTCTAATCACTTGGCGTTCGTCGTCCGTCGCTAACTTTTACAAAAATCTTCTTCTCTGAAACTAATGGGCCAAATTTAACCAAACTTGGCCACAATCATCATTGGGGTATCTAGTTTAAAAAAATGTGTAGCGTGACCCGGCCAACCAACGAAGATGGCCGCCATGGCTAAAAATAGAACATAGGGGTAAAATGTAGATTTTAGCTTATATCTCTGAAACCAAAGCATTTAGAGCAAATCTGACATGAGGGTTACATTGTTTATCAGGTCAAGATATACTGGTTATCATCTTGAATATTATTATAGATAGAGATAAACTGTAAACAGCAATAATGTTCAGCAAAGTAAGATCTACAAATAAGTCAACTGACCAAAATGGTCAAGTGACCCCTTAAGGAGTTATTGCCCTTTATAGTCAAATTTTAACAATTTGTCGCAAATTTTTGTAATCTTTTACAAAAATCTTCTCCTCTGAAACTACGAACATAAATTAAACCAAACTTGTCCACAATCAACATTAGGGTATCTCGTTTTAAAAATGTGTCTGATGACTCCGCCCGCGAACCAAGATGGCCGACATGGCTAAAAATAGTACAAAGGGTAAAATGCAGTTTTTGGCTCATATCTCTGAAACCAAAGCATTTAGAGCAAATCAAAATAAAATTGTTCATAAGGTCAAAATCTATCTGCCCTGAAATTTTCAGACCAATCAGACAGCCTGTTGTTGGGTTGCTGCCCCTGAATTGGTAATTTTAAGAAAATTTTGCAGCTTTTGGTCATTATCTTGAAAATTATTACAGATAGAAATTAACTGTAAACAGCAATAATGTACAGCAAAGGAAGACCTACAAATAATTCAAATGACCAAATTGGTCAATTGACCTCTTAAGGAGCTATTGCCCTTTATAGTCAATTTTTGTAAATTTTTATAAATTTTGTAAATTTTTGTAAATTTTTACAAAATATTTCCCACTGTAACTCCTGAGCTAAGTTCATTATAGATAGAGATAATTGTAAACAGCAAGAATGTTCAGTATAGTAGTAAGATCAACAAACACATCACTATCACCAAAACACAATTTTGTCATGAATCCATATGTGTCCTTTGCTTAATAGGCACATGGACCAAGGTGAGTGACACAGGCTCTTTAGAGCCTTTAGTTTAATATACATTTGTAATTCTGCATTCCTCTTAATTATACGCTTTTACCAATTTTGCAAATCTATAAGAATTCTATCTATATTTTCCTACCGATAAATTAACAGTAAAATCAATCTTTTCAATAAAGGATTTTCAAATAACCCCATTATTCCTGGGCAAACTCAGTTAACATAAGTCTATTTTTAACAAACGTTGAACCAAATAAGCTGATCGATTATAAATTGATTATTTGTTTTATATAGATAAAAGTAAACGGATTCTCGAGTCAACTGTCATTTGTCTTCCTTAATGAATATAATAATATCTTTTTTGCAGAATGTAGGTCAGAATGGGTAAAACGTAAAATTTGATATACAGGAAATCGCCATTGTTTTTAAACAGGTGTTACAGGTGAGATTTGTGTACATCGCTTTTATTGCTTCAATCAATACATCGACGACTTTGTTATTGATGCATTTACTATAATTTAAATCAAATTAGCCACTTTTTATAGATAATTTCATTAGATGTAACTTTAAATTGGTCACTTTCTTTAATGATTATTTTACTATATTTAACAATAAACTTAACAACTTTTCTGTTTATTGTATTAGATGTAACCTTATATCTTTCAATTTTTCTAGATAATTGTATCAAAAGTATTTTTGAATCGTCTACTTTCTTTGTTGAATTCTTTGATAATTTTACTACATTTTACAATAATAAATTCGACTACTTTTTATAGATATTTGTGTAAGGACATAACCTTATATCAGTCACTTTTTTTAATACTTTTACTACATTTTACAAGATCCGACCACTTGTATTAAATGTAACCTAAAATCGAATACATTTTTATAAATAATTGTAATAGATGTAATCTTAAACCGGCACTACTTGATTGACAATTTTACTACATTTTACAGTAAATTTGACTTCTTTTGTGTATTAAGTGTAACCCAAAATCGGTCACCTCTTCTAGATAATTGTATGAGATGAAACTTTAAAACGGCCACTTTCTTTATTGAGAAATCTATAAAATTTTACAAGGATCGACCATTTTTTAAGAAAATTGTTTTAGATGTAATCTGAAATCGGCCACTTTTTATAGATAGTTGTATTAGATATAACCTTAAATCGACAACCACTTTTAATAGATAATTGTATAAATAGTCAACAAGTCACTTTTTGAAAACAATTGTATTAGATGTAACCTTACATCAGCCACTTTATTTATAATTTTAGCACATTTTACAAGATTCGACTACTTTTCATAGATATATGATGTAACCTTAAATCGACCACATTTTATAGATAACTGTATTAGATGTTAAATCGGCCACTTTCTTCAACATGTTACGATTTTCGACCTGTTATAGCCAATTCAAGTTAAATGATAATAAATGTATCAATACAAAAGTGGTCGATTTTAAGTTAAATCGACCACAATTTATAGATAATTGTATTAAATGTAACCTTGAATCGATCATCTTTTCTAGATAATTGATTAGATGTTTGTTACCTTAAATCGGTCACTTTTTTATTGATAATTCTGCTACATTTTATAAGATTACTAGTTCTCATATACGTAAATGTTAAGATTATAGAAATGAGTTTTCATCTTTTTAATTATGACATGTTAAATCATTTTGCTGTATTCATAGTAATAGTGTACTGAAGTATGACCCATTGCCAATAACTGTATTTGTGTTTGTGCCAATACAGTATATTTATTTGTATAATATGCGTAAATCAGTTTGTATAGAATTGAAAGAAAAAAAGAAGCAATGTATGTTGATCGTTGCTAAATACTTATGTATCTGGTTGTAAAATCGATTGTAAACGTTTACAAATCAATTCATATACACGACAATAAATAAGTTTTTAAAGTCCATATTGATAACGGAAGTCTTTACATATAGTGGAATTATATAACTTGTAATATTTAATAATTAAATTTCAAATTTGATTTATATAAGAGAAAAATTTAAACATCGTTTAAAACGCACATTAACAATACTTTGGAGAGATATTTTCTAAACCGTCATGAGAAAGTTAAAATAAATTGACAGTATAACGCCAAAACACACAACTATTTTACTGTTCATGATATTATTTTACGTCAAATTATAAGAAATTTCTAAAGTGTTAACTGTTTTTGTCAACAACCACGATTACACGATATATAGATAAAAGAACTGTTAGGGATGCGTTAACGTTTTACTTTACAACGTGTATTTTTAACTTTGAAGGGAATATACTGTTTGTATTCAGATTGAAACATTATTGGAAACCGAAATATTGGTTAGTATCATTATTTATTATCGGAGTTCAGTATTTTTGTGATTTTACTATTCAGTTTTCAAAAGAATAAAACAAATAAGTGATTTCAAGTAAACTTCCAATATAATACAATTTGAATGTAAGGAACTTAAAGAGAACAACTTATGGTTAATGGTATAAAAGAATACATATATCATATTGTATATATAAATTGAATAAACAACAGCCCAACAATGTTAGTTCTGTAAATTTGCGGAGGCAAATTTTTTGTTCTTCCCTGGCCGGGGTTCGAACTCATGCTACAATGTGCTACTGAGATATCGTGGCACCAAATCGCCTAGCACTATGCCCGACGCGCTACTCCACTCGACCAACTCGGCTTTATAAAAATAAAGCTTTCGGTGGCCGGATGTTACCTTTCCTCGTCAGTTTTAATCTAGTGTCGTAACACAGAACATGATATTATATATCTGTAAATTAGCTTTCGCAAATTTTTTGTTCTTCCCTCGCCGGGATTCGAACCAATGTGGTCTAGCGGGATGGCTATAGTGCAGGCGATTTGGTGTCACGATATTTCAGTAGCATGGGTTCGAATCCCGGCGAGGGAAGAACAAAAAATTTGCGAAAGCAAATTTACAGATGTAACATTTTTGGGTTGATGTTTACACGAGTTGTATATACATAATGTACACAGCCATGTATCACCATCTTTGCTGGTGATCCGGTGGATTAGTCTGTTGTAGAGTTGTTAGTGACTCAGACGTACTTATAAATATAATTATTTTCTGTGACTGTATCTTACATTAATTTGTAGGATCCTTTACTATAGATAATTGAGCTTATCTTTAACAATAACATCTATATGCCTTATATATCATGTACTGTAGTACGACGCTAGATTACAACTGACGAGAAAAGGTAACACACGGCAACCGAAAGCTTTATTATTGTGAAGCCCAGGTGGCAATGTGGTCTAACGGGACGGCTATAGTGCAGGCGATTTGGTGTCACGATATCTCAGTAGCATGGGTTCGAATCCCGGCGAGGAAAGAACAAAAAATTTGCGAAAGCATATTTACAGATCTAACATTGTTGGGTTGATGGTTAGACGAGTTGTATATATATATATATATCGGTTATCCGAAATATTTATAGATAATTACATTCAATGTTTCCTTTTTTTTGTAATTGGTGTTGTTTTGTACGTATTACATCAGCAATATATCTGAATGTGAAATTAAATGATATTGCTTCTTCGATCTTCAGAATAAATCCAAAGGATCATATGTATGTTACCTAAAATTGAGTGATCACAATCTTGCAATATAATACATTTAAGTTAACCCACTAATGCACGAGTTTGCAATGAATGTAAATCTAGTGAGGTAGAATGATAAAACCACTTATCACTGAGGTTTGACAAATATCTATAGGTTGCATTTCTGTAAATATTGACAATGCAATTTCCCATAGGAACTCCTTTTACGGCTAAAACTGTACCACTTTTACTATGAAGTTTTGAAAAAAATCTTATCTTAGAATTGAAAGTTCATATGCACCACAATTTTTTTCAAAGGTCAAAATATAGGGCTGTGCGGCATATTTTCAACGTTTATATGCCCTGAACTTCTCAGAGTTTAAACTTACACTAATTTTCTTAACGACCCCTACCTCGAATGAAAGGTTACCACAGATTTCAATGTAAACACTATGCACGTGTTTATTCACTGGTAACATTCCCAAGTTCTGTCTCTGCGATATGGAACACAGAGAGCATAACTGGGAACCAGTATGTAAACAAAATCAATTTTCTATGAATATTCAATTACTCCCCAAAAGAGGCGTGTTTTGAGAAACAGCTGTATTTACAAAGTGCAACCTAAATATAGAATAAGCTTTTAAATTATTATTTGAAATACCATATACTTTAAAGTCAGAATCAAGTAAATATGAAATGCTGCCTGTAATTTATTAAAAGTCATGAAAGTCACTTATTCTTATAAACAAAAGTTTTCAGATTTTGGAAATGAGATTTTATCTTTTGAATTATAACATGTTTTATCATTTTGGTGGGTTTTTTTTTTATAATATACTGAAATATGACCCATTGCCAATAATTGAAAGGCGTTTGTAAAATAAAATATATGTATTTGCCTAATCTGCGTAGATCAGTTTGTATAGAATTTTAAAAAAGTAATTTTAAGTTGATTGTCACTAAATACTTATTTATCTTGTTGTCATATGGATGGTAAATAAAATCTAATAAAATCATGAACACGACAATAAATAACCTTGGAAAGGTGAAAGTATTCTTTTTACTATTCAAATTCTATACATTCAAATATATGTCAATTGATTTATATAAGTAAGAAAGGTAAACATCTTTTAAAACGCACATTAACAATAAGTTTGAACAGATATTTTCTAAACAGTCGTGTGAACTCAAATATATCGAAAGTATAACGCCAAAAACACATAACTCTCTTACTGTTCGTGATAGTAATTTTACGTCTAATTATTAGAAATATTATGAGGTGTTTGCTTTCTTATCAACCAAAATATTTTTGAAGGGATTATACTATTCAGATCTCAACATTATTGGAAATCGAAATATTGGTAAGTATGATTATTCAGTATTCGAAAGAATAAAACATATAAATTATTTCAAGTAAACTTCCGATATGATACAACCGCAGTGTAATTTTTGTTTTGTTCTCTAATTTATGTGTTATTTTCACATTTCTTGATCGATGTGTGAAAAATATTTCTCCTTATTAGTGAAATATCTGTTCTCCTCAAATGATTGGTCAAAAATAAATTATGACGTCAGCTTTTCTTTAGTTTCTTCTGAATGTCCTATTGTGACGTCATGAAAAAAGGCGACCATGCCTGATGACATCGAATATCAGGAACACAACTTTTATCAAATCATTGAAAAGGAAGTATAAAAATCATTATAGAGAAACTGATTTCACCACTATAACTCGTGTATTACGATATTTCTAAACTCTCATCAGTTAAATTTTTTAATTCTTTAAAAAGTTTGGCAAGCCTCGCGCTTTAAATATTAAAATGTTAACTGTCTCGAGTGAAGAAATATCGTAACATGTGTTGCTGTTGTGAATTCTGTATTTCAACGTTTGATGACTTAAGGAGTAAAACGTATGGTATATGGAAAAAATATTAATGGTTATAAAAGAATCTTTCCTGATGATAAGATAATGTAACATCTGAACATAACAGATACAAGTCTATGGCTGGTAAATGAAATTTACGACGTCAGCTTTTCTTTGGTTTCTTCTGAATGTCCTATTGTGACGTCATGAAAAAAGGCGACCATGCCTGATGACGTCGAATACCAGGAACACAACTTTTTGCAAATCATTGAAAAGGAAGTATAAAAATCATTATAGAGAAACTGATTTCACCACTATAACTCGTGTATTACGATATTTCTAAACTCTCATCAGTTAAATTTTAATTCTTTAAAAAGTTTGGCAATCCTCGCGCTTTAAATATTAAAATTTTAACTGTCTCGAGTGGAGAAATATCGTAACACGTGTTGCAGTTGTGAATTCTATATTTCAACGTTTGATGCCTTAAGGAGTAAAACGTATGGTATATGGAAAAAAATATTAATGGTTATAAAAGAATCTTTCCTGATGATAAGATAGTGTAACATCTGAACATAACAGATACAAGTCTATGGCTGGTAAATGAAATTATTGTCTTGCACCGATTAGCAATAAATGTGAAAATCAATGTTTCTTTTATTTCGGAAACTTATTGTGTATCTGAATTATTTAAACACAATTGAACTTTTACTGAAAGTCATTTGTAAAAGCCTTTTACCCTGAACTATGATAAAATGTCATTGGTAATGATTAGCTTTTCAAGTTCCATGTTTGTATTTCAAATAATTGTTGCTTTTCAAATGTTTACTGACAAGATTGCGAAGAAACATCACATCGCTAGTTTATTTTATTTTTTTCAAGATATTGGATTTCTTTTCTTGTCCATGAACGTTTTGCAATGAGTTTCAAAACATGTATGCGCAACTAAGCCAAACTAAAATGTTCCTTATATTTTACAATTAAGGCACAATGGATATCTGTCTTAATTCAGAAGAAAAAGCTTAATATAAATCCGTGCAAAACACAGTCTTATTGTTCATTTCATTCAATGTGGTTTTATTGTGAAAAGGGCAATGAAGGAGAGTGATTGATTCAGACTTTTTTGATAATTCGACACTTGTTTTGATTTATATAATATCTCGACAGTTTCTCAGTTTGTAAACGGAACATAGCTTCAGGTATATTTTGGAATAAATCTCAAATCCATTGATCTATACTTATTCTTGCTTTTATAATGGTTTGTTCCGGATGCATTGACGTTAATTTACTTTGCATCGTTTAGTTTTTATTTAGAATATATTCAATATTTACACAGCAACAATATTGGAAGATCGAAATATAGGTTAGTATCATTAAGTATCACAGTACTGAAATGAATAACTTCCGATTTGACACAATTGCTGTGTCACTATTGTTTTATCATATGTTTATGAGATGCTTTTCAAAACCAGGGTTAATCCACCATTTTCTACACAAGCAAATGCCTGTACCAAGTCGAAATGTGAGAGTTGTTATTCATTCGTTTGATGTGTGTGCGCTTTTAATATTGCCATTTGATCAGGGACTTTCCGTTTTGAATTTTGCTCGGAGTTCGGTACTTTTGTTATTTTACTTTTTTTATGGTGGAAGGCGAATACTGGATATCAAATACATTTCATCTAACTAAGTATAAGTTATCTTTCATATGCTTTCTATAACGGTTTGCCTTAATATCGTATGTTACTGCTTGAATGTTTTACAGCGATCGACCTTACGCTTTTGTATTGTTTAATTTACGTAAGAGAATACATATAAACAATAACTGATGTTACAAATGTCATAACACTCATTTACAATTTGATGGTAACTGTACACCTCGAGGCATTTAAACTATTATACCTTTATACATGTCAATGAAAATGGTTTTAAAGTTTTCTATATATAATTATTTTTTCACAAGGCCATTATGGAATATGCAAATTACTTCAAGATAAAAGCAAACCATTGCATATTTTCTACTATGTTCTATTTTCAGCCATGTCGTCCATTTTAATCGGCAGGCGATGTCATCAGACACATTTCTGATCTTTTCAGATTTTCTCTTTTTATAACAATATATAAAAGGCAGAAATTGCATTTGACACTTATGTAGACGATTACTGTCGACGACATAAGCATAATTGAATTTATTGTCAATAATAGAAAAATGATCAATGGGATAAATCTACAAATACGTGAACATATATGTTAAAAATGCAGGTGAGCGACTCATGCTCTTCAAAGCCGCTAGTAATAATTCACACAAATTAGAATAAAATGGTATTTCGTCACAAAAACGAAGGCCCAAGTGAGGTTTTGTCATCATTTGGCGTCCGTAGTAGTTAATTGTATCAAAGGCTTTCCTCTGAAGCTACTGGGCCAAATGTAGTCAAACTTAACCACAATCATTTGGTTGCTGATAAAAATGTATTTAATTATTTACCACACTAGGCTATGTTTACTGGGGAGAATTTACGGCCATGGTGAAATATTACCACAATGATATCCGAAACACCAGGTGCAGTATGTTTAAGTTTTAATCAACTCTGAGGTTGCTACTTGCAATCCTCATACCATAACTGTTGACAAATCATTGCTTAAATGATATGAGTAAAATCAGATATACTCGAACCTTTAAAACACAAGATATGGCTTACCTGTATATGTTTTCCTAAAATTGGTTTATGGACATTGCTATTTATAGAACCAAAAAAGAATATTCCAAAACTAGTTATGTTTTCGTCAACATCATATCTGCAGACTTTGGTAGATAAATATGTGTACAAGAGGTCAGTATTCCTGTTTTAAAACCGGCAGTAAAACGCTTGCAAAGTGGGGCGTCCGATTGACTTTGCGGGATATAATAGTATGCAGCCATGTCCGGTCAGAATGGGGACGTTACATTCGATGCCTCGTGTGAAGAGAGTGACTAAGAACCCTTGCAACAACTCTCTGAGGGTCCGTAGGTGGCTTGTTGCAAGGCAAAAAAATACCTGTCCAACATACCCTCATTTTCCAGTGGCAGTCCAAATTTCCCCGACCATCATTCCGGATTGACTCTATTACAAGACCTTCCTATTGTATTTATTGTTAACTTATTCCTGAACATGCAGAAAATATTTGCCACTGGATGTTAAACAACCAACAAGCCATCAAACGAATCGACACGAATGTTCACATTAAATTTATAGATGGAAAGTTAGTTGCGGCTCGTTGAGGGTTACAGGTAAGTTTACCTTTGTGAAAAAAAAACCATTTTTAATGTGTGTTGTTTTTAGTTTCGTTGTAAAAATCATTCAAGTAATATACAACATGCTACGACACACAACGGGCTACAACAGATTTAAATGCAGACGAAAAGTTAAATTTGATCGAAGGCTGCGATCATGAGTATTCTGACACCCTGTACAATCCGACACAATTCTTTGGCCCCTTAGTGTGTCGGATTAGGTTGCACTGTATAATTTTAATATTGGACGACTGACTGAAGACAGTTAAGTTTAATGTAAGGCCTCTAAATCAATATTGGAGTTTATTACTTTACTATTAATATTTTTAAAACTATTTGAAAGCATTCTAAGAAAATTTATACTTTTTCTGAGCTTACTATTTGAAGCATCATTCCAGTCAGCTATGAGGTTTTTAAAAACAATAATTCTATGTTGCTTTGTTATTGAATGTAACATATTGTACCTTGTATTATGTAGAGGTCTTACATAGGCTTTGCCTGTTGTCTAATCAATTTCAATCTATTTGAATAAAAAAACGTTTAAACTAACTTAACGAATCACTCAACTAGTGTTTATATGAAGAGACCGATGAGTCTTCGCTCTCCCATCGTTTGAAGTTTGGACTTCATTATGTTGTCAAGCTAAAGGCATACCCTGCCTTCAATTGTGTTTTCAATCCCATTGATGAAGATATTTTTAAAAAAACAAGAAAAACATATTTTCCTTTAGGAATTAATTTAAACAACATTTAAATACCTTTGATTTGAAATCTGTTGCTCTTTTTCAAACTTGTAAATGAACTTCCTTAAACCAAAAGTGATTTTCTATCTCCGTTCACACTTGCACAATAAGGCTGAACAAAAAATCCTGTTTTAATTCAGCAATATTATGCTGAAATATTTGATAACTAAAATCAGCAAAGATCCATCAAAACAACATCTGATACAAAAATGTAATGAGAATTTAAGATATTTTCATGATGTATTGGCTCTCAATAATAGCTACTTCAGTATGAACACTAAATATATTTCTGCAGCTAAACTGACTTTATAAAGCTACATTTTTTGTAATACTAACAATGAACACTGCCGTTTCCTGGATCCTGTGATTAAATTATTTAACTTAAAGATATAGATATGCAACCTTTTATTACATTGGGTTTTCTATCTTGTCATAGAATACTCTTTCAACATGTTTTTTTTTTTCTTTTTTAATAAAAGGATGGGCAATACAAGCGGAAAACATGCAGAAAGAGGACCTATCGATTCGCAGGAAGGTGAATAGACTAATAGATTATGTATTTTTCTTTTGATTAAAACAGCTTAAAATTATATATTCCCCTTTTTGATTTACCTTGGAGTTTGTTGTTGTTGTAAACATTTTCTTATTGAATTATAGAAGTAAAGATCAATTAATTTAATTATTAGCGTTACAAATGTAATATAATACCATTAGACGTATGTTTCATTATAATACGTTATTTTGATTGGCTAACATCAATCTCGAGTCATTCTGAAAACAACAATCATTTAAAAATGAATTGTAACATTCATGATGACACACGTTTTCACAATAGATTGCACAGGTAAATAAAAGAAGAACTTGATAATGATCGTGTTTTCGTTACAATAGCAAACAAATGTAATTATAAGTATTAATTGCTTCTTTCAGTAATTTCATAGGGTTGTAAAAGCGTTGACCGTGCGCTTCATACAAAATGTACTTCGGTCAACGCTTTTACACCCCAATGAATTTACAAAAAGAAGCATTCAATTCTTAAATGAAAAACATTTTAAGTCTCCTAGCATAAAAGACTTTATCCTTAATTCGGGTAATTTCTTACAACTTGATTGGCTGATTTTGTCCTAATAAATGTCAGTGCACTTTTTTATTAAGTCAATTTGAATTATATATGTAATACCATTGACTTCATAAAGAAATGCTATGTTTTTTTACTGGAATTTATCATGGAAAAACAGTAAATGAGTGGTGTGATAACAACATCAGGGTAAATTCGTTACATAGTGTGCAATGGACCACTTTAGAGTTTCTTGCAAATCAAAAAAGTTGGTTTTAGTGAACATCATTCGTGCGTTTCGGCACATCTTCACTTCCTGCTCATGTTGAGCGAGCGGTTGAAAAAATAACCTTCTTTATTACACGAATTATTCGTCAAATTAAATTCTTATAATTAATTATCAGCACTGATTTCATTAGGGAATAGTTTTTAAGTACCTACGGAACAAACATTATTTATAGTTTATCATGAATATTGACGAACACGAAGACGCTTTAACATTATTAGTGCAGGGATACAGGCGATCCCCTCTATCTGATCTATGACGTCATAATGGCGCGCATCATTGACGAAATTTTCCTGTGAAGGACATAACTCGAAAGTGGTCTATTGTCCCAATACGGAATTTATCACGTAAACAGAATATATAAGTGGTGTGATAGCAAAATCAAATTGTTTACATGAATTTTAGTAACAACAAACAAAGAGCTGTGTCAATTGGACATACTTTGAAATTAAATTTTTACTAGATAACATTTTTTTTTGCTTTGGAGATTCTGCATATCGTCAATTTATCGGAATTCAAACGGGAACTAACTGTGCACCACTTATTGCGGACCTTTTGTCGTATTGTTATGAGTTACAATTTATGACTAAAATCAGCAAAGACCCATCGAAACATCTGATACAACAATTTAAGAATACTTTTCGATATTTGGATGAGATATTGGCTATCAATAATGACAACTGCAGTAGGTACACTTAAGAGAATTATCCCGTTGAACTAACTTTAAATAAAGCTAATACTTACAATGAACACTGCCCTTTCTTGGATCTTGATATCTATATCATTAACGGGAAGCTTAATATCAAAATTAATGATAAAAGAAAACAAAATCATTTCCTATTGTTAATTGTCAATTATTAGATGGTGACGTTCCCCTGACGCCATCTTATGGTGTTTATACATCTCAACTTGTACGATTCGCTCGTGTATGTAACAATGTGTTTTATTTTAGCGAAAGAAATCTATGTTTTACTGAAACATTATTACACCAGGATTTTCGATATCACAAACTAGTCAAAACATTTTCTTAAAGTTATCATCGGTACAAGGACATCATTCGTAAGCATAAATCAACATGCAGACATCTTATACGTTCAGGTATTTCACATCCAATCTTTTATTGTAATATTTTTTACAAAGCACAAAAATGTCGGCATTCACCTCAAATCCTAACAAAACCAAATAATGACATATTCTTACAGGTGAGGGATTCAGGTTCTTTGAAAGTTCTTAATTTTTCTAATATAACGTACGGAACATCTGCTTGGGATTTCAAGCTACTATACAACAGGTAACCAAGCGATTAGTAAAAACAATGATCATGACTAAAAACCGAAGACTTGAAATAATATGTCCTTCAAATAGTTATGACATTTCTTTTCACAAAGAATTTTCAAAAAAGTCTATTAACAGATTTTTCTAATTGTTTGCTCTTTCATTAAAGTAAATGAGATGTTATTGACAACCGAGCATTGCATTTTTTTTTATATATAAACTATTCATTTTTTATAATGACATAATTATAATACAGCTTTTATTTGCTCGGTAGAATGAAATGCATCAATGCACGTTTGCTCTTTAAAACATAGATTTTGGTATCGTCAGATATTCCACCAGTAAATTAACGAAACAAATATGATAATTAAGATCTATAAACCACAGAATTCAAATTGTCTTCATTTTTATGTTTTGTTATTGTGTGAAACTTGTTTATAAGATTAGTTGTAGAGTATTTTAGTTATACAGATGCATATTGATTGTTTATTGGTTGTTTTACATCCAGAATTTAGAAATTTCATTTGGATATACTAAGCTAGGCTCTTCAAAATCAATTTCAAAATCATCTAAGCAGGTAGATGTCACTCTATCTTTACATTAGTGTCAGTCATGTTTTTAAAGAATAAAGTTCAATAATTTTTCAATGTTATATAAGAAATTTATAAAAATAAATAATGGAACGTTATGTTAATAGATATTATTCAGTAACCAAAGTTTTATGGAAACTGCTCAAAGCACTTTAAGGTTATCGTTTGAAAACTTGAAAAATCACCACTTTTTATGAATAAAATCCCATAACTCGGAAACGTAAAATCTTAAATTTATAAAAATCAAATGAGAGCTTACAACAATAGATATAAACAATTTGCTTAAATTTCATGAAAACTGATGAAAGCGTTCTTGAGTAATTGTCAGAAAACTGGATAATCCTCTTTATTGTAATGAATAAAACACCAAAACTCGGAAACATATAATTTAAAATTTTTAAAAATCGAAAGGGAGCTCACGTCCATAGTTATAAACAAATCACCAAAGTTTAATTCAAATTATTTCAAGCACTTATGAGTTAATGCCCGATATGTTGACGACGGATAGACGGTCAACGGTATACTATAATACGTCCCGTAAACGGGCGTATACAAAGAGTGATATGACGCAAAGTATTCTGTTCAAAAAGATGCAAATTATTACATTGGCTTTGTCACATGAATAATTTTATGTTGTCTTATTATGTGAAAAATTAATAGATTTCGTCATTCTACTGAAAATGATTGTTATCAGATTTCAAACGTTTAATAATGATATTGAACGTCTTCGGTTGATAAATATCATCAGTTTGACTCGTTCCTATATTGTTCGATAGTTTGGTACTACCTTGGTGTTCGTTAGCTTGGTTTTAAATAAAATAATAATACCGTATGGTCGTAAGAAATCATCAACGTGTATATCTAGGATATGTTTTAATCAAAAGATCTAAGATATTTCCGAATCAAAAGAGGCAAGATAAGATACAAAATGCTATTCGGTCCATAAAATTAAAAATATTGTTAACTGTGTTGCTAATTTCAGTTATATAAATTTGATGATAAATATATAAATAGAAAATAAAACGCCATCTGCTGTCGAAATATGTTAAATATATGTGATGTAAAGCATTATGCACAAATCGTAACCCTATTATTCAATGATCAATTTCCCTTTTTGTTTTTAATATCAGACCGTTTAGAACAAAGGAAGCTTAATATCGAAATGCATCTAGACATGTCTATGATAGATAGTGTCAAACAAATAACTTCTACCATATGAAAACATGACAATGTTCTACACAGTAGATAAATTATTTTTCATACAGTTCAATAAGAAAAGGGATATAAATTAAATTCCGTATTAAGATTTTATTGTCAGATATTTTCTCTTATATTAATGTACAGTTTTCTCCCGTTCAACATGTACAGTAATACCAATTTTGTATATATATTAGTTTATATTGTGCATCATTGTGTTTTATATTTAATGCATCTACAAATCATCACTTACAAAGTAAAATTAAACCTATATCATGAATATATTGTATAGACAAATTTTGTCTTATAGGTTTATCAAAATATAGTTGTTAACATTTGTTTTAAGTAAAGGATTGATTTTATACACAAAAAACTTTAACAACTCCTTTTTCTGATATGTTAAAAAAAAATCCGTTAACAAAAAACAACCAGCAAAGGTAAGTTTTATTCACAATTACAAATACAGATTTTTTTTATTTTTATTTCTTAATACATTACAAACACAGTTAAATAATGTGAGGGTTGTTCTGTAACAAATCATTATCTCTTTCAAAGTTCTAGAGCGTAGAAAATTTAGATAGAGTTATTCCTCTTTAATGGTACTTTGCTTGAATAAGTTAAAAACCTTTTCATATTAATGCAATATATATATATGTATATTTTCAAACAAATGTATGATACTACTATATGTTTATAAATGTAGACAAATTATTCAACAGTATCTGAAATCAAAGAATGATTTAAACTATGGAATTTTTTTTAACTAATTCCCAGTTTGGATTTAGAGTTAATCATAGAACTGCAGACAGTGTATTTATCCTTAAAACTTTAATTAATAAAATCACACAGATGATCCATCTACAAATAGCGAACATGAATCAACGAGTGTATATGAAGAAGACATTTATATGTCCCAATCAGTAATATCTCTGGAGGCAGAAAAAAGAAAGAAAAAAAGTAAAAAAAAGAGAGAAAAACAACACAAACTCAAATTACCTCATTTGTATCGGAGCAACAGGAGTCTGTATCAACTCCGGCTATACAAAAAAAAAACAACAGAAACGTGGAGCGGTCTCCAGTTACCCCGACCCATGTTTTGCATGACAATGAAGGTGATACCACAGCCAAATGGTCAAAAACTTTGGCAACTTGATAACAACCACTGAAACCAAATGGCATTTATCAGTACTGTATACGTACCAACAAATAGTTTACAGAGCATTTATATGAAAACAAATAAATGTAAAACTAGTTTAATATTATACTGTAATACATGTTCAGTGATATTTATTTTGTGTATAATCATGATGACACGTGTAACAAAACTCATTCACAGTAGAGTTGAATTTAGTACCACTCGATATACATGCAGTCATAGGTACACTCATATTTCACAATATATATCTTTGGTGAATTGCATATTTTATATAAAGTTAGCACTTTTCTCACCACAGTTCCAATTAATCCAGATGTGCCTCAAAATTCTTCTTCTTAGATCACAAAATTAACACGCATATCTTTTATTAATTCTGTACACAAATATGCAACAGACACACTTTTGCATACAAAAATTTATAAGTAAATTGACAACAGATGTTCCCATACAGATTCATACTTATAGCACCATATATGCTCATACTTCGTATCTAGATTATGTGCAAAGCTTTGAGTCCAAATTGGTAAACAGATATAATCCACTTCATAATGCAAACCATTATATATATCTCCTGGAAAAAATAATAATTTTTTTAGCATTCAACAGCTATAAAAAACAATTTAGCAAATTAAAAGCAAAGAAGCATGAGAATAATAAAACATTACGATTAAGACCTAAAAAAAGAAACACATATAGTACTGATAAAAAAAAATGTACATATTTACATAAAGAACTCATTATCTTTATCTAATGTAAACTATGTAAATATATCTTTTGTATAATATATTCATGTAAATATTTTTCTCTACATTAATTATTGTAAAATTTATATTATTTTTGTATTGAGTAAAATTTATTTCTCAATTATTGTCTTCACAAACTGTGTGTGGTATATGATTGTCACAGCTCAGTTTGTAAACCAAGTCACGTTGTTGGCCCAAATAATGACCCGTAAGGCGAGGTCATCATGTGTAAAAACTGTATGTATTGTCAATTTGAAAACAACATTGTGTAATATTCTTTTACATAATACCGTAAAGTTAAACATTATTGATACTGTGTATTTAATTATTGTGATAAAACTTGATCACTATTTAATATGTTTTTATGTAAGATCACTTCTTATAGTAAAACAATGTGCACTTTGTAGAAAGTATAAAGAATGTAATACTAAAAGTACAGCAAAACTGCCGATAATTATTCACCTGTTGAATAAAGTAAATACTCGTGAACTGGTAACAGAAAGAATAAAATTGATAATTGATATAAATAGATGGGGATTCTCCAATCATAAACTTACCTTTTATATTAACAATTATGGCTGATCAAAAATTTCACATCTGTACAGTTAATGCTAAGGGATTACAGCAATCTGAAAAAAGAAAAAGACTAATTGAATGGACAAAACAACAAAAATGTGATATTCTCCTAATACAAGAAACATACTTTACTGACAACTTAGAATAATCTTTAAAAAAAGAGTTTGAAGGTGAATTATTCTTCAGTAATGGTCAGAGCAATGCTAGAGGGGTATCTATATGGTTAAAAAGTAGGCTTAACTACAAATTTATTGACTTTTATAAAGATAAAGATGGAAGACTTCTTCTCGTAAATATAGAAATTGACGAAAGCTTACTTACAATTGCAAACGTTTATGCACCAAATAATACTAAGCTAAGAAACACTTTTTTTAAAATGGTTAAAACTTGTATAGATAAATATAGTCTTGGACAACTAATAATAGGAGACTTTAACGATATTTTATCTGAAAAAGATAATAAAAATAAAAATAAAAGAATAAAATTTGATAAACCAGTCTGCGGACTTAAAACTTTAATTAAATCTTTAAAATTAACAGATATATGGCGTGAAAAAAACAGAGATAAAACTCACTTCACATGGTGTAAAAGAAATAAAACAGAAGCCACTAGAATTGATTACTTCCTTGTTAGTACTGAAATTTAAAAAAAAAATGCTCCTCTTGTGATATAAGACCAATTGTTATTCAATACACTAACCATAATAGTGTATCTTTAAAATTACAAATATCAAGAAATAATAAAGGACGCGGATACTGGAAATTAAATAGTAGCGTTTTAAACGATGAAATCTACCTAAAAACAAAATATACAATCTAATTTAAAACAACTATAAAATTAAAGCAAATGATTCAAAAAATCTAGCTACTTTATGGGACACTTTTAAAATAGAGGTTCGAGATTGTACAATTCAATTCTGTTAATTAAAAGCCCTCAACAAAAAAGATTAAATTAATGTGTTAGAAAATCAACTTAAGCAACTTAATAATGAAATTCATACAACTAACATCAGAGTTAATGATTATGAAACAAATACCTCCCTGATTCAAAAAATAGAGAAAGTAGAAAAAGAGTTAGGAAATCTTTATAATGAAACAATTAAAGGCAATCAAATAAGATCAAGGGTGGAATGGATCGAAGAAGGAGAAAAAAATACTTCTTACTTCTTAGGTCTTGAAAAAGCCAGGCAGTGCAAAAAACCATAACCAGATTGTATGATGTAAACAATAATGTAATTACTGATCAAGAAAAAATACTTAACCTTGAAGTTAACTATTATAAAAAATTATATTCCTCAACTAAGCCTGATGTGGAAGATACTAAAAAGTACTTTAACAATATTAAAAAATGCCCAAAAATAAGTGATAGTGAAAGTGATTTATGTGAAGGAAAAATAACAGTGCAGGAATGCACAGATGCAATATTCAAAATGAAACTAAATAAAGCCCCAGGTCTAGATGGACTTAATGTTGAATTTTACAGAAAATTTTGGGAAAAAATAAAAGATTTAATTGTATCAGTATTTAATTTTTGCTATAAAAAAGGAGAATTATCAACTTCACAAAAAATTGGAGCTATATCATTAATATATAAAAAAGAAGATCCACTTTCTTTAAATAATTATCGTCCAATAACCCTGTTAAATTATGATGTAAAATTGTTGGCTTATGCACTTGCTCAAAGATTAAAACAAGTATTACCAAAAATAATTCATACTGATCAAAAAGGTTATATAAAAAATAGATACATAGGCTTCAATATAAGGTAAATACAAGATATTATTGATTACTCAGAGAACTTTAAAGTAGATGGTGCTATACTTTTTGTTGATTTCTCTAAGGCATTTGACTCCCTTGAATGGAACTTTATGTCAGAAACCTTGGTAAAATTTGGCTTTAAAAGTAGTTTTATAAGATGGATTCAAACAATGTACACAGACATAAAAGTTTGTATACTCAACAACGGTTGAGTGTCCAGCAGTTTTAACATTTTTCGTGGAATTTGACAAGGATGTCCAATTTCTTCGTTAGCCTTTGTATTAGTAGTTGAAATTATGGCAATTAAACTAAGAGAAGATAATAATCTCAAAGGTTTAGAGGTGAAACTAGATGGTAAAAATTGCTCACTTAAAATATGTCAACTTGCAGATGGTACAACACTATTTCTTAAATCACCAAAAGATGTTAGTTTAGCAATGAATATAATTGAAACTTTTGGAAGTTCATCAGGATTACAACTAAACAGAAATAAAACAGAGGGATTTTGGTTGGGAAAACTTAAACATAGCAGAGACAAATTTGAAAACATAAATTTGAAAACAGATAATATTAAAAGTCTTGGCTTTTACTTTGGTTATAACAATCAAGACTGTCAAAAACTAAACAGTGATAAACAGCTTAAAAAATGTGAAAAACTTATATCAAACTGGATGAAAAGAAATTTAACATTAATAGGTAAAATAATAGTAGTAAAATCACTAATTCTTCCAAATGTAACTTATATCGCATCAAATATGTACATATCAAAGGAAATAATACAAAAGTTTAAAACTCTAGTATATAATTTCATATGGAATGGGAAAAAAGATAAAGTTAAACGTGCAACTCTTTGTAAAAACTATCTAGAAGGTGGGTTAAAAAGATCGACATAGACTTATATCTCAAAGCTCTTCAATTACGGTGGATTTTAAAACTTAAACAAAATTCTGGTGATAATTGGTCAATCATACCTCAAGCTTACTTGGTAAAAAACTCTTGATATTTCGAATGAATATTAAAAATGTTAATATGTTAGACCAAAAAATATTTAAATCCCTTCCCGAGTTCTATCAGCAATTGATTAAAACTTGGATTAATGTTAAGGGAGGACAGACAAAGATCCCACAATCGTTTCTAGACATAAGAAAGCAGATTTTATGGGGCAATCATAACATACAAACAAAAGGAAAATTCTTCTTATTTACTAAATGGATTGAACATAATATTCTGTATGTAAATGACATACTTGATGAAAGAGGTCATATATCAGAAAATAAAATATTACTTAAATTAAAAGATAAACGAGATTGGATTAGAGAATTATCAATATTAAAGAAAGCTATTCCAAAACATTGGCAGAATATTTTAAAGCAAGAAAGCTCATTTAAAACAAAAGTAAATATAAAGAAAACAAAAAATCTGCAAATACTACTCAATAATAATATCTATCCAGAAATGGGTAATAAAGAAATATATTCAATACTAATTGCCCCTTATAAGCAAGAAAAACCTGTAGGTATTCTGAAGTGGGAAAGAATTTTTGAAGAAAATTTAAATACGAAATTTAAAAGCACTCTTAATTTTATATTTAATTGCCTAGAAAACAACAAATTTAAAATGTTTAAATGGAAATTACTCAACTGCATTCTTCCATGCAACGACTTATTAGCACAGTGGAAAGTATTAGAAAACAATTCTTGCAATTTTTGCAAAGAAATTGACAATTATAAACATTTTGTTATTACATGCCCTTATAATAATACTTACTGGCAAGAAATATACAAGTTAGTACTTTATCTTCAAATAGACAGACATATTTTAAGGCTAGAAAATTTAATGACTGGCTATAAAATAGCAGATGTAAAATATTTTGATATAAACACCCTGATAACAGTTATATTTTTCTCCATATATAAGGCACATTTTGTTTCAAACAAAAAAGAAACAAAGATAGAAATCTTTAAAATCTTCAAAAAGGAAATATATGACATTATAAGATTAAATTCGATAAGAAATATAGAAACCGGGAATATGTTATAAAAGACATCAGCATATTTTAACCTGTAAGTAAAGGTATAGTTTGTTTTTAACAAATAAACATATGCTAACTTCCCTTGGTCTTGTATAAATATTTTACCACGAGGTGCCAAAATAAACCCGCATAGCAAATAACCTTTTGATTTGAATTTAAAATAATTTTATAAACTTACCTAGTTATGTTTTACACTAGCATAGTCAAGCAAATAAGCTTAGACAAAATAAATCCTTCAAATCATAAAAGAATATGAAAGTTACTCAAATACACAGGTAACCGGTGAAAAAGTAAACATACATAATAATTATAAAACGATACGGTGTAGATCCGTTATTTTTCCCGACTTGTAAGCAGACAATTTTTTTCATTATTAATGACTGAATCAATGTATATTGATGTTAATTTAATTTATGTATTATGTCTAATTGTATAATACTAACATTTATATAATATTTTATTATATATTCTCCCTGGATGTATAATAACTGATATACAGGGATACTTAGACTAATGCTGTAAGCTAGGTAAATTGTTAAACAGCATTTAGTGCAATAAAGGTGATTTAATTGTTTCAAAAAACAAAAACAAAAAAAAGAAAAGAAAACTTTATGTATGTTTTGTTGATCTTAAAAAGGCTTTTGATTCGCTTTGGAGAATTGGAATCATTTATTAATTAGCGGAAATGGAAGTGGAAAACAGATGTTTGAAATAATAAAACAGCAGTTTTTTCATACCGAAATATCTTTAAAATATAATGATAACATTCTAAATTCTTTTCCATTGACCGGGGAGTAAAGCAAGGGGGCAGTATTAGTCCTACACTCTTCAACTTATTTATAAATGACATGGTTGACAATAAAGATTCAAAACCCTTTAGAATATTTTAATATAAGAAGTCTTTTATTTGCTAATGACCTTATCATTTTATCTGAAAGTAAAGAAGGGTTTAGAATAGCTTAAATAACTTATCAAATAACTGTGAAAAATGGCAGTTATGTCTAAATACTAAATAAAACCAAAAACATGATCATTGAACAAAGACTTACAAAATTGGAACCATATATTGTAAGGTTCAACAATGAAAACAATTATATCGTTACAGAATATAAATTTCTGGGCACTCTAATAAAAAATAATGGAAATGTAAATGCAAGTTTAATAGATTCAGCCAAGAAAACTAGGAAAGCTCTTTTCTCAATAAAATAACATGCAGCCTTTTGGGGGAAATTTCCCTGCTAATGTATCCTGTAATCTTTTTGATACTCTTATTAAACCTATGTTGACATATAATGCAGAAATATAATACATGGATACATATCAATCTTATTATAGAGCATAAGGCAGCTTAAAATCCCAAATCAAAGATATAGATAATTTCCAATATTTGGATGAGACTCGTTTTGAAAATGTTCATGTTTATCTCTGTGAATAAATTATAGGTACTAAAAATCTACTAATTTATGGGTTAAATCTGAACTTGGTAGACTATTAATTGAAAAACACAAGCAATCCTTTATTGGGTAATATTAAATACTGAAAACATAAACCCAATACTAAAAGAAAGTTATACATTAAGTAAACACCTTGATTCACAAGAATTTTATACTTGGTTCACTGTTATCAAAGATTCTACACACAAAAAAAATATTGATAGACAAAAAAATAGTTTCCTGTCAAAATATGAAACAAGTAAAAACAAAAAGACTTGGATTAAGACATTTCAAGCAAATCTTATTCAGAATTACTGTAAATTAAATAAACAGTTTAAACGAAAATTACAAAATGTTTTCTTTACAAAAGTATTTAAGTCAAACAAGACATAGAATTTTATCTAAGATATCCAAATTTTGAAACTAGACGTTTATTTACAAAAAGTAGAATGAGTGACCACAATTTACTCATGTGCACAAGAAGCACAATTTACTATTTTATGAACAATCTAATGGCTGTGGACCATGCGGTAAAAATTGTGTATTATGCTCACACATAAATGAAACCAAGATATTTTGTGACAACACCGGGAAGGAATATACCATTTAGGGACAAATAAACTGTAAATCAGCAGGCGTAGTATATGCAATTAACTGTACAAAATGCGAAAAACTTATATATGTAGGACAGACAGGTGATACAATATATCAACGGATGCTATTGAACTTTTCAAAAATACGAACAAAGAAAACAGACGATACGGTAGAAAACCACTTCAGTCAGCATAATCATTCGATAAAAAATGCAAAAGTTACCGCCATATAAAGAGTATTTGGAACAGAAATATACAGAAAAAACTGAAGAAGCCTTTTGGATAAAAAAAAATAAAAACTTTAAAGCCTGATGGACTCTACACAATGTATGAACGATATTAAAATAATTTATAAAATAAATTAGAAAACAAACGCTGCAAATCAACGTCATAGTAGTTATTATATATATACAGTCCGCCAAAAGTTTAACACCATCTTAATATCACTTGCAATATTTTTTTAACTATTGCTAAAAAATTATTAATGTTTGGTGTTATGAATTGCCTTTAACATACACTACAAAAACACTGTTTCGATACATTTAAATCATCTTCCTAATGTCACGCGTAGAGGTTAAATTTGACCTTTATCAAGTCATAAGTTATCTGTGGCTGAACGTTAGCAAGCAATTGACATGTCAAATGCCGGTAGAAATACTAGGAGCATAGGTAATCATTCCAATGTTAAACACACCGTCATTGTCAGACTTTTACAACGTCATCTTGAAACAGGAACTGTAAATGATAGACCAATGTCCGGAAGATCCTGTTTAACTACCCGTCGTTATGACAGACTGCATATTCGTCGTGTTAAAGCCAGCCCGTTTACATATGCCCCGCAGCTTAGACACCAGGTTGTCGTGTTAGTGTTCGCACATTCATCTGTCGACTTCATAGAGGCAACCTAAGAGCACGTCGTGTTGTCAAGATACCTGCCCTAAAAGCCAGGCACCGTATAATTAGGTTTCAATGGGCTAATGACCATCGACGCTGGATTATGAGAAGCTGGCAAAAAATTAAATGGTCAAATAAGAGTCTGTTTCTGCTACGACCAGTAGATGGCAGAATACTAGTAAGGTGGGAAAATAAAACTGCCTATGACCAAAACAACATTTGCCCAACGACTGCATTTGGTTCTGGTGGTGTTACAGTATGGAGTTGCTTCTCATACCGTTGTAAGCTGGGTATGCATATTTTACAGGGTAACATGAACGGACAGACATACAGGAATTTGGTTCTTGTACATGGACGACAACGCTAGAACACACACGGCAAGGTGTGTAACCGAGTACAAAGAGCAAGAAGCCATTGACACTATCATTTGGCCTTCCATGTTTCCAGACATGAAACTTATCGAACATGTTTGGGATGCTTTTGGCAGAAATCTCAGTCGCAGATATCCACCACTGTAAAATCTTGGCAATTGAAGAGTGGCACTTGATAAATGAAATAGGTTTCCTCAACTAAAGTTCAGAAGGCTTGTTCAGAGAATGAGATACCGTGTTATGGAACTGTACCGGAAGAAAGGTGGTTACACATTCTATTGACTCATTACATTTGCCAAACATACTAAAGATTATTTGTAGAAAATTTTAAAGATATTGGGTGATTATCAAATTATAGTCCTGGTACCTTAGATAACTACTTACACCACTGGGCCGATGACACTGCTTGTGGACGTTTCGTCCCCTAGGGTATGACCAGCCCAGTAGTCAACACTTCGGTGTTGACATGAATATCAATTATGTGGTCATTTTATAAATTTCCTGTTTACAAAAGTATGAATTTTTCGAAATACTAAAGATTTTCTTATCCCAGGCATAGACAACCTTAGCCGTGTTTGGCACATTTTTTTTTAATTTTTTTTGTCCTCAATGCACTTCAACTTTGTACTTATTTGGCGTAAAAACTATTTTGATCTACGCTTCACTGATGAGTCTTATGTATACGAAACGGGCGTCATGCGTATTAAATTATAATCCTGGTACCTTGAAAACTACTTACCCCATTTGATCGATGGCACTGCTGGTGGACCTTTCGTCCCCGAGGGTATCACCAGCCCAGTAGTCAGCACTTCGGTATTGACATGAATATCAATTATGTGGTCATTCTATAAATTTCCTATTTACAAAAGTATGAATTTTTTGAAATACTAAAGATTTTTTTTTATCTCAGGCATAGATTACCTTAACCGAATTTGGCACAACTTTTTGGAATTTTTGGTGCTCAATGCTCATAAACTTTGTACTGCTTTGGCTTAATAACTATTTTGTTCTGAGCTTCACTGATGAGTCTTATGTAGACAAAACGAGCGTCTGGCGTATTTAATTATAATCCTGGTACCTTTGATAACTGTTTACACCACTGGGTCGATGCCATTGCTTGTTGACGTTTCGTTCCCGAGGGTATCATCAGCCCAGTAGTCAGCACTTCGGTGTTGACATGAATATCAATTATGTGGTAATTTTATAAATTTCCTGTATGTAAAAGAACGATTTTTTAGAAATACTAATGATTTTCTTATCCCAGGCAAAGATTACCTTTGCTTAATAACTATTTTGATCTGAGCGTCACTGGTGAGTCGTATATAGACGAAACGCGCGTCTGGCGTATTAAATTATAATCATGGTACCTTTGATAACTTTTGTTGTAGAAAAATGAAATCACAGTGAAACTTAAATTCCATTTCTGATTTGTGTAGTTTGCACTATTTCTATGAACGCAAAATCTAAACGCATAGAAGCTGCATAATTGATCAAACTTAAGTTCATGGTTTGTTTATGGTATATGTTATAAAATTGCTACATGAATGTTTTCAGCTCTCTTTCGTGGAATAACTGATTTTTTCGAATGTAAAACAATTGGACACAATAAAAATAGGTGGTGCTTAACTTTTGGCTGATGTATATATATATATATATATATACATGTGTGTTCAAATCAGTTATGTTTTGTTTTATGTCACAAGTGTCATTTTACTTTTAATTTTACGGACGTCATCACGAGTTGGTTGACCGTTATGGAATAACCGTTTCACAAATGATATCGGACATGTTCCTTACGTCGTAACTATAATCCCCTTCCCTTTCATGAATGTGACCTACCGAATTAGACTATTTACCGGATTTGTTATCACATAAGCAACACGACGGGTGCCACATGTGGATCATGATCTGCTTACCCTTCCGGAGCACCTGAGATCACTCCTAGTTTTTTGGTGGGGTTCGTGTTGTTTATTCTTTGGTTTTCTATATTGTGTCGTGTGTGCTGTTGTTTGTTTGTCTTTTTCGTTTTTAGCCACGGCGTTGTCAGTTGTTTTGGATTTATGAGTTTGACTGCCCCTGTGGTATTTTTCGTCCCTCTTTTACTTATATGACAATACAGAATTATTAAGTATTGTAGATAAAACCAACAAGTACTCGATTAGTTATTGTTCACCGAATTGAAATTCATAATTTAAACAATTATATTTTTGAAATGATAAATTTGATACATGATTATCTATTCCAGAAGATACCACAGGAGAAGGATTCGCTCAAGCTCAAGCACCTGTCATATACAACCTACCTGTTCTTGGCACTTTGCGGCAACAGTTAAACGTGAAAATTGCAAAAAATAGGAGAATTTTCGACTGTATAAAAGTAGACAATGCATTAGTGTTTACCGACTGGAGTCACAACCAACTTATTTCTTGCAATTCAAATGGTACTGATATTTGTCATATTCCTCTGTCTTATAAACCATATTATATGACAGCGGTAGATAGTAGCACTGTAGCAGTATCCTGTTCACATGACAGATGCATACTGATAGTAGATATATCTAAAGGCTCTGTCATCAGTACAATCAAAACAAGTGGTAAATGCTACGGAGTATCATATGACGGTAATAACCTGTATGCAGTTATTGGTAGGGATAAGATACATGTGATCGACCAGACAGGTAAAGTAATACGTACAATACATTTACCTTCAAAAAGTACCGTCGACATTACGGTACACAGAGACCGGTTGGTATGGATATATATGGAATCTGTGCATTGTCGCTCGCTAGATGGAAGACTATTGTGGAAGTTTAAAAATCATAAATATGAAAATTTATGTCGCGTAACAACAGATGATGAGGGTAATGTGTATGTGACGGATTGTTTCACAAGCACTGTAGTAGTATTATCCGACGATGGAAAACAATACAGAGAATGTCTTACTGAATCAGATGGGTTGGATACGCCGCATGGAATTTATTTTGACAAAAAAGAAAACATGCTGCTTGCTTGTAATTTAAACGACGGAAACGCTTTTCTTATTGGTGTAAAAAAGAAACATTCATGAACATTTGTGTATATCGACCATAGTATACTGTATTCTCATTGTAGTCAAATACAAATGTTATGTCTATGTATCAAAATACGCTTAAATTTCTTATTCGATAAAGACTTATATATGGAAATTTCGAATTAATTTGTAAAGTCCACAAATGTTGGTTTCAAAAACTGCTGGTAAGGTTGTAATGGTTGGAACAAAAACGAGAACCCCAAAATATAGTTTACCACGTCATTAAACAAAGTTTATTATATAATATATAAACGCAGATGCAGGAAAATAAGTTTATTATTTAAACATAGAGTTACCTTATTCCGCATTATATATTTACACATCTTCCTTACGAGATAAAATATGAGAAATGGTATGATTGTTAATGACATGTTTGGTATCATAAGTATATAAGTTTTTAAACCGTCACAATAAAAAAAAATGCAAACACAAACAAGTTCTTCCATTATCATAGTTGTAATAAAAAAAGAAAAAAAAGTTACTTTATTTATATGTATTTGTTATCTAATTTTTATTTAAGTAATAGTAAAAGTTCAATTATAAGTTAATATTGAAATTAAAAGACCTACGAACAAAAGGGGGTGTTAAGATCCACGAGCCCGAAGGGCGAGGGGATTTTAATGGCCCTTTTTGTTCGTAGGTCTTTTAATTTCAATATTAACTTATGATTGAACTTTTACTACTTACAAACCATTTAAAAAAAAACCAAAATAACTTATTTGTTGATAAATACAAGCACCTTTTTTCCCTTTTGCGGCCGATTCTATAATTTAATTTTGTCAGTGCTTTCTATATATGGCAATTAAAAGTGTTCACAATACAATACATATGTGATTATGAAATAAAGAATGGATAAAAATGGACACCAACGTACAGAAATTATAATATTTTAAGCTTCTTCCTTAAGAACATAATTTTGTTTTATGTTTATTAAAGAAATAATGTCGCCGGTAATTTGCAGAGATAACGTCGAAATTTTTTGCCAGCGATGTCATGCACTTTAGCGCTAGCGTTGAGTTTACAAATGGGGGACGCAGTTTTTAGGATAAATCGCGTTTATCATGGAATCAAGCACGGTGACCTATATTTTTTATTTGAGATTTGGAGAAAGCATGACAAGATCCAGTTTATGCAGAAAAATGATAATAATGACATTTTCAGAAACAGTTTATTTCCATATTTTTAGGTTTAAAAAAATACCACTTTGGGCATCTGGTCCGCAATGTCAAGCAAGGATTGAATAATTGTATAGATATTCCAGTAGTCATTTATTTTTTTATTTTTTGTTACTTATCACAGCTTCAGATTGAACCCGATCTTAATAATTTACGACGAAAAATATCTGCTCCAAAAAATTTATAACATTGCCTAATTGTTTTACAAAATTGCACAAATCCCCAATTTTCAGCCTCAATTTTCTCGAAAACAAGCACGGTGACCTATGTTTTATTTTGTGTTTTATTTTATTACTCGCCAAGGCCTACAACATATTACAAAATTATAAAAATGGCATTTTATCGAGAAACTGTATCGGATGCCCTTAAGTTAATTTATTAAGATAATCACAAATTAAGTTGATGCACATTCCCTGATATGCACTGTTATTCGTTATATATAGACTTTCATTCAATTTATTTCTACTAGTATATTGGTAAAAGTTCTGTTCTCAATAACCATGGTACATTTCTTTTGGCGAATATGGGATTGTTTGATTGGTTTATTTTTCCCCCTAACGTTCAAAATACGGGATCGGGAACACATCATGGGATTTTAAAAAGTCCAGAACAAATAAAGAAACCCAGCCAATTTGCTTACTGTCCATTTGTAAAGGGACAAAACTCGGAAACAGTATATAAGTGAAGCAACCAAAATGCAAATTGATCAGTGTTTTGTGGTAATAAGCATTTTGTATAAATTTCATAACATATTAATACGGACGGACGAACGGACGAGCTTAAGGATGTACTAAGGTGAGGTTTTGAAATAAGTGTCAAATGTTCAGACTCCTTTGTGTTTTTCCATATGACACAATATAAAATATTCCTCATAACACCTATTTATCTTTTAACATAAGACTTACTAGCTCATAAAAGGCCATTTGACAAAATTTAAGCAGATTCTTGATTTTCTTTCTTTTGATTTGAGACCCAAATAATACCAATTGAAATATAAGGTAAAAGTCCGAGCCAGCCTTTTCCCGCCATATTTAAAAAATCAAATATCTCGAAAAGGAGCTCCATGACCTATCAATATTTTTAGCTCATTTTGTTCGTAACTAATACTCTTCCAGCTTAAAGTATCAATTTTGAATTCTTTATTTATTTAATTTTACCTAAGCTCACACAAGTACATCCTTAAGGTAAAACTGTATGCCCCCTCCACTACGGATCTCGTAAAATAGGCGGATTAAACATGACTTTACCAAACACTTTTTTCTAAGCTGAGATAAACAATAATTTTACCTAGTTTAGTCGTGCTTAAGTGTATTTCGACATTTCTCTTCGAAAATTAACTTGTGTAATGGAATAAAACGTAAATTTGTAAACTTTCTCTTTGTTCTCCGGAATATCTACTCTACATGTGGAACATTTTGGGACAATAAATTAAGAAGAAGTTTATAACATTCAGACCTTTAGTTTAAGTGATAAAAAAAATGACACGGACTAGTCCAATCTGTTTAGAAAAATCAAATGTTTACAGAAGAATGTCCACCATGCACTTGCACTGCACTTTTATGAGAATAGTAGAATATGATATATGCAAATGGATGAAAATTATATATACATGTAACTGGTATATTACTATAAAACAAACCAGCCTGTCATTTATTGATCATCCACGCACGAACTTGTCTCAGAAAAAATAGATATCTGTACATTAACCTCAGTTTCAGGTATAGAGATGTGATCTTTTTCTCTGACAAATGCTTTTGATCATCCACAAGAACTTGCGGTCATTCGATGTTCAGTACTTCAGTACTTTGATTTTATTTTATCAATTATACACATGCATGAAAAATTTAAAAAAAACAGTTTAAAGGTAAACTAATAATAACGTAATCCAATCAAGCTGCGTAAGATTCAATAACAATGACTGGTCCACATCATGAAAAGTAATAGGGGTTAACTGAGTAGGGAGAAAATGATAGATATTTTTATTAAATTTTTACAATAACGAATATATCTTATCTTGGATCCTTTGGATCTCTATATGGTCCAGAGCCCAAGATAAAAAAATATAAATACATAATTAGATTAAGCTTTTTAAAGAACCTCATATATACTCAAGTTGTGTTGAAATTAAACAAAGCTTTATTTTAGACCCCGAATTGGACAAACTTGAAAGCTTGACCCAAAAACAAAACTCTAGATACACTTCTTGATTTGGCATACCAAAGAACCCTTAGAAGTTTAGCTTTGGACCCTTTGGACGTTAGCGTGAAAAACAAGTCCTAAAGTAAAATCACTCCTAAATATACGGTTGCATTCAGCTTTCAAAGAACTCTTTAGATTCATTTTTTTCTAATTAGTCAAATTTTAGACCCTTGTCATCTTAATGAGGACCAATATGAAGACCCCGAAATTAAAAATCTTAAAAACACGGTTAGATTCGGTATTTCAAGAATAAAATACATTTCAAAATTAATATTAGATGATTCTTTGTAAACCTCAGTTAACTGTTATAAACAACTTTGAACTAAAAACTAGCTAAAATGCGATTTTTCATGACATATGATATACAACAACTTTTTTCGAACCTATAAAATTGTATTTTTTTTTTTTTTCAATTTTAGAAACTGATTTAACCTCAAATTGTAGTGCTGCAAATGGTCATGAGTATAGACATAAACTACCCGTGACCCCTGAAGAAATTTCGAATTTAATAGAGTTAGCAATTCCTCAATCGTCGCGATGTCATTATAGATGGGGATATAACGTTTTCAGTAATTGGCAAAAGGAGAGGAGGGCTCGCCCAGTTAGCGACAATTTACCAATCCCTGTTGAAGCAATAACACAGAGTATAACTGAAATGGAGCCATCTCTAAGGGACACAGCATTGCAATATTTCCTAGCTGAAGCTAAGAAGACCGATGGAAATGATTACCCGTCAGCGTCCTTGTACCAGTTGTTTGTGGCTATACAAGGACAAATCAGATTGAGTGATCCAGCCGTAAATCTGCTAACCCAACCTACTTATGTCAAGTGCGGCAAAGTACTGGACTCTATGATGAAAAAAAGATCCGCAGAGGGGTTAGGTGCCGCGAGTCGAAGAAGGGCAGAACCAATTTCAAGTCTTGAGAAAAATATTATGTGGGAGAGAGCTGTCATTGGGTCGGATAATCCCCCAAAGCTGTTGGATACAATGGTTTATTTAAATAGTATCCATTTTGCATTACGTGGCGGTAAAGAACATCGTAATTTAAGGTTGAACAAAAATCCACAGATAACAGGGCCATACATTGATTCAGAATTAAACAAAAGATATACAAGGAAGACATATCCACAACAAATTCTGGCGGCATGAAAGACAAAAAATATACACCAAAGACTGTCAAAGGTTATGAAAATATAGAGGACCCAGACAGATGTATTGTTACTCTTTTTGAAAAGTACAAACGCTTATGGTATGTTAATACAATAATATAATAAAGTTTTTTTCGATATTAAAACAAGAATCAACACACTTTACTTTATATAGAGTCGATAAATCTGTGTTAATGTTGTGCATGAAATATTTGCCACTGGACACGAAGCAACAGACAATGTATGTTTTTATAGGGAAAATATGTACAGAATGAAGAGGGTATCATTTATATATTTCAATTTCTTAATCTTTTTCATTCGAAGGAGGCGTCCTGTTTTTGACGTCAGCTTTCGAGGCGCTTACCGTCTTTTAAGTTTATGATTTGTCATGTTACACAAATGTAAGCGGAAATCCAGTGTATGAAAGGGGTGTCATTTCTGATTATTGAAATTTAAGGCCAAGCGAAGCGAGACGACAATATGTAGGATCATTTAATACTAAAATTCGTGATGAACTTTTGATAAAATTTTGTTTGCTATCAAAAGAGGGGGTTGTACTCTCTCCGTAGCACATAGATCCGTCACTGAGCTCTATATATAGCTAATGGTATGGTAACGATAATTTGCTGACATCTGTATTAATATTTTCAAATCTCATTTCTCATTATATCCATATTTCACATCCCAGACATATCTCTATGCGAATAGTTTCCTTTATTACATTCAAGTTATCTCGTCCAGTTTCCAAAAAGTCCCACTTTAAAGATGTTAATTGTTTTGATGTGTTTTTTTTATTTTCAACTGATAACGTTTAAATAAGTGTAAGACAAATCTTGCGCGTAATGTAAAAATTCAAGCATTTTATACCACATCTTGTTTTATATAATACTTCCGAATATTTCTGCGACTCAAACTAATATTTATCATTGATTTTTTTTATTCGTAGAAGAAAAGGTGTGTTTGAGTACTGATGTGCTAAACATGCTAAAGTAGAATACAAATTCAATGAAAATTAAACATTTGTCAAACTATCACTCAAATTGTTCTGTTTTCTTTAAATCTAAAATTTATTACAGTAAGACTAGTCGATTCATATATGAAATAATTTTACAAAAAGAATCCTTTATTTATTTCATTACTCATTGATCTGTTCCTCTTTACTATAGTAATATGTTTTTTTTATTTACAGTCCTAAAGATGAAGTCGATGCATTCTATTTTAAACCGCTAGTCATCTTTACAACAGACCAGTGGTTTTGTAAAGTCCCAGTAGGTCATAATACCTTGCAAAAAACTGTGAAAAGATTGTGCACAGCAGTTGGACTTGAAGGCATAGCCTATGTTAACAACTTGGTGTGATGTGTCATGACTAGTTTTTTCCACTTGCGAGTGTAGTTTCGTCGCTGTGCACGTGGTAGTTTTCTGCTTTTTGCCATACAAGATGACTCATTTTGTTGGAAGTTTGCTGTCCTTTTGTAACCACTTATTAAAGACTGGGACGAAATATATCAGAGGGACAGTAAACACTATTAAATGATGCATTAAACAAAATGTTTAAAAGTTCCAAGCATAAAATCCCATTCTAACAAATCAAATGCTTTCTTAGACCAATAACTACAATTGCCCCCTCATTTTTGTATGTTTCTGCATAGTCTATAACATCTTGGATTTGTCTCATATTAAACCCAATAAATCTATTGTAACATAACCAATTTGGTCCTCATTAATTATTTTTGAAATCCCTTTTTTAAACGTTGAGCAAGAACATATGGCAAAATTTTAAAATCTATATTTAGAGGAGATATTGGACGATAGTTTTCCAAAAGGAAAGGGTCCCCATTTTTTAATATCAAAGTTAATACTATTGCGTTGTGTATATGAAAGACTGTTTATATCGTATCCTGTATTTAAGACATTTACAAGTAGTAATTTTTATTCATTCCAAAATATTCTATAAAATTCTACCATAAGTCCATCAAGAACCGGAGATTTATTCAATTTCATTTTATAGATACAATGTTTCTTTTCAACATAATTTCAATTTTTCAACATTCATTTCATTTTTACATTTCAACTGATTTTTTAAAGTTTGTTCTTATGTCATACTGTACATCAGTTTCCCAGATTTGGTATAGAGGATTTGTGCTACGTGTAAGTAACTCGTTTTAATACCCCCCATACTCTGTATATGCCTGTGGTTGATTTTTGTTGTGTATATCTTATTTGTTTTTAGTTTATTGTTTTGTACATCAATTTTGCCTTTAGATTTTTCGTTTGAATTATTTTACATTTGTCATATCGAGGCCATTTGTAGATTTCTATGCAGTAATTTCTAACGGTGACTTATTGTTATTAACTTCTATGTCATGTGCTTTCTGATAAAGATTTGTCTCATTGTTCGTCATACCACAGCTTATTATTTGTATGTGCATGCAAACTTGTAGAAATATCTTCGTGATAAATAAAACTTATTACTTGCCCTTAAGGTAGTATGGGAGTCTAAAATAAAAATAAAAGACTTTGCTCATACTTTGCCAAAACGTAGTATCTATTGATATATGTTCAAAAATATAATAAAAATAATAGGTCATCGCGTATTTTCTCAAGCTACAGGTCATTATAAATTACACATTTTATATGGATTATACAGGAAAAAACACAATTTTATGATAAGAAAATAAACAAAAACATAGAATTGCAAAAAATATTAGGAAAATATAGCTTTGAGGCAATACTTTGAGAATATCAAAAGAACAAAATTTGAAGGGTCACCGTACGTTTTTTCCAACTAAATTACAAAATAGGAAAATTCCATGTAGATTCCTTTAGAAAAAGCACTGTTGTAGAGTTACCTCACCTTAAAATGCAAATTTAAAAACAGTTAAAAGCGACCAAAAATAATCTACTGTTTATTTCTGTTTTGTTTTGGTCTCTTGTGTACAGTTGACTTGTCTCATGGGCAATCATACCACATCTTCTTTTTTATATACACTTATATATAAAATATCAATAGTTATAAGTTATATTCTTATAAAATTGTTCCTTTAAATGAAAATTCACATGAAATATATACATTCCTGCATCAAATTTTGCAAACTTTTAAGCTAAACGTAATTATGTTCATTCTTATTTGTATACTTTTTTTTAATTTAAATTCTTTTTTTTATCAAAGGTTTGAATTATTTGGGACAGACAAGGCACATAACTTTCTAGAGAGCTATACGGGTAATAAAATAGACAGGTAAAATGAGAAAAGACAATATATCTATCCTATATATTTATTTTTTTACTTTATCAATTCTAACATTTAACAACATTGTTCAGGCTAATGTCCAAATTAACCTTCATCTTTCATGTCTTGAATTATTACTATTGCAGTAAGCTATTGAGGTTTTTGAAAGCATTTGGAAAAGGTTCTGACATGTTCACGATATTGTCTTACCGTTAACGTATAGATCAATGGATCAAACAAAGGGTTAAGCAACACAAAGACATGATTGGCTATCCATACAAAGTTTAGTGCAGACTCTGATCCTCCGACATTGTATGAGTAGAATACAGTAATACTTCGAGGAAAAGTTGCAATTAATGTGAGCCCGATAATTGCTCCAAGTGTAATGACACTTTTAAACATTCTAATGGTTTTTTTTTACTTCTGTTGTCTACCGATATTGAAACGTTCCGAACTGGTTGGACTCCTATTGTTTTACGTTGTTTCATTATGCGGTACATGGCATGTGCTCTCTGATGAAGATTTGTATCATTGTTCGTCATACCACAGCTTATTATTTGTATGTGCATGCAAACTTGTAGAAATATCTTCGTGATAAAAAAAACTTATAACTTGCCCTTAAGGTGGTATGGGAGTCTAAAATAAAAATGAAAGACTTTGCTCATACTTTGCCAAAACGTAGTATCTATTGATATATGTTCAAACATAAAATAAAAATAATAGGTCATCGCGTATTTTCTCAAGCTACAGGTTATTACAAATTACACATTTTGTATGGATTATACAGGAAAAAACACAATTTTATGATAAGAAAATAAACAAAAACATAGAATTGCAAAATATATTAGGAAAATATAGCTTTGAGGCAATACTTTGAGAATATCAAAAGAACAAAATTTGAAGGGTCACCGTACGTTTTTTCCAACTAAATTACAAAATAGGAAAATTCCATGTAGATTCCTTTAGAAAAAGCACTGTTGTAGAGTTACCTCACCTTAAAATGCAAATTTAAAAACAGTTAAAAGCGACCAAAAATAATCTACTGTTTATTTCTGTTTTGTTTTGGTCTCTTGTGTACAGTTGACTTGTCTCATGGGCAATCATACCACATCTTCTTTTTTATATACACTTATGTATCAAATATCAATAGTTATAAGTTATATTCTTATAAAATTGTTCCTTTAAATGAAAATTCACATGAAATATATACATTCCTGCATCAAATTTTGCAAACTTTTAAGCTAAACGTAATTATGTTCATTCTTATTTGTATACTTTTTTTTAATTTAAATTCTTTTTTTTATCAAAGGTTTTAATTATTTGGGACAGACAAGGCACATAACTTTCTAGAGAGCTATACGGGTAATAAAATAGACAGGTAAAATGAGAAAAGACAATATATCTATCCTATATATTTATTTTTTTACTTTATCAATTCTAACATTTAACAACATTGTTCAGGCTAATGTCCAAATTAACCTTCATCTTTCATGTCTTGAATTATTACTATTGCAGTAAGCTATTGAGGTTTTTGAAAGCATTTGGAAAAGGTTCTGACATGTTCACGATATTGTCTTACCGTTAACGTATAGATCAATGGATCAAACAAAGGGTTAAGCAACATAAAGACATGATTGGCTATCCATACAAAGTTTAGTGCAGACTCTGATCCTCCGACATTATATGAATAGAATACAGTAATACTTCGAGGAAAAGTTGCAATTAATTTGAGCCCGATAATTGCTCCAAGTGTAATGACGCTTTTAAACATTCTAATGGTTTTTTTTTACTTCTGTTGTCTACCGATATTGAAACGTTCCGAACTGGTTGGACTCCTATTGTTTTACGTTGTTTCATTATGCGGTACATGATAACTCCATACAATAAGACAACTAAAATAAGGATGATAACTGCTGGAATATCATGTGAAAATAAGAATGATGGAGTTGCAGTATACCTCTGATCACACGGAAATGTTCCATTCAATGTCTCTAATCCAAAACACGGTAAGGCAAAACCATTTATCAAAATAAAACAAAGTACAACGGAAATATTGCTTGTCACAATATGTAATATTCTTGGTTTATAGATAAATGTTGATCCTAAACTTTCCGAACATATCAATAAACTATGACATTGTGACGCAAGAAAAGTTCCAGCTACAATATGATTTATTGCCATACATTGATAGAGGTATGCTTTGTCATACGAATTCAGCAACAATAAGATGGACGCATATATAATTTCAACTACCATGGCGAAATCGCTCAGACTTAAAAAGAGTGACAAAACGAAGAACCGATTCTTTTTGCAATTGCTTGTTTGACTTGATAGCCACATATATGGAGGATCCATGAAACAAAAGTTGCAGCGTTGCTATAAATAGTCCTGTTAATCCTCCTGGTTTACTCATTTCGAATGAGTCTATTATAAGGCTCCAATAGCAGTTGTTACTGTGTTGCTATACTTGTTTATCATGATAGGTTGAATTTAATACCATGACAACAGTTTATTATATTTTAGTACTTAGTACTTTTGTCCTTATAATTTTTTTATGAGAGTAAGAACCAACTAGTCGATATTGTCCTTTTGTTAAGGTTTTTAATATTCCTGTGTTTTATGATAGGTTGAGTTTGATACCATACTAATTACATGAAGGAAGTCAGTTATTAATTGCTATAACTTTATTGAAAACTCGATCTTAACAATATGATGCAAGTTATATTGGACAATAAGGCGAGGATTTAAGACTTTCCCCGCAAACATAAGCAGCAAGAAAGTTAACACCATCATGTGAACACATTGCTATGGAGACCTATCATAAAGAGCAATGTGGTTATAGTTATCAAAGGTTCTAGGATTATAATTTAATACGCCAGACGCGCGTTTCGTCTACATAAGACTCATCAGTGACGCTCATATCAACATATTTATAAAGCCAACCAAGTACAAAGTTGAAGAGCATTGAGGATCCAAAATTCCTGAAAATTGTGCATAATACGACTAAGGTAATTTTTTCAAAAAAGATCAAAGTTTTGTATAAACAGGAAATTTATTAAAAATTACCAAATAATTGATACTCATATCAACACCGAAGTGCTGACTACTGGCCTGGTGATACCCGCGGGGACGAAACGCCCACCAGCAGTGGCAATGACCCAGTGGTGTAAAAAGTTATCAAAGGTACCAGGATTATAGTTTAGTACGCCAGACGCGCGTTTCGTCTACATAAGACTCATCAGTGATAAAAGATTAATAACACGATAACTTAAAATAATAATGGTTATATTTTGATGATAAAAGAATAAAGCTTTTTACAAAAGTCGAATAACATCATTAATTATAATTCTCTCGTTTAGCTTCGGCTGAGTGTTTTTTAAAATTATAAAAATTGCATGTGAAATTTTACAATGGCAACAAATTATATTGAAGTAGGAGATCATTAATTTCTTCTTACGAGGAAGCTCCAATCATACTCGGAGGATGCTCAGAACTTTTGAAGTAGGCTCTTCTCAGCAGTTTATGTGACATTAATTAGCATGATCCATTAAGATGTCAAATGTACACCTCTTCTGTATAATAAGGAAAGTAAAGCATAATGAAGGAAGCTCAATAAACACCTGTTTAAACATCTGGTTTATTCAAATATATTTTGCATGATATTTTTCAAAACTATAAAAGAGATAAGAAATACAACAGTACTGTGTAATGCTTGGATAGGAATTTCAAGTCCAATTTAATGTTTGAAATTTCAAAAATGAAATCTGCTATACCAAATAAATGGATCAAGGTAATTATATCAAATAAATCAATAAAATCAAAAGTAAAAAATACACTTAACCTTTGCATTATAACAAAAGGGAAGAAATTATAATAAGTTAACAAGCAATTAAAGGGTAACAAAACAGATATACACATACATTAATAGTAGAAATGAAGGTTTCTTAAAATGGAAACGTGAACAAAATGTAGATTCTTTAATCCCAATTAAATCAAGGCTGAACTTAAAGATAACAGATTAAAAATATTCAAATGGAAATTGTTGCATCATATACTTCATTGTAAACAACTCTTTTTTTCAATGGAAGATAAAAGAAGACAGTAAATGCGACTTACAATGTATGTTATGTAACAGAAGAGTATAAACATTTTGTTCTGGAATGTCAATACTTCAAAACTTTTTGGGAAAAGATCAAAATACTATTAAATAAAGTTCAAATTGGTCATCATATTCTTAACTACAGAAATCTCATAAAAGGATGTAAAATCTGTAATATCAATTATTATGATATAAATCTTTTAGTGACACTCATTACATTTTCTATCCACAAGTGCACTCACAGTTCAAATGATAAAACTACAAATTTTGATGTATAAGCCCTGTTCAAAAAAGACTTTTTGAACTATTTAAATATTTCGACACTTAAGTGTGGCCTCAGAAAGGCTATTAGTGCTTCAGGAGGAAATAAAGTAAACTTTTATATTTCATGCGGAAAATAACCAGATGTCTAAATTTGTTTAAGTCGTAAACCAGCTGTATGAAAGGACACCTATACAAATAACATTAACATACCTTACTTATTCACGATCATGAGGATAGAGAGGTAATATTTCAAACATTTATCAACGGTATCATGATTATAATTTAATACACGAGACGCGCGTTTCGTCAACAGAAGACACAACAGTGACGCTCAGATCAAAATAGCTATAAAGCCAAAACAAGTAAAAAGTTGTTGAAGAGCATCGTGGACCCAAAATTCCAAAAAGAGTTGTGCCAAACACGGTCAAGGTACTAAGAGTAGTCTATTCCTGGTACAAGAAATTCCTTAGCTTTTCGAAAAACTTAAGGTTTTGTTACAGGAAATTTATAAAAATGACCATACAATTGATATTCATGTCTTGTATATATAATTTTGAAAATTACTAAGTAATGCCTCTTACTAATACTACTATGTTTTTATATGAAATAGCAAACTTAGGTTTTTTTATAGAAAACTATCGCTACCTTAGGTAATTGGAAGGCTGATGTATGGGGTAGTATTACTATTGTTTTCCCTCTAGTACGATTCTCTCATAAGTTTTGCGGATTTGGCTTTGTTCTAAATGAAAAATTACTAAGCATGAATTAAGTTTTATCCTGGCCTTTGTTTTCCCCTTTAAGTCCGAAGGACTTTTATGATAAGTTTGTGAGTTGGTACAGTGTATACACCAATTAATTCCTTTAAAAAGATGTTTAATCCTGACAATTCTTTAAAATTGGAGATAAGGAATAAAGTTTCTAACACTCTTAACCTCTATCACACGTAAATAGTATATATGTATCGTTGAATAGGCAAGGTGCATGAATTTATTAGTTAGTTAACGCAAAAATATGTACTCCATGAAATTTGCTCTCAGATAAAAAATAAACTTCACAAACTCTTATTACCATTCATACGAGTGTTCTTAATTCATCGATTAACATGCAGTGAAAATAAATATTGTTGATGTCGGTGTTATTGTCGCCGCCATCTTGTTTACATTGGTTACGAAAAGAAGTTCGATCAACGTCGTCTATCGTCTACGTCAAGATCAACTACCGGAAGTCCTCTCGACCAATCATGACAACGTATGCTCTAATAAGAAAATCTTATAAGAATTATTTATTGATATTGAACATCGATTGAAGACGACTAAACTCAATCGGGCGTAGTTTTAGAAATACATGACGTCACATTGGACGTCGATTAGATGGTCAAAATATTGAAGTTGATTTGAGAATGTGACGTCAGATTTGGACGTCCATTTGAAAAAAGGACATCGATTTGAGGAACGGACGTCGATTAGAGGCCAGACGTCAATCTGAGTCTAAAATATTTATTTTTATAAATTATTGAAACTAAAAGTTATTACCAAAAGCATAGATTATACTTAGCGATATATTTTTTTTAATATCATTGTAAATGTATTTTTTTATAAACGAAATTTGTTTTTGCCTCAAAATATTCCTAAGTCTTTGGGAAAGAATTGTTCATCACTTATATAATCCTTCTATTTCAAACCAACTTATATATTATACAGACTGTTGTCAGTGGTTATTACAAGTGTCGAACACATTTGAGATTTTTCAATGATAAAAGTTGTTTTATTCTCCAAAATATCTTAGTAGTTACTTATCAATAACATTTAAGAAACCCGAAGTGATTAGAATGACAGTAAATCCCAGATGTTTCTTTTTGTCATCGTTGTTTTGTGTTTTTTTATTGACTGCCTTTTATTGTTGTTATATTGGTCGTTTTTTTAAATAGTCAATACTGAGAACTAATTTAAGAAAAAATCGACTATATCATTTTTTTTTTATTTATTTTTTTTTTTTTGGTTTAAAGACCAGTTTATGATTTTAAAACATACTGATTGGTTTTAAATGTTTGGTTGGTTTTTCTTTAGAAATGAGAAAATACATGAATATTTCGTCTATAGAATAATATTATATCGTTTGACGACATTCTTTTTGGTCGAAATACCACAATACTTATTGAAAACATTTGGTATTTTATTAAGTTTTTATTGATGATATTTTTTACAACAATTTATTGTCACTTATCAAGTTATGGTCTAACCACCAGATTGAAAATGTTATGCTATGTGTATATTACTAAAATGGTATGTTTAACCCCGCCACATAATCTATATATGTGCCTGTCTCAAATTAGGAGCCTGTAATAAGGAGTTGTCGTTTGCTTATGTGTTACATTTTTGTTTTTCGTTCATTTTTTATATATATAAATGAGGCCGTTAGTTTTCTCGTTTGAATTGTAATACATTGTTATTTCGGGGCTTTTTATAGCTGGCTATGTGGTATGGGCTTTGCTCATTGTCAAAGGCCGTACGGTTACCTATAATATTTAATTTCTGTGTCATTTTGGTTTATTGTGGAGAGTTGTCTCATTGGCAATAATACCACATCTTTTTTTTTTATATTTGGACCTGTATAATAAAGGAGACATTTCATACTAAATTTACAAGTTATTATAAAATTTGTTAAAGTTTATAGCCATAATGAAAAGGTACTAAAGTTAATAATAAAGTATTTAAAAAAGCATTCAATGTATTGAATTCATCTTGAATTGGTCTAAAACCCATAGTTTTTCGTAGCAGTAAATTATGAAAATTTGATATATTAAAGCAATGTTTACCGTTCGAAAAATGGTGAACAAAAATAAAAATGAAAAAAATGGATTTTCCCTCTTAGAAAATAAATTATTTCAATACAAATACCGTAATTTTAAACGAATTTAAGACCATTTAGCATACACCTCACATAAAACCAAAGATTAAGTAATACGAGGTTCACCATAATGCACGACTGGCTGAATTTTATGACATATTATATCAATTTTTCTTATTAGAAAACGAAAGCTTATGTGCGTCATAGTTCAGACTGATTTATCAGCAAAATAAATAGGTTGGTCTTTTTAGGCATAAATGATAACGTACTTATCAAATGATCAAATGAATCAGATAATACAACTAGGTTCAAAAGGACACGATTATTTTAAGAATATGATAGCTACTTTTACATTTACTAGTTTCCTGATATTTGACATCTGTTTGTAGAATGTAATTATCAATGTACGTCAAAGTTCAAAAACCTTAAAGATGTAAAGGCTTCCTGCTGTATTCAATGGTATAGTCAATTTTCATTTTATAATGAATTATTTTATCTTAACTGTTTTGTTTGTTTTTTGGGTGTCTTTATTTTTTTCTGATAGGGAAGCTGGTGTTATTTTGGTGCCAGGTCTGTGATAGTCTATGCTAAATACTGGTTTAATGAAGATAGAACAAATATTCAAATTCAATTTGGAAAAAAGATAGAATGAGCTTCAATACAAAGTCATTGTTGTAATAGTTGTTGTAACAAAATGTAAGAAAAAAATCAGGTATTTCAACATGAAATGAATCAGCTTATGAATAATTCTGTTATAAAATATTTAGTTAGATTTTCACATGAATGACGACAGGTGTGTGCTTTGTTTAGAATATGAGCCTAAAAGACAGAAAACCTTAACGTTATACCTGAGTAAAAAAAGACGGCTTTTTACGTAATGAAAATACATTTCGACCTAGATTATTGACAGAGTATTTATCTACTCGTAATGTCACGTAAAGTAGTGGATAGAACACACCACAAACCGATTATATATTATGTTGAACGACAACAATTAAAAATAAGAAAGATCAATGGGTCACGTCTAGTTTATGTTTTTCAAACGGTACTGGTTTATCAGCATTTGAGAATATAACGTGAAATCTTTCATTTTCATATGCTCGCCTCGTGATACGAGGTTGTGTTACACAGGAAAATTTCACTCACATCAATTTCACATGAATTTAATTTCATGTGAATCTCACGTGAAATTCACATGAATTTCACCTCAAACGAGCTTATACATGAAACTCACGTGAAGACAGTTTTTGTGAGTTTCATGTGAATCTCATGTGAAACTCATGTGAATTTCACATTAAAATCACGTAAATTTTTTTCATGTGAAATTCACATGAAATTTTAAAATAGAGTAGTTCAAATAACATCTAAATTTTAAAATTTAGTTAAAATCATGAAAATATCAATTTTTTTTTATTGTAAATTTCACGTGAAATTCATGTGAAAAATTTCACATCAGATTCATGTGAGTCTCAATTCACGTGAAATTCACATAAAATTTTCACGTGAGTTTCATGTATAAGCTCGATTGAGGTGAATCTCACGTGAAATTTTATCAGATACGTTTGAGGAGCTTGATCTGCTTACCATTCCGGAGCACATGAGATCACCCTAGTTTTTTTATGGGGTTCGTGTTGCTTAGTATTTATAATAGTTTGCTATGTTGTGCCTTGTGTACTTTCATTTGTCTGTTTGTCCTTTTATTTCTTAGCCATGGCGTTATCAGTTTATTTTCTATCTATGAGTTGTATTCTTTATCTGGTTTCTCTCGCCCCATTTGAGCCAAACATGTTTATGTTTTTGTATTTGAATCCTAATAGCTAGGATTAATTTATTTACCGTGTCGGTTCAACAGGTGCCTTTTTGAGATCATACGATTTTGTCAGTTTCTGTTTGTTTCTTTCTAATCGGATTATGAGATTCTTTCATCGATTAAAAACTTTTGCAGTCACGTAATGTACATCAATTACTGAATTTAACCTGCAGACAATGAAAAAAAACTAAATCCAAGAAAATCCAAGAGAAACACACACTTAAATGTTAAGCAAAGAAATGGCAAACAACTTTCAACACTATGTTTATTGATATTGTTATATATATATTGATATACTAGTTTTTGTTTGATTGTATTTGAATTATCTCCCCTTGACTTATGTTGACATTTATTATGTGATTCTGTTCAACATGTTATCTGTTAATGATCTATGGTGGCCTCTCCTGGTACCTCTCGTGTTCAACATCATTGTATAGGCAGTGATGCATGTGACTAGAGGAGAAGGCTGTTGCCGTCATTAACCTTATCAGCATATTCAGGTATTCTAATCCAGAGTATGATCGAGTAAAAAATTTAGAACAATTAGCATTACTAACTTTTTCAGTTTAGACTGTTATTGAAACAATTAATATCAATACATGTATTATGAATTATGTATCACAATACTTGATGTGTTTTCAGATGAAATAAAAATAAAGTACAAAAAAAAAAATACTTTCAACAATACACTTGATATAAAAAAAACCGAAAGACTGCGTAATTCAAGCCCCGCCAAAAACCACGAATTTATTAGAGGGGCGAAAGATATCAGAGGGACATTCAAACTCATTTATTGAAAATAAAGTGACAACGTTTTGGCTAAAAACGAAAAAGGCAAATAAACAAAAAATAGTACACTAGACATAACATCGAAAACTTAACACTTAGCAACACGAATCCCACCAAAAACTAGGGACGCTCTCATGTGTTCCAGAAGGATAAGCAGATCCACTTGGCTTACATATGACTAACTAATTTTGTAAGTAAGAAAATTAAACGTCCATGCATTCCTCTGTTATTTTTTATGTTGTTCTCGTCTAAATAGTAAATGATGATGACAAAGCTTTATCTTTCAAATGATTCAGTAAATACAGCTAGGTTCAAAAGGACACGAACTTGATTTTTTTCCTGTTTCAGAGAAAGAATATGTACCTTTGTATTTGTATGTGCCCTGATATTTGATCGCTGTTCAATAGCTACCTTTGTATTTTTACGTGGCCGGATATTTGACCGCTGTTCAATAGCTACCTTTGTATTTTTACGTCTCCGGATATTTGAACGCTGTTCAATAGCTACCTTTGTATTTTTACGTCTCCGGATATTTGACCGCTGTTCAATAGCTACCTTTGTATTTTTACGTGGCCGGATATTTGACCGCTGTTCAATAGCTACCTTTGTATTTTTTCGTGGCCGGATATTTGACCGCTGTTCGTAGAATGCAATTGTCAATGTACATTGAAGTTTAAAAACCTTTAAGTTGTAAATTATTTCTGCTGTTTTTAAGGGAATACGATGCTCAGGGTGATGTAATTAGAATGCTTCAAAATGGCATAGAAAATAAAGATATAACACTTTTTAACATGTTTTCATGTTTAATTAAGAAATCCGTGTCCAAATTTTTATTTATCATACAATCAGTAAAGGAAGGTAATTCTTCCCATTTTCAATAGAAAAAATACCTTTACCTTTAAATAAAACAATCTCATATAAATAAAATATAAAACAATAAATCAGTTACAATTCATAATATTTAGTATAAATACTGGTCTAATTGCAAAGAATTTAATACTTGTTTTGCAAAATGAGGATAATTTCAGCACCACCTATAACATGGATTTTCCCAAAAATCCACACTTTCTACAACCTTTTAGGTAGTAAAAAAATAAGAAATTGTAATTAGAACCATATTTCAATAATTAATAGTTAAACAAGGAAGGTCTTATGATCTTAAAAACTGATACAAGAAAAAAATCCATGTTCGAATTAGAAAAAAATCTTCATTTGAATTTTCAAAAACTGGATTTTGCCCAAAATCTTCACTTTTTGCGACCTTTTAAGGGTTAAGAAATAAGAAATTGTAATCAGAACCACATTAAAAAAATTAATAGTTCAAAAGGAAGGTCTAATGATCTTAAAAACTGTTACAAGAAAAAAATCCATGCTAGAATTTGAAAACAAATCTTCATTTGAATTTTTCAAAAACTGGATTTTACCCAAAATCTACACTTTTTACAACCTTTTAGGCCGTATAAAATAGGAAATTGTAATCAAAAGCACATTTCAAAAAAGAAAAGTCTAATGATCTTAAAAACTGATACAAGAAAAAAAATCCATGTTGGAATTCGAAAATTTATAAGCATAATTGAGATTTTCAAAAACTAGATTTTAATCAAAATCCACACTTTCTACAACCTTTTAGGGAGTAAAAAATAGAAAATTGTAATCAGAACCATATTTCAATACATAATAGTTAATAAGGAAGGTAATATGATCTTGAAAACTTATACAAGAAAAAAATCTATGTTGGAAATAGAAAATAAAACTGAATTTGAATTTTCAAAAAAACTGTGGTTTTGCCCATATTCTGTTCACTTCCAGTACTATTACTGCCTCATAATACTTTAAAAACTTCATAAAAAAAAATTAAGATATGCTATTATAGAGCAAATGATCATGTGATGTTAGCTAGTAAACATAGTTTTCCAACTTTTTTTTTTTCAATCTGTAACACACAGTCAAATATGTTGACCATCACAGGAAATTGCTGCAAAATAGCCAAGTTCAAAAACTTTAACCCTTATCATAACTGGAAAAATTCAGCAATTTACCTGCATACCATAATATGGTATAATTGTAACTATACCTTGAAATTGAAAGGGGGTTAAAACAATTAATGCACCATTCAGATACCAAAGTTCCCTTACAATTTAAATATCGACAAGCGCAGCAGTAGGTAATACCTTGACAATACTCAAAATCATCCCCTTTATTTTTTTCAGAATCATTTGTAATAGCTGAAATACTTTTTAATTATCACATAAATTCTTGCTCAATACAGTCCCTATGATCAATTTCACAATTTGAAATAAAGTATTTTCCAAAATATCAATAGATGACTCTCCACTCTTGCTTTGACCAGAATTGCATGCTTCAGATAATAAATGGATAGAAAAATAAACATTCTAAATAATTAAAAAATACCGGAACATTATTTTACATGCCAATTAGTTTTTTTAAGAAAACAAATTTATTCTCTGAAGACCCTAATCTATAGACATTTATTATAAATTTTGAATATGAAATAACCTAAAATATAGTGAGCACTCTCCCATACATGTATACACAAGAATTGTCTTAAAAGCCCCAATCCGAAAGAAATCAAATAGGTAGCAAATTTAGATCTTTTGGATTATGATATCAATTCCATGCAAGATTGCAATGCAGTTAAAGTCAAGGCATTAAATAATGACCTGTGAGAGGTAATTATTTTCCTTGATAAAAATGCAATCTATAATCTACTTCAAAATCATATTCGTCTGATAGTTTTTCTTTGCCGATTTGAGAATTAACTTTTTAAAGTTCAATCAATGATAGGTGTAATAAAAATGTCATTGCCCACATTTCTATTTTTGAAACAAATAACGTGAAGTTTTGTTAATTTATCGCTCCAATACAGAAACATTCTCATATATGAGATATAGAACTTTAATGTAAACTATCAAAAAATAAAGCAAGATTTAACATATTCGTTTGTAAGATTTTGAAAATCTTATTGAGTCACACTGCATAGGTTGATTGATTGTTGGTTGCTTAACGTCCAGTGGCAAATATTTCATGCATGTTCAGGACGATACACACTGAATAGGAAATCATGATGTTACCTTTATGTATTTATATTCGTCTTTGATTAATTTAAACATATTTATTTATAATGGATTTGGAAACAAGTTTTGCAAATTATATTAATCCCTTTCAATTTTGCGGGTAATTCGTATTTTTGTCAGTTCTTAACTGTTTTTAATTCATGTATACTTTTACTCTATCAAATTATCAACTAATATAAGAATAACGTTCACGTAACTCACAAAAGGGGTGGGTGAGGAGGGTAAATAACTATATCCTGATTGTCTGTTAAAACAATGTATTGCTTTGCTAAATACAATCTTTCTAAATATTTCATTCGATTCAATTAAAATTGTTGAAAAAATAACCACTTTTCCGCGATAGAAATGTCAGTACAAAAAGAAAAGAAAAAACATAGCCCCCCCCCCCCTTTCCATAAACTAAGTTGGTACAATAAATTACTTACAATGTGTTTTGTATTTGTCATACAACGTTATCGAAAGAAAACAACTTATTTGTGTTTTTCTTCATGCACTTACAGTAATACTTTTATTGTACATGGATGATAATTTTAAAGGTTTATATCTAGATAAATAAATGAGTTTTATTTCACATTCTAAATAAGCCGTAGGGCGTTTTAAAAGCTGAACGAATTAGAAAGGAATATCCCACTTTAGTGTGGTCGGTAAAATAGGATGCTAAACAAAATCAAACTACAGGTCCATGGCTTAAGACAGGTGTTTAAAATATTCGGTACGTTTAAACATGTGGAGCATGATCTGCTTACTATTCCGGATCACCTGAGATCACCCCCAGTTTTTGGTGTGGTTTCGTGTTACATAGTCTTTAGTTTTCTATGCTGTGTCTTGTATACTATTAATTGCAATACTCATTTAAGAAGACCCTATATCAGTACTGAACGAATAACTATGAGATGAAAAACAACGATCAAGAGTTGTTGACGTATTTTCTAAACTATGTTAAAATTTAATCTAGAATTGTCTCTCTTTGTCTGTTGTTAATTATAATTCACAAATATCAAAGTTAAAATACTACAGACTTTCTGTTTATTATACTCATTTGTGTAGAGGTTCCATTTTCTGTATTTCATTTACAACTTATACAAAAACAATCCTTTGAATTAAACATACATTTTATTAAACCAACTTGTATTTACATTTTCATTACTAGAATATACATTTTTACTTTGTGGCATTACTTTGGCTACAGGGTATTCTATAATATTTTGTTGAGGCGCCAAGGTGACTACCGATTACCTATACACACTGGCTATCAGCTGACCTATGTTGACATAGTGTCATAAAACCCCTGGTACAAAAATGTAGTTAAACACGGTTACACCACCACCTACCATAGGGAGTGACCGGGAAAAACACTCGTATTACCAATGCTCCAGTTATTAGTGCCCCACCTGTTGGCAGGTGTAGGCCTCCCCTCTATAAGATGAGGTGAAGGAGGTCCCAGAGTCACCAATCTGTAGACCCCACCGTTACCACTAACCACATTTTTCAAACCTGCAAATTTTAGAACTTGTCAGGCCCAGAGCAAGGGCCGAGTGAAAGAATCCCCCAATCACTACCAGTCTCCCTGGACAGCCACATGAGAGCCCAAGTCAGCTACCAAATCTGACATGGGTTCTCACCTCCACAAAATTTTAATTATTGAATCTTGATTTTGATGTGCGTAGGAAAGACTCCCCCCTCCCCCCCCTTTGTATATTATTTAAGAAAATCTGATTTCCAGTTTGTGACAAATGAGTTCCATCTGTTCTGTATAAAGACACTTCACTTGCCCTAATGTTATCATGTAATATAGCTTTACCCCCGTTTTCTATAACAAAGTTTTTGACCACTAAATTCCTCTTTTTCTGTTCTGTTCTATTATCGCACCCGCATTTCAAAGTTGAAAAAATGCCAGTATCGCACTGAAGCATTGAAGACCATATTATAATAACTTTTTTTAAATAAAGCCTGGTAACCTAGGGTAGACTATTTTACATTTTCAATTAAACCCTTCCCTGTCAATTCCAAATCTGTCAAACAATTGGCTCCACGGTGAAAAATAATAAAATGAGGAGATGGTGAACAAAAATAATTCTTTTTGCATCCAGTAGGGAGGGTGTCCAAATCTTAAAGAGACTATAGAGACAATAACAAGTGGAAACAAGGAGTTATCGTTCATCAACTCGGAACAGTAACTTATCAAGTCCAAGTTGGAAATTTAGTATGGAAGAGACATATTGATCAGATTCGTGAATTCGTACCGCAGGAAAACAAAGACATACCAAACATACTTGAAATTACCATATCTGATATTGACACTTAATTCATTACAGTACCAACATGTAATTCAAACCGCGATACTGAAAACTCTGAAAATAAAAATGAATCCGAACAAACTAAAATAACCGAAAATAAAACAGTTGAAAATGATAATGACATTATCGTTACGAACCACACAGAAAGAGTAAAACAGGCACCAGAGAGACTTATTGAAAACACATGACTGTAAATATTTGTGGTTAAGTTAGTGTAGTGATATAACTGTAGGTTTAGGATTTCATAATTGAACATTTAATATATAGACAGTAACGCTAGTAGCTACAATGTATTTAGTTCAATATTGAGTTCCAATTGAATTTATTACTTTCATTCACTAAAGATTAATCTTGTTTATCTTGATCATCTAATTGAAAGGGGAATGATTGTTATGTTTACATTATACGTTATCACTATTATAATTTAATTGGCTTATAATTAATACTGACAGTTAGGAATTTATAATCATCAAATTAGCGGGTGTTGTGTATTTGGTCTATAACCCTGTGATTGCACTGACACACTGTTTTGTACTGTGGGAGATGTGATGTGTAACAGCCAATATTCACCGTGAATATTTCCCAAAGATAAATTTGGATTTCTCTCTATTTTTAGCCTAAATTGCTCGTCATAGGTGGCCCAGTTTTCTGACCTCGTTGCCGCTAATCTTATATCGCGCATATATTTTAACAATTCCTGTGCCCATGTTCTGTATTTCTCAATGTAGACACTCATAAAAATCATGAATGCTGAAGTCCATTCATTTATGGACAAATAAACACTCGACGATCTTTTTTCAATGCAAATTTTCCCCCTTTTTAATTTCAAATCGCCCTCGTCTACCTCTTCCATTGCTTTTTGCGTTCTCTAAAGAGAATGAAGCTCAATGAACTTTCCCCCCCCCCCCAAATTTTTTCCTTAATTTTAAAAGGCACGTGTTCCCCCACTCTGTCATGCATGCTAGATTCTTGTGACGGAGTGAAATCAATGGAATTATTTGCAATTTCAAAGTTTTGGTGTAACGGGTCGTGACTTAAAGCTGGGAATGCTCATGCATCCTCCTCCGACTCATTACCTGATGAGAAATCAGTAGTTTCCACCGGTCCTTCTGCCACCACGTGTCCGACCCCTTGTGTTTTCTTGGCAGTTCTTTTCCGACCAGCTCCGTCCTTCTTTTGAGGGATTTCTTCGTTCTGCCCTTTCTGTCCTCCTGTCCTGCTAGCCGCTCTACTCTTCTTTCCCATGGCCCTTGATGGCGATCCTATGGCATTTCTCTTGTTTGGCATCTTTAATTATTCTTTTAAGAAGTTTAACTTATTTTAACTGCTTTCTAGTCTACAGCAAATTAACAAGTGCCCGATAAGGGAATTCCAAAATTCTAATTCAAGCTGATACATGAATTCCAAAATTCTGATTCAAGCTGCGAGCGCCCTCTATGGCCATGCCGAATATGGCAATGAGCTACAGGCTGCAATACCAACGCACCCACACTAATATTTGATTGAATTAAACCAGATTATTGAAAATATAAAATTTCTATAATCTCTATTATTTGACAATTTCTGTTTGTCTTTTCTATTTTAGCCATGGCGTTGTCAGTTTATTTTCGATCAATGAGTATGAATGTCCCTCTGTTATCTTTCGCCCCTCTTCTTTAATAAACCTATTCAAATTTGACACGATAAATCACCTGACCCGGAAGCGTTGTTATCTAACTGTTTTATCAAATATAGAGATAACTTATCCTACGGACAAAATTTGATCTGAATTTAGCCAAAGTGTGGATGAAATATAATCATGTGAGTTTCTTTCAAATTATTTGATTACTAAAATGCAGGAAATTATACTTTAAGCACATTGAGTAGTCTTTTTGTTATGCGTTTACTTTTCTACATTGGCTAGAGGTATAGGGGGAGGGTTGGGATCTCACAAACATGTTTAACCCCGCCGCATTTTTGCGCCTGTCCAAAGTCAGGAGCCTCTGGCCTTTGTTAGTCTTGTATTATTTTAATTTTAGTTTCTTGTGTACAATTTGGAAATTAGTATGGCGTTCATTATCACTGAACTAGTATATATTTGTTTAGGGGCCAGCTGAAGGACGCCTCCGGGTGCGTGAATTTATCGCTACATTGAAGACCTGTTGGTGACCTTCTGCTGTTGTTTTTTTGTTTATGGTCGGGTTGTTGTCTCTTTGGCACATTCCCCATTTCCATTCTCAATTTTATTAGAAAGTTTTGTTAATGAATACATCTTAATCTGCTTTTATATATGTAGGTTATTTCTTTCATTTATCAATTTTAGTTTTTCCTATCTGTATAGATAAACGACATTCTGAAGGACTACTGGGTATACATAACTACTATTTTACCTTCGGAAAAGCGATATAAAAAAAACGCGAATAACATTGTATAAGGAATGTTTCTTTGTCGAACGATATTTATTTCCTTGATTTATATTTAGATACAATGAACACCTTTCTTTGTGTTAAAAATCAAGTACAGTTATCAAATATCAAGTACGCATTTCAAGGTCACAATATCACCAGGGTTATCTTGGTGATAAAGAAATATGTTTATTGTAAATTTAAACTGACTTTACACACAAAATCAAATTATTTGTGTAGTTTCTCTTTCTTAATTTATATCATCAGCTAAGAATATTTGTATAATTCTTTCTAACCTTTCTTACGTCGGGACTTTCGGCTGACAACAAATGACAGGGCTTTTCATATATAAGTAATTGGAACTTTATCGACCTTATCATATATTCCTGATAGTTTTCTGCACCTATTCTCATATTTTAAAGCTGAAAAGTGTTCTTTTCTAGCGGCACGTTCTATCACCTTGTGTATATAAAGTGACCTCTCCCCCCATGAGTCTAGTACATTGATAAATTGACATATTTTTGCAATCCATAATCGATATCTAAAAGAAAGTACCCTTTCACCGAGGATCTATCCTTAGTTATAAAGTTAACATCAAAAGATTTGTTTTTTCGTGCCTCCGACGAAGATTGCAAGATATTTATGTCTCTCAGACAGGGTTCACCTGGACTAGATTGCATATCAGAGATCAAGTCCGTGTCTCAAGTTATTAGATAAATTTGTCATCTATATTTGGTGTGTTGAATAGTTAGTTTATCAATGTAAGACGTGTGTTGTTTTGTGTGCTATCCGGATATTTAAATCAAAGTTGTTAAATGTCATTGTTATTTTTTTACACTGATCGATCATGGTTCATCTCTTTTTGACATCATTCGTCAATTTTCAGATATTTTTTGGTTTTCATTTTTATCAGACACTTACATGTACAGCACTAGTTCAACTGTTTTTTGTTAAATAAATGATTGTAAAGTGTACATGCACGGCTACAAGAAAAAATCGGACCTTGACCGCCTGGTCATGATTCTTTAGTCAATGTTCTGTATCTATTTCATTTTCCGTCATAAGATACGTTAAGCAAAATGTGAAGTAAATAACATATACAAAATAATTGTTGGCTGAACTTTATCTAAAATTGTCCTCACTTTTATAGTTCATGTGTAAATGTTAAATTTTCATGTTTTCATGTTTTCATTACCTTACATAGGTCATTATTTAATGCCTTGAAGAACGTTTCAGTGTGATATGGTGTTGTACGGGCTGCTCTTTGAAAACAAAATAACGTCATACCGGTAAATGCTATATTTATGCGAATGTAAAACCAATACTTTATTAACTTCCAAAATAGAATTTATAAACAGCTTTACGGGATTTTGGTTATTTTAAAATTTTACTCTACCAGTTTATTTTCAATTTTGTCTACTTTAGAACAACCTTCTCACATACTATTCCATCTCGTTGAAACTGCACATAATACAACATAAAACGCAAAAAAAATATTATTGACATTATACATTTTGTGATTTCCTCAAATTGAAAATATATATTTTTTCTGACAACATGTTTAATAACAGTTACACAATTTTCAATATATCCTAACATCTTGCTTTCTTCTTTAATGTTTTGAATCAGCTTAGTTTAAATACCAGTATTGTTTGCAATTTTAAACTTATGTTTGCAAATCACCAGTAAATCATTAAAAAAGAGGGTCGAACTTCGCAGCTAAATAGATAGACAATAACTGTCCAGTGTCTTTACATATGTTTTGTATGTGTATGATACTAAGAAACTGGTGTAGTGGGAGCTTCAGCGATCTATAACTCCTGTATCGAGCCGTATCTTTATTCTGCAATTAATTTTAAATATTACATTTGCTTTGACACACAGAAAGAAAAGAATCTTAAATGCTCCCCAATAATACATCGCTTAAAGTGAATATTTATTTATGAGAACATAACAACTAATTTCAACAGGAAACATAAATAACAAAACATTGTCCGGTTGTATGTATACTAAAGAAATTTATCATGCTGAACGTACTTTAAATACCAACAATGACCACTGCCCTTTACTCAATCTTGATATCTATATCATTAACGGGAAGCTTAATATTCAAATATATGATAAAAGAGATGTTTTTTTCATTTCCTATCGTTGAATATCCATTTTTAGATGGTGACGTTCCCTAGTCACCATCTTACGGTGTTTGTATATCTCAACTTGTACGATTCGCTCGTGTATGTAACGATTTTAGATTTCAACGGGAGAAATTTATGTATTATTGAAAAATTATTACACTAGGGTTTTCGATATCACAAACTAGTGAAGCATTTACTTAATTTTATCATCGGTATAAGGAAATCATTCGTAAATATACACTGTGTCTAAACCACACCGGCAAAATTTGTTCGGACTCGATGGTATCTAACATCCGGCACAATGACGGAACATTAATAGACAGAAGAAAGCTAGGTTTCTCCTTATTTTTTTATTTTTTTTATGATATCGAAGAATATATATACATATACAACTATTTTCTATTGTGAAATGCAATATTTTCTACAACCGTTCTATATTAACGGAGAAATAAGTCAAAATGCATGTCAAAATGACGAATTGAGTGAACCTTGCCTCGAAATTGTTTAATTTTTCGTTAAATTGTTCATATTGTACGGAAAGAAAGGTACGGGAAGATAGATATTGACACGGAGATTGCAAATTTAGTTATTATGAGCATCTCAATAATTGTATCTCTGTGTATGGAACGAAAGAAATGGATCATGTCAAAATGGAACTGGCCGGTTTCGTCAATGTATACAACCCGGTTTCGTCATAGATTTCAAAATGCATAATCCGGTTTGGTAAAAAAAAAATCATAATCGCATTACATTAAAATTGATTATTTAACTTCAGCATTCAAAAGGAGTTTTGTGGGTCGTTGGAAAACAAGTTCGTTCACCGGACAACGGCTTATTATTTATATGAGTCTCAGATTCAAATAAATAATAAGCAAAAACTTGAATTCCTACTCTTATAGAACACAATATTTTAATTTACTTTGCATTCCGAAATTTTTAACAGCATATTGAGATTAAAGCTCTCTAAATATGCGTTTTCTATATGAGTTATGGGAAAATATGTTGAACATGTTTAAACTTGAAATTAATGTTTACGGTCTTAAAAATCGAAACACACAATTGATGTGTGATTTTCTCGCACAAAAGGATGTCCACCTTTATAAGCAATCTAATCATTCTATGTATGTAAATAAATCTTTTCTACAATCGTTAAAAATAAATCTTCTTAAGGATAAACGTTGATAATAAGACAACTGTATATGCATGCATAATCGACATAGAAAATGAATGTAGGATTACAACTACCATGCATTAAAATAATTTTTTGTATCCCTTATTTGTACTGCTATGTCCAAATTAGTATAATAGTCTCAGGTCATCGACAAAATTCAATAAGAATTATTTTGCTAACATTACTAAAAAAACGAGTCTGTACTGTCGCCGTTGTGTTATGGTGATCGTACACTGACGTTGGTCAATATATTTTGACAATATAAACGGACAGACGGATTCAGTTGATTTCAAAGTGGACGTAATTCGAACAACTTTTACATACCGCCGAGCGTAGCGAGTCGAACAATATTTTGATTATTTTTTGCTTTACAAAATCGTTAAATACAGGAATCAATATAGTTTTGGCAACCAAAGGTGGGGTCGGAGGTGCAACCTATACGTCATCTAGATTCGCCACTTATCTTGTAAAGTGTATACCGAATTAAAATATTGTAAGAAATGAGAAAACAGGGACACCCGGGAAATCGGATTATGTGAGTTGGATTATGTTTATTATAATAAATGCCGAATATCAAGTTCTTTTTATCGATTTCTATACATTTTTTTCAAATATATATAAAAGTTATATAGCAAAAATGATAAGGCAGACAAATATACAAATAAATCAACTTGGCCGATATCCTAATAAAACTTATTGACCTTTAATTACGAGTTTTTTTTTCATTTCTTTGCGTTTTTACACGCCCGTCCCAATTTTGACAGGACGTATTATTGTATACACCCGTCTGTCCGTCCGTCCGTCCTTCCATCCGTCCGTTCCTCCATCTATCAGTCATTCGGTCAGTCCGTCTGTTCGTCTATCTATCCGTCTGTCCAGCATAAACATGTCGCACCGTAACTTCAGGACAGCTTATCTTAATAAAAAAACAACAGATTATTTAAAAATGTCTATCAACATGAAAAGTTCATACAAATTCCAAGCGACAACAACCCGACCATAGAGCAGAAAACAGCCGAAGGCCACAATGGGTCTTCAATGAAGCGAGAAACTCCCGCATCCGGTGGCGTCCTTTAGCTGGCCCCTTAATAAATATTTATACTAGTTCAGTAATAGTGGACTTCATAGTAAACTGCGAATACATGTATATTTATCATATTTAAGGGATAATTTTAACTATGATACAAGTTTTGGCACACATCGCGCATTTACTATACAGGCTCTGTCATCGGACGAGTTAAGGTTTTTTCATCATTTTTTATTATTTGTACTTTTGTTGTACTGTTTGTGTCAGCGACAACACTTTGACTCAGTCCATTCCCGAATCGTACGCTTGTAATTCCATGGTTGTCTTTGGTTGCTTTATACCATATGCGTTTTGAACATAAAACAGGCAGGTAGTTTTCTTGTTTGAATTGTTTTACATTTATAATTTAGGGCCCTGTTATAGCTTGCTTTCATGCAGTTTGTGTGTTTTTCTCATTGTTTAAGGCATACGTTGCCTTAAACTTGATTAATTCAACATAATTTTTGTGTTTAAAAGAAAGTTGTTTCATTGTCAATGTTGATGGGATAAGTGGTTACCGTCACTTCTTCTTAATAAGACCTAGATATAAATGACGGTCATGTTTTGCAAACCAACTTTTATTCACATTGAAAATACAAAACTGTCAGATATTGTTTTCGAAAGTTTTCTTGAAGTTTCAATTGAATTTGAACTGTACAAAAAATGAATTTGAACTGTAAAAATAATGTGAAAACATGCCTATGAAAATAAATGTGCCTACCAGAAACGGGGAGAAAGTTACAAATCTCACTGCTATGTTATGGATGCTTAAGTGTGAAAACTCTCTTTAGTGCGCAAGTAACACAGTATATATAGTACCAGAAAATCTGGCAGGACTGCATTCATGATTAATTTGTGCAGAACAGTATAGACTATAGTCGGTTTGGGACTTTTCGTCAATGATTGAATGCATAAATGTATCAATAATTGATAGTAAATATTGTAAACTAAGTGTATATAATATAGTATAGTAAATTAAAATTATGGCACAATCAAAACACATTCTTTTATTTTTCATCTTTACATACTAATATTATAAACAAAGAAAATATAATAATGTTACAAAATAATTAGATACCAGTGTTTGCTATTCAGTATTTATATTCCATTTAAAATTAGTTTGAAGTTAAGTGAAATAAGGGATACGCCTTTCATTTGGAAAATGTGTATTATCATAATTAACTATGTCCAAAAGTGCCCGTTTAAAATAGATTTTAACACGCCAAGTCAGTGGCGGATCCAGAAATTTTCATAAGTGGGGCCCACTGACTGACCTAAGAGGGGGCCCGCTCCAGTCACGCTTCAGTGATTCCCTATATAAGCAACCAAATTATTTCCCAAAAAGGGGGGGCGGGCCCCCTGCCCCCCCCCCCCCCCTAAATCCGCCTCTGCAAGTTTACTTTACAATAAATATATATTTAAATTCTCGAAAGACAATGTTCAGATCCGTGCCAAAGTTTCTTTTCATAAATTGTTTGTTAAAAAAAAACGGGGTTATATATATAGACGAAACCGGGTGATTGTGTAGTAACAACATTGACGAAACCGGTTTATTTTAATTTGACATGACCCTTTTCTTTCGTTTCATACACAGAAATACAATTATTGAGATGCTCATAATAACTAAATTTGCAATCTCCGTGTCAATATCTATCTTCCCGTACCTTTCTTTCCGTACAATGTGAACAATTTAACGAGAAATTAAACAATTTCGAGGCAAGGTTCACTCAATTCGTCATTTTGACATGCATTTTGACTTATTTTTTCGTTAAATATAGAACGGTTGTAGAAAATATTGCATATCAAAATAGAAAATAGTTGTATATGTATATATATTCTTCGATATCATAAAAAAAATAAGAAAATAAGGAGAAACCTAGCTTTCTTCTGTCTATAAATGTTCCGTCATTGTGCCGGATGTTAGATACCATCGAGTCCGAACAAATTTTGCCGGTGTGGTTTAGACACAGTGATATAGCTCAACATGCAGACTTCTTATACGATCAGGTATTTCACATCCAATTTTTATGGCAATATTCTTTATAAAGCACAAAAATTTATTCACCTCAGAAACTAACAAAACCTTCAAATAGACTTACTAAGAAGGGATATAGTTACGATACTGTTGTCAGGTCATTAAAGATTGCATATTTTGGCGTTAATATTGATTCACTTATAGGTTCTTTGCATCGGAACTAAACACATTTATTCAAAAACAAGTTGTTGGCATGACACGGGTTTAACTTTTTTGGATTCGAGCGTCACTGATGAGTCTTTTGTAGACGAAACGCGCGTCTGGCGTATATACTAAATTCAGTCCTGGTATCTATGATGATTTTATGATACTAAACCTCTAACGGGAAGGATTGTGCCTGATATTGATATGATGAAGACATAATCTTTCAATCAGTTTAATTGAAGTCTGGAGCTGGAATGCCAGTTAACTGCTAGTAATCTGTTGTTATTTATTTATTATTGTCATCTCATTTTCTTTGGTAACATCTTCTGACATCAGACTTGGACTTCTCTTGAACTGAATTTTAATGTGCCTATTGGTATGCGTTTATTTTTCTACATTGGCTAGAGGTATAGGGGGAGGGTTGATATATCATAAACATGTTTAACCTCGCCGCATTTCAGGAGCCTCTAGCATTTGTTAGTCTTGTATTATCTTTAATTTAAGTTTCTTGTGTGCAATTTGAAGTTAAGTATGGCGTTCATTAACACTGAACTAGTATATATTTTTAATTAGGGCCAAGCTGAAGGACGCCTCCTGGTGCGGGATTTTTCGCTGCATTGAAGACCTGTTGGTGACCTTCTGCTATTGTCTGTTCTATGGTCGGGTTGTTGTCTCTTTGACACATTCCCCATTTCCATTCTCAATTTTATTGAGGGATTGGAATTTTCATAACGTTGATATATTGTTAACAACTTATTGGTTGATAATTTTTAATGTGTATTTTAATTATTTTATTTGTAGTGTTTGCATGTGTTAAAGATCCAAGCCGGTGAACTGACCATAATAAAATCATGAATGACGCAGCCCTGAGCTGAATGCAAAAAATGCGTATACATTGATATTGAAATATAGTATAAAGAAACAAACGTGTTAGTCTGAACAATAGAAAAAATCTAAGACAATGGCATCTTCACTCTCACAAGAAGAAGAAAACTATGTCAGGATAAACCTATTAATGGCAGGAATATCTGCTCGTGCAGCACGAGCCTTGTTTGATCGTGAATTTGCTCCAGCGTGCTTGGATTCCTCATTGAAGAAAGAGTACGATAAACTGAAAGACCTTCAAAGGAAGCAAGTGTTAAAGCAGTCACAATGGAATCTCCTGTTTCCGAGATTTCCCGGTAAGTTAAAAGATATTTGTTATGTGTCAGTTACAATGAACCTTATTTTCCAAAAAATTCTGGTATGTTTTAAAAGAGACATGTTTTTTTTTACTCACAGTGGATAGTCCTGATATATTTTAGAGATATGTTATACTTAGTACCAGATGAACACCTGTATCTAAGATTTTCTGGTAGTTGCTTAGAGACATGCTATATGTTAGCGAAACTTCCTGTTCCTATGATTTCTTGGCATGGTTTGAGAGACACTGAACTTTTTAAGATCCCTCTTTGTATGTTTTGAGAGACCTATATATTCCTTCACTGTAATAAATTCATTTACTAAATGAGTTTCTTTACACACAATGTTATACTTTTGAATCTTTTAAGTGCCAATGAACCTCTTTCTAAGTTATAAGAATAGAGGTGTTTCAATTCAAATATAATATTGATACAAAAACATAAAAAAAAAAATGTGAGTACAAACAATCAATGACTCGTTCATCTTGAAAACGTATTAAAATAATTGACTTTTATTCACACAAGTAATCCCGATTCATAGCCCAAATTCGTTTGTTTCATCAAAAAATTACCAACCAAAATAAAAGTATTTTGCCCAAAGGGGGATTGATTCTTACTTTGTATGAAAAATACTTTTATTCAAACATAAATTCTAATGATGCTAGATTTCTTAGTTGAAAACATATTTGTTACGTTTCGAGGGTGTTTTGTCAATAATTCATCGGCATTGACAACAAACTGTGCTCCTCTGCCGGCTGACTTGTTTCTTTATTCATATGAAGCTAACAGGCGAAAAGAAATATTGCATAATCCTTTAACTTCACTTTCCGCTATATGATTACTAAATGATTTAAGATTCTGTGACTAAATATGTTGAATCCATCTATGCCATCGAACATGCAATACAGAATGCAACAACTCCAGTTAAGTATGTCTCATGTTATGAATGACATCTACAAAATGACAATATTGGTGGGATTGTAAACAAAACTGATCATTTCAGCTTCCAAACTGGGAACTTTTCATTTCTATGTACCAATATTCGAACAGTTTGTCCTGAACACATATCATAAATTTCGCATTTATTACTATATTACAGGGCTTGTGTTTCCTTTCATGATTTCTTTAAAAGAGGGTTGCTGCGTAAGTTCAATAAGATATTTAACCAGGGGTCCTAAGTATTTGGGTTTAAATCCTCCCGTCACGCCATCACAGATCGTTGACTTTAACGTAATATCCATTTTACATGATAACGGAGTGGTTCAAATTGTTGCGACTACATTCTAGTGGTTTCCTCGTTTACCCGAATGTAACTTACCTGAAAGATTTATTATGAGAGCGTTGTCCGTACACTAACTTGAGAAATGCGTAGACGAACTCTTTTCAAATCTAGATATTGTGTTTTCTGTGACTATCGAAAGTGCAAATATCACAAGTCAACGAAAGTGGGTTTTTAAAAAGGTATTGACGGAACCACAAGATTCTATAGTTTCAAATATAGTTTCAAACTGAATTAGGTTGTACTTTTGTAATATATTTCTGCCATTATTGACTTCATGATTTCTGCCTACTTACCCCAGGTGAAATCTTGTTATTTTACTTTATTCTGTTTGGGGGTCCAAATTTATCAATATCATTTTCATGCAGCAACATTCTAGTTGCTGACAATTTTACAGCTAATTGTTTTACTATAAACATGATATGTATTCATGAAGTTATACATTTACATTTGCTTAAAAGTAGAACAAGAAGTAGTTAAAGCTTGAATTAGTGAATGCATGGTGTTTGATATCTTAAGATTCATTCCTAAAAACGGATTTATTATATATTATTCAGAAATAGTGAGGTTTCTATAATTTTCCATTCAATTATAAAGGAATAAATATGTTTTTGTCACCCAGCGCTATGCGCTGACCATGGACATAGAAATAAATGTCGTCTGTCCGTGTTTCAGGGCGTTTCTGTGTCCGTCCGTCGGGTCTTGCATGCACCCTCACATGTACAATTGTTACCATTTTTTTTTATAAAACTTATATTTAGAGGTGTATATTAGCAATATTTCAACCGTCCGTGTCAATCAACGTTTTTGGAAGGATGTATATACCTTGTAAATATCAATCATTGTAAATTTTAGTTTTTTCAATCCTTCTATTCTGTAAAATATTTAGTCTGTAATCTTTTATATTAGCTTACTCTTATACCAAACAATGGTAATTACTTGTTTTAATCTTCAATGATTTGATGATATTATATATTTTATTTATAGATGTACCTGATTCTAAAACGTTTGATGTCACTCTTATAATAATGTTATTACGAAATCTGACCGACCAGACACCTCCTCATAGTGGATATGACAAGTTGCCATCTGCTAATGAAACTACACCGACATCGGATTTAGCTAGGATAAAATATTACAGAAATTTCCTGTCTCACCTGGACGACGGGAAAATAGACAATACTACATTCGCCACAGCATGGAACACCGTTACTGATGTGAGTACTTCTAAGAAAATAAGTTACCATGGGTTCAGAAACGATAACTTATATTTCCAGATTGTAAATGATGGGAATCAAATCAATGGGAGATTTTTGGTGAATACATAGGCACATGCATGGCACAAACAGTTAGCGACAAAGGAAAGCAAGCATAGAAAAGGGGAGTGTCAAAAATATTTGAATCAATGTTTTTCTGTACTGTTTTACTATTGCATTTTGATAATAACTACCACATTGATGCAAGGCGAGCTGATAATAAAGAGTATGCATTACCTTACTACGATTTTAGAGCTCAGTTGACAGAAAAATGATGAGTCAATTAATGCAAACAGTATACACTAAATATTCATACATAGTTGTGATGTTCTTAGAATCCTACACATGCGAGTTAAACACATTGGTTGAATCAAGTTATTTAAGTTACATCATAAAATGAGTCATTGCAATATAAAAATCCTGATTTTGTTTGAAGTTATTAATACAGAAGAAGAACATATATACTCATAATGCAAATAGCAGAGTAGAATAACTCACTTTTTTGTGAACCTTACTTCAAATTGACAAGATGATGTTATACATTTCAATCCTTAATAGATCAATAAAGACGAAGTTGTATCTATGGTATATGTAAATTTGAATCTAGATTATATCAAAAGTAACGCGTGGATATTGAAAATAATGGACTTATTGTTTCAACGTTATAGATGTAAAACAACTATTCCAATATGAAAGTCGGGAACCAGTAATTATTCCATATTATCTTGTAAATAAACTCATCATTGATACCCTGATTCAAATTTTGTATTTGCGCCAGACGTGCGTTTTTTCTACAAAAGACCCATCAGTGACGGTCGAATCAACAAAAAATAAAAGGACCAAATTCAGTACTAGGTCAGTTTAGTAGTATAATATTGTTATAGCGAATTCTATTTGAAGTGGTTTTGTAATGTATGAAAAATTAACTTTAGATTCCTTATAGCTTCTGATTTGCAAATACATGTACAAAGCATTCAACAACTATCAAAATAATTCACAAAACGTTTTGCGAAAATCTCATTCAAAGAATGTAATTGGTTTATGCATGTGTTTCATAGTTTCAAGTCATAAATACATTCAAAGCTGCCCATTTTTGTGAAATTTACATTTTTGTACCAGCCAATGAACGAACACGTATAAAAGAAATAGCTAATCATTTGTTGTTCAACTAATTAAGATTGTTATATTTGTTACATTTTCCAGGCTATTGGTAGATTAGGTGGACAGCAAATGAAACAGGAATGTGATGACCTTAAGGTGAAGACACTTGATCAGAATTGTAAAGATATAATACATAACATGAAACTTACAAATGATGAACTAATTCAGCTAAAACAGTCGATGGGGCGATTGGAAAAATCAAATGAAGATATGACAGTAGAAATGAATAAGTTAAAAACGGCTCAAGAAGATACTGTACCTTGGAATATAAGGGGTAAATAAAAAAAACAGTCAACAATAGAATTATTTAACATTTTCAACTTTGGTTAAATATACTCTAAAATCGTAAACAATTCCAACTATCTATTTGCTAAAATACAATATTTAGACAACCGTCGTCCAAAAACAAACGTCTAATAGTATAGATGTGAATTTTGCTTTATCCTTTCACGAGCAAAACTGATGTTAATTTGGCTAAAATGTTTTTACAATTGGTCTTTATTTGTTAATATATCCTACATGTGAAGTCACTTTAATTACGCCACATTGATCAAGTCAAATATTCCTATGTCTTGAAAGCTTTATTTTGTTGCTTAAAATATTTTCTGAATGGGTATGTCGGTCAATGTTTTATTTTCCCTTGAATTTGCACTTTGCTAAATATACCTCAACATGTGTGTTCCCCTTAATTGATGTTCATCTTTGGACCTCTTTAAAGGAAAGGCATAATTTACCCTATACTCCCCTCAAATTTGAGGGTGTTTAGAAATTAAAATGTTCACCCCACGAAAGAATTGTGTCATATGGAACAGATTGTCTGTAACAGTCGGATTTAATAATCAATAAAGATATTAATATGATCGTCACCGAATGAAATGTGTTTTGCTCTAATCTGACTTAGTACACTCTTCCTTAAAAATACTGAATAATCCAGACAACACATAGCTAAACATTTCAGATCTTTTAACGAACTATTTGTTTCCCAAATTTCTTAAAAAGACTTAGAATAATGTTTGCATTCATCGGTTCACTTTTGGAAAGATTTGAGCATGTTCAAAACTTTGAACTGACGTTCTTCGGAGGAAGTGTTTGTTGAACGCTAGGTAGCCGTCCGTTTTTTTATGGTACTAGTCCTCCGTACTACTCCGTTTTGTATCCGTTACTTGTCTATTATAAATCCGTTGGATGTCCTGTGGACCCATTTACCAACGGACGTCTTTAGAACAGATAAAACGGATGATGAATGGATGTAAAACGGACAAATACGAAAGGATAACGGATTGAACGGATACGTGCGAATAGTACCGAAAACGGATAAATGCCAATTAAAAATTTAGCGTCAGAAATGCCAGTTATTGGTACCATAATATTTAGATTTTTTGAGTGGCGTGAATGTTTACTATTCATGATGGATCTTGGAGTAAGAACAAGTCTTCACTATGAAGCAGCTCTTATTCCAATGTAAATGGTTTGTTGAGAAATAAAGATATATATATAGACAAGACCGAACTTAAATGTTGCAAATACAAACCAAAAGGTGAGGAAGGAGAAGATAAATGAGATTGTGGACAAGATCATGACTAATAAAATTGAGAATGGAAATGGGGAATGTGTCAAAGAGACAACAACCCGACCAAATAAAAAACAACAGCAGAGGGTCACCAACAGGTCTTCAATGTAGCGAGAAACTGAAAGACAATGCAGTTTCGTCTTAATGACCAACCAATGACCGAACTAGGGAGGGATGATCAGCAGTCCTTTGCACATTTTCTTCGAATACCTCCAGAGATTTTTGACAAAATTTTGTTGCAACGGGAGGGCCGTCGTATACCACAGAAGAACAGAAATACGCGTAAACCAGGACTCAAGTTGGCAATTATACTTAGACACCTTGCTATTAGAGAAAAACATCGTATTATGCAGTATGGATGGAGATTTAGTGTTCTGCATAACACCACATCCGTTTTCAGACAAACTGGACACAGTACCAAGAGCTTTAAAATATCATGTTTAACTAGAATGAACTACCACATTCCTTCCAATTTCCGAATCAGAGTAGCGCTTTATTTCAACACCTATCATGCAAAATAAAACGTAAAACAAAAACAAAATGAAATGAAAGGAACAAGAATATTTGGGTGTCCCTGACTTTTAAGGGAGTTCGCTTCTCAGGTCCAGAATAATTAACGTTTCAAAGCACTGGTTAATATTGATAGGGGATAGATAATGAGATCCAAAGAGCAAAAAAAAAAAAAAAAAGATAGGTCACCGTGCTTGTTTTCGAGATATTAGCCATTGAAATTTTGGCGGGAAAATATTATCTCGACTTTTCATAGCTTTATCATTGACAAGTTGAAGTATACGACTTTAACAGATGGCTTATCATTATACATGTTACAGATTTACAAAAAGTAAAATAGGGGTCACTGGTCAATTTTTTCAAGGCATTCAAATACATTAAACCAGAGAAAATCCAAAACATGATAAGCCAGCTTCCTTAACATAGATCGGATAAATTGTTCTATTTGTTTGGTACTTACATGTCTTACCTTGAACTTTTTCTACTGCCCTTTTCTCGCAAAAGCAAATATTATAATTAAACAGTCGACTTAAACTTGTATATCATGCATGTCACCGGACCCGCCCCGTCATAGCTAGGGACAATGCGCTAAACCTTTTAAGTCGGGTTCTATCATTTGTTTTAGATGTATGATATTCCAGGTCATCCGTTTTACCCGATGCTTCCATTAGTGTCCTTTTTCTGTTGAGGGCGACCGTTGAATGTTCTTTCGAAATCATTACTGTCCGGTACGTTTCCGTTTCTCGTACGTTGCATATCCTGTGTGTTTCCATAAAGAATTCGTTACGGGTCAGTTTATATGTGGTCAGTACACCAACGGACTTCCAACTAAACATTTTGTTCATCTGGTCAGTGTCTGTTCGATCTTTCCGTTAATGTATGATCACAACTTTTTTTTTTTTAAATAAAAATCTTTTCACATTGGTGAAAACTTGTATAAGAATGCACATAAAAAAGTTTGCTGTACAAAAGAATTCTGTATTTTTTCGTAACAACCTTACAAATAATACACCATTTTCTTGAAGTATACGTAACTGCCAAGCTGACGTGTTTTTTGGGGGGAATTTGTGAATATTACTTTTACAGTTTAGTCTATTGTTGGTAATATCCATTTATACCCCGTCATTGTGTTATTGTGCTATGTTAAAACATGGGTATTCTTGTCTTTCATTTGCTTTGTCTTTCTTGCCTTTTTGTGCTTCTTTGTTGACATATATGTTTTTTAATATTGATTAAGATCATAATACAAGGTTGATTGCTGTTACCCTTTTTTGACATTTTTACCTATTATGTCTATGTTTTTGGTTCAAACATTCGTGGACAAAATGATAGAATTTTAAGAGACTGTCATACAAGTGAGAGAATTAGCTCGCTATACAATCAAGATTAAACCACAATTTTCTGCAAAAAAATGCCTGTACCAAGCCAGAAATATGACAGTTGTTTTCCAATCATTTGATGTGTTTGAGCTTTTGATTTTGCCATTTCATTAGAAAATTTTCGTTTTGTATTTTTTTATATTTTTGTTTTTACTGATAAACGAACTTACATTTCTCTCGGTCAGTTTTATATTCAATACATTTATCAGCAATCGCAGTCGATTCAATAGTTCCTGTGAAACATTTGACAAATCTAAACTTGAATTATTAAGAATTAACAAAATACTCTTTGTGGTGGATTAAAATCAACAATAAGACCCTGACCAGATGTATGAACTGCAAAATAATTTTGGTAAAGACAGTTATAATGTTATTTATATTACAGTTCGAATCAATGAGAACCTTGTGGAGTGGAAGGAGAATGACAGAAAATTTATAAAAGTCAGAGCTTCAAACCAGGTACTTAAATGTATTAAAGAAAACAGTTGTGTAACAGTAGTTGCGGGTTCAGGTGTGGGTAAGACAGCAACACTTCGACATGTAACTTTACAGATGGCAAATGAAGGGTACGATTTACTACCAGTTACAGATCCTAGTGACATTTTCAGGTTTGATAATCCGAACAAAAAAACTTTGTTTGTTATTGATGATTTATGTGGAAACTACTCTTTAAGTCAGGCCGACCTTCAAATTTGGGAGCCAGTCATGGAACGAATGAAAAAGATCCTATCAAATAAACTAGTTAAGATAATTGCAGCATGTCGATTACAAGTTTTTCAGGATGACAAGTTTGAATCTTTATCGGTTTTCAAATCATGTGTCTGTAACCTTTTATCAGATAACATGCGCCTGTCAAAAGTTGAAAAAGAGTCAATAGCTGGATTATATCTTAAGGCAAAAGCATCTGAAATTAAAGATTTTTATAATTTACATGATTGTTTCCCGCTCTTATGCAACATGTATTATGAAAATCCTTCACTCGATATCATAGACTTTTTCCAGAATCCTTATACAGTTTATGAAGCAGAGATTGATAAACTACAGAAAATGAGATTGTATGCTAAATACTGTGTTTTAGCTCTATGTGTCATGTTTAACAACAATTTAAAGGAAGAAATGTTAACAGAAGATGTGGATAAAGAAACAAAAACCATCATTAAGAACACATGTGAGGCATGCAAGTTGGATAGAGGGACATCAAGGCTTAATTTACAGGACGAACTGAACTCATTTATACATACATTCCTCAAAAAGGAACAAAACATATATAAAACTATTCATGATAAAATATTCGACTTTCTAGTGTACTTTTTTGGACAGAAAATAATTATCTGCTTGATAAAATATGCACATAGTAGTTTAATCAAGGAAAGATTTCTGTTAGAAAAACAAGATAATATGGATCAATTTATAACAGTTGTGTCTCCTGAGCATCATAAAATGTACATACAAAGAATGATTGTTGATTGGTCAAAGGGTAAAGTCGTTGATGTGTTTTGTAACATAAATATGGATGTACCACGGTTCAGAAAAAAATTTCTCTCTTGCTTAAATGAACTGGACGTAACTTACCAAAAACAATTAGCACTCACCTGTGATGTACGAAACAAAGATACTCCACTGTTACAGCTGTGTTTTAAAGGTGACGTTCCTATGATTCAGTGGTGTATCAAATATAATGTTAATGTCAATCTGTGTAGATTTGATGAGACATCACCATTGGGTGTGGCTGCCCAGAAAGGATGGACAGAAATAGTAAAACTGTTGTTAAACAAAGGAGCCGATTTTAACAAATCTTCCAATGATGGGTTATCACCAGTAATGTGCGCTGTTATACATAAACGAACTGAAATCGTACGGATGTTGTTACAGGTAGGAGCAGACTATGATAAATGTACCAAAGATGGATGGTCACCTTTAATGTGTGCTTGTAAAGATGGACATAAAGAAATAGTAGGGATGTTGTTAGACATAGGTGCAGATTATACTAAATGTAACAATGATGGTTGGTCCGCTGTTACGTGTGCTTGCAGTTATGGACATACGAAAATAGTAAGGATGCTGTTAGACAAAGGAGCAGATTATAATAAATGTAACAATGATGGTTGGTCACCTGTAATGTGTGCTTGTACCAAAGGACATACAGAAATAGTAAAGATGTTGTTAGACATAGGAGTTGATTATAATAAATGCACCAATTATGGTTGGTCCCCAATCATTAGTGCTTGTAAAAATGGTAATATAGAATTAGTACGGATGTTATTAAACATAGGAGCAGATTATAATAAATATGATAATGATGGGTGGTCACCTATACTTACTGCAAGTAGATATGGACGTGCAGAAATAGTAAGGATGTTATTGGACAAAGGAGCAGAATATAATAGATGTAACAATAGTGATTGGTCACCAATAATGCTTGCTTGTATTGATGGTCATACAGACATAGTAAGGATGCTGTTAGACATAGGAGCAGATTATAATACATGTAACAATGAAGGCATTTCAGCTGTGATTATTGCTTCTAACAAAAATTATAGTGCTATAGTGAGTGCGATGGATGAACAATCTAGAAACATAACAGGTCCGTAACAGGGTTTATATCACAAGTATATGGATTTTGTTCAGATTATCTAATTTGAAGATTGAAAATTTAATATAACATTAACCTTAACTCAAAATTCTGAAACTGTCTTCATTTTGTATTATAATAACGATTTTACTTTGACATATTGTCATCACAAGTATGCATGAAATATTTGCTGACAAATATTAAGCAAGCAACATCCAATCAATTACAAATATTAATAAACATAAAACACATGTTGTGTAAATGTACATCATAAATATAAATAAGCATGACAAGAAGAAACAAATTTTGTTTGATTATACATTAAAGCATTAAAAAGGGAAACTACATATATTCACAACCTAAAGAAGTTAAGTAGAGATAGATGGCCACTGATATTAATTTTTTTCTAAAATATCCTGATAGTTAATCATATTCAAAATTATTTGATCTGGGTGACTGCGCTGGTCTTCAAGTAACATGAGGTTAAAACACAAAGCTTTTTATAGGAAATCAAAATGAATCAGTATAAAATTCACATTAAATGTACATTTAGATACGATTGACATAGTATGCAGTAAAACTATGGACACATTTAATATACGGTTAAATTGCCATCAATTATGGTACAAAACCATTAAAACTGTCCCATCACAAGACATCTTTGTTCAAAGAAACATCCTTTTAATAAAATTACTTTCAAAAGCATAGCTTTTCAAATTGAGTCACTGTTGTTACTCACTATATCATTTGTATATACATATCATATCATGGGGACAAAGTCCCCAATGACGATAGAAAAATCAAGAAAAAGAAAATCAATAACTTCGGAAAAATTTCCTGAATTTTTCATTCTTCTAATGAACTCAAAATCGTCAACTTTTTTCAGATCTACCTCCGTTTCCGGTCTTGTTTGCATGAGACTTTGAATAAAATGTATAGTTATCAACATATCAACAAATATAGGAAGGAATTCAACGCCCCCATCATTTCAATAATTGTTTGATATGTTAAAAAAACATTACCTGGATAACAGCGTTTTTTCGTTTACATTGAATATGACGTCATAATTTAAATAACATCAAAACTAAATCCCTAACAACAGAACCAATATCGGAAACGTTTCGGTATTTCCATTTCTTTTATCAACTTGTTTGAATTAAAAAAAAAACAGACTTTCCCCCCTTTCACAGGTATTGCCTGCCTCATATTAATATCTGTTATGTCTACAGTAAGAACGAAAATGCAAGATTTGGTACCTATGTAATCCAGGTTTTTATATAACTAAGATTTTATCAGATAAATACTAGAGAAGTTATTGCTCTTAATTTACGATTTTTGACAAATTTTCATATTTTGTCAATCAAATCACAAAACTGTTTGATAAGTAGAAACCGTCAAAGGCAAACATTATCAACAATCATGGATGGATCGATTACTTAAAAATGTAATCGAATAATTTACTATCACTTTGTTATTTTGATGTTACCAATTACATTTTAATTTCACCATCATGTACATTCAAATGTTTTGATTACATTAGATTACTTATGACTACATTGTGTACTGTGTATTGAAAACAACTTTTTTTTCTAGTATTTGATCCTCACATAAAAAAAGATTTCTTTTTTTTTCAAAAACAAACATTTTTTTCATAAGAACTTATAAAACGAGAAGTGTAATATAAATATCATGTGATGACGTCATGTTTTTTTTACACCTTTACATTGAACATGTTAAATGCAAATGTACCTGTGCTATACATTCAAAGAATGATATATTTTTTTGATATATTAAGACCAAAACATATTTTTTAAATAAGATAAAGAAATGATCAGGCCAATTATTTAAAATAACATATATTGTAAATACCTAACTGTTTAAAGTTTAAAATAATAATAAATGTACAGTTTCAAACTCATCCCTCTTCAACATGTTCAACTTCTTGTTTACCCGATACTTATTTACCTTTATCTACTGACCATAAATTGAATCGTTAAAAAAAAAATTGTTGGTGCACTGCAGAGCTTCTCAGAATATTTATGGAAAAAACATACGTGAAAGTGCTGCTGAAATTGTTGACTTTTTATATGAGTCTCCTCATGTGGTTATTGATTAATTGATTACTTGGCTGTTTTAATAGTGATTATTTGATCAACAGACCAAAGATTTCAGGGGCCTTATGACAATTACAAATTCGCATTACCCAATGCCTGTACTATTCAGACTTTTGCCTCATTCCATGGATTTTACTAACCCTCTATTGATCCATAGTGGGTCAGCAGCAAACCATATTACTTCTATCAGAATTTTAGTCAAATCGGTGAACATGGATTTGACACAGACAGCAAATGTACCTTTAATTGTACCTCAATTTGATAGTTTCTTATTTTTCTACTTTTACGATTTGCATATTAAATTCCTCCTAAATTTGCAGTTTTTATCATAGCAATAAGTGATGCATAACATTAAGCCTTAATATAATTTAGATATAAGGAACATCATATATAGTATATCACTTTTTCTCTATACAATAAAAGAGTCAACAGATGTAAATGAAATCCAAAAAATATAACCCCCTTAACCCATACTACGGTTTGTTAAAAAAAAAATCTTCATATATTAAATTCCAACTTAACAGACAAGATTTATTTTTGATAAATAAACTCATCATAGATACCAGGATTATTTTTTTTGTTTTCGCCAGACGTGCGTTTCGTCTCCAAAAGACTCATCAGTGACGATCGAATCCAAAAAAGTTGGTATATTGTATAATCCTTGTCCTAATGGACAATGGAACTGCGAAAAATGAGATAAATTTTTGAATTTTCAAACTTGAAACCGTGAATTCACAGCTATAAAATCTACTCAATGTTTCGTTTCAAAAAGTTTAATTAATCAATTACATTTCAAATTTATCCAATTAGATATTTAAACTTCTTTTCAGATATTAAACCCTGATTTACCAATTGATATTTTCGATAAAAATATAAAAAGAAAGAGTTTCTGATTACTTTATTCAATCCGAGCAGTAAATAACAAAGCTGCCTAATAAATAAACTCATCATAGATACCAGGATTAAATCTTATATTTACGCCAGACGTGCGTTTCGTCTACTAAAGACTCAGTGACGCTCGAATCAAAAAATGGTTAAAAGGCCAAACAAAGTATGAGGTTGAAGAGCACTGAGGACCAAAAATTCTTAAAAGTTTTGCCAAATACAGCTAAGATAATCTATTCCTGAGGTAGAAAAGCGATAGTATCTAAAAAATTCAAAGTTTTGTAACAGTTAATTTATGTTTATTAACATACAATGTATCAATGATAACTCTAGTCAACACAGAAGTGCTGACTACTGGGCTTGTGATACCCTTGGGGAAATAAATCTCCACATGCAGTGGCATCGACCCAGTGGTTGTAAATAATTAATCATCGATACCAGGATTAAAATTTTATATTTACGCCAGATGTGCGTTTCGTCTACTTAAGACTCAAAGGGGAGATGATCAATTTTAGAAATCATCAAAATTCATTTTTTGTTTGAACACTGCTGTGTCTCTCAGTTTTTTTCTGGAAAAAGAGGGGTCTCACATCTATATAATAATATGACAAACTGCGGAAGATTTTTTTGCATTTGCATTCTATCTTAAGTCAAATTTAGTGGATAGTTAGTCTTCAGAAAAGGCATTTTTCTATTATCAGTCAATTTCTTATTTTTGTTCAAATACTTTTCTCTGAAATTATATAGATTAAGTTAAACTCATCCTCCTAGGGGTTCCTGTGACAGAATTGACAATAGCGCTTATTCGGGTTGATCATTCTTAAAATTTCTCGTCTCAAGCATAGAAGAAAAATTATGATATTAACTGTGGTAGAAAAACCAATCTGCGATTTGTTCAATATCAACAAAATTATATGTAATTTTTTAAACCGAAATCAATTCAATATATGCTTCTATTTCAATCAAATCATATAAGTTCCCAACTATTTTTAATATAATTTGTCCATATAGAGTTATATAATAAGTAATACATGGATTCAAACAAAGTCTTTTAAATAGCATACTAAATTGCTCTAGATGAAGGCAACAGTAGTAAACCGCTGTTCGAAAGTCATAAATCGATTGAGAGAAAGCAAATCCGGTTACAAACTAAAACCGAGGGAACCACATTAACTATGAGAGGAAAACAACCATACAACAGAAGAACTGAAGTGCAACACACACAGAAACGAACTATAAGATCATTTTCCTGACTTGGTACAGGACATTTTAAGAAAAAATGGTGTGTTGAACCTAGTTTTGTGGCTAACCAAACCTCGCGCTTTATTGCAATGTTAAATATAAAATCAAAATGGCAATATTACATAACAGGAATACAGTACAAATAAATGCAAAAACATACAGAACGGTAAAAATACAAATAAACCATACAATAGTACATTTCAACATGCTTAGTACAGACTAAACACGAACACAAAAACAGCACAATAGATAAAATCAGATCAACGATATCATGTTTGGTGGACAAATGAAGGATATCGTCGATACGTTCAACACTTATCCAATACTGATAAGTATAGTTAATATATGTATGCACTGGGTTTATGCCACTGCTGGTGTAAGTTTCGTCCCCGGGGATATCACCAGCCCAGTCGTCAGCACTTCGGTGTTGACATGAGTATCAATTATGTGGTCATTTTTATAAATTTCATGTTTACAAAACTTTGAATTTTTAATTCAAGGCGTAGATTACCTTAGACGTATTTGGCACAACTTTTTGGTATTTCGGATCCTCAATGCTCTTCTACTTGTTTGGCTTAAACCTATTTTAATATTTATGTACATTAATAAATAATTATTCTTACTATTTAGAATACAACATTCATTGAAGTTTCGTCTTTAGACATTTTGAATATCGATAGCGGGTTCTTACGACCAGAAGTTCGGAAGGTTAAAATTTTAAATTTTCAAGAACACACAATCGAAAACAATACCAACCGAATAGTCAAATGCAGAGGGTAGGTTTATTTATAATATTTACTTTAAGAACATATCTTTTGTTTTGCCGTATTTGTAGCATATAAATGTACATTTAACAAAACTATAATCAAACCGAAAGTATAAACTATGGGCATATAATTAAATTTACACTTTTAGTGTCCCCTCCCCAATGTAAACAGATATTCATCGAAAGCAAAAGATGAAACGTTTAAAGTGACTTCATTATTTGTTTATAAATATTATTAGCTACTAACGAGTGTGTCGAATATTATAAGTAATTTTAACTCAGCTATTAATTCTCAGATATCAATCTAAAATTGGAAAATTTATTTTCCTTTTTCTCCCCTTTTTTCAAATGGTACTGCACCACTTTTGGACTGTTGGATCGTGGTAAAACGTATTTTTTATATATTTCATAAAACATTGATGAACAATAATATAAAATTAGATGTACAGGTAGAGTGGTATACAAAGGTTGAAAACCACCTTCGAATAGTGCATGTACCAAGTCAGGAATATGACAGTTGTTATCCATTCGTTTGTTGTGTTTGAGCTTTAGTTCTTGCCATATGCTCAAGGATTTTCCGTTAAGAATTTACCTCGAAGTTCGATATTTTTTAATTTTACTTTTCACTTCACTTGCCAATCAACTAAACCAATGTAATATAAGAATAATAATTTATGGTATTATTACCAATAAGACAACATTTAACAAAAGTTAAAATGAAGTTGATGTGAGCAGTCTGTAACAATTAAAAAACCCAAAACTGTTTAGTCGGATATAAAATGCCATGACATGAAAAATATGAAACAATTCAATGGAGTAAACTAACGACTTAGAGTTTTGCAAACCAGTTTACAATGAACAAATATGACGTGGTAATCATAGTTATTAGTAAAAACAGCATTTCACTTACATCAAATGCAATGCAACAAAGGTGATTGACAGAGTAATTATCTACTGATATCTATATATTAAAAAATCCGATTATGTTGTTTGATTAATGACACAAATACAAAAAAAAACAAGAAACAATGGGTTACGGTTTGTTTTTGCTTGTTGAACATAACCGTTTGGTCAGCATATTGCAAATATAAAATGCATTTTCTTATTATATTTGCTTTACGTGTGTTATGAGGCTATGATATCGTAGATCTTCAAAAGCATACGAAACATTTAAAGAGAGATAATAGCGTCGCTAGCGTAAAATGTTGTTTTATTCGTAACGTCAAACTAAGACATATCAAACAAAGGTGGATTCTCAAACTGAATTTCATCATTGGCTTGAAAAATAAAGGCCCCAGTAGTATATCGCTGTTCAAAATTCATAAATCGATAGAGAAAAAAACAAATCCGGGTTACAAACTAAAACTGAGGGAAAACGAGAAAAATATTTATACCATTTTTTGTAAAAAAACTGCGAATCAATATTTTCTTAAATTCAATTAATATTCAGCAACATATGTAATTTTTTCCCTTAAGTCATTAACATTTTATAAAATGATTTTTTTTAAATATAATCACGAAAATTAAGAGCATGCATATTACAAAAATATTCAAATGTTTTGGCAAACCTTTTGTTGAGTTGTTGAGTTTATATTTTAAAAAATGAACAAGTAAGTTATGTCTGTCCTGCGTATAGAAATACACAACGAGCTGACATGTTTATTAAATGTCTAAAAACTGAATGCAGTTATTTCTTAAAATAGCACATGAAGTATATTTTTATATTTCATATTTGACTAAGTAAAAAAATACTTGAACACAAGGTCAGGTTTGTATCTTATATCTCACCATTATCAATTCTTACATAAAACACCATTGTTCAGACTAGTGTCCAAATTAACATCTATCTGTAATGCTTTGAATTCTTTCTACTGCAGTGGTCTACTTTTTTTTTTAAAGCATTTGGAAAAAGAAATTAAATGTTCACGGTATTGTCTTACCGTAAACGTATAGATCAAGGGATCAAACAGAGGGTTAAGCAACACAAAGACATAATTGGCTATCCATACAAAGTTTAGTGCAGACTCTGATCCTCCAACACTGTATGGATAGAATACAGCAATACTTCGAGGTAAAGTTGCAATTAATGTGAGCACGATAATTGCTCCAAGTGTAATAACGTTTTTATACATTCTTATGTTATTTTTACTTCTGTTGTCTACCGCTACTTCAACATTCGGAACCGTTTTCACTCCTATTATTGTACGTTGTTTCTTCATTCGGTAAATGCTAACCCCATAACATAAGATAACAAAAATAAGGATGATAACAGCTGGAATATCATGTGAAAATGAGAATGATGGAGCTGCAGTATACCTCTGATCACACGGAAATATTCCATTTAATGTCTCTAATCCGAATCGCAGTAAAGCAAAACCATTTATCATAACAAAACAAAGTACAACAGAAATATTGCTTGTCACATTATGTACTATTCTTAGTTTATTGATAAATGTGGAACTTAACCTTTCCAAACATATTATTAAAGTATGAAATTGTGACGCAAGAACAGTTCCAGCTACAATATGGTTGACTGCCATACATTGATAGAGGTATGCATTGTCATGTGAATTCAGCAACAATAAGATGGAGCCATATATAATTTCAATTCCGATTGCAAAATTGATCAGACTTAAGAAGAGTGACAAAACGGAGAACCGATTTTTTTGCAATTGTTTGTTTGACTTGATAGCAACAAATATCGAGGATCCATGAAAAGATAATAACAGCGTTGCTATAAATAGTCCTGTAATTCCTGCTGGTTTGCTAATTTTTAATGAGTTGATTATCATGGTTCACAAACAGTTTTGTTCCTGTGTTGCCATACTAATCAATTGTAATAGGTTGATTTGATATCATTTTACAGCCAATAGCTAACGACATATAAGTACAACCTTATTTATTTCATTATTTTGTAATGATATATGACAATAAGAATCTAGTAAACATTTTCTTTTCTTAACGTCTTCTCGTATTCCCACATTTTCTCTGCCAGGAAATATAATAACGTTAATTAAGTTACATATGCAGATATTCCGTTAAGATTTCCAACGGCTTTCTATAAAAGAGGACGGGTTCTTTTGTTGTGATAATGAGTCTCGTAAATTTCTTCAGATTATTTAAAGCTCAGTCTTTATATGTGGGTGTCTTTTTCTTTTTAGCCAAGGCGTTGTCAGTTGATTTCTGACTTATGAGATTGTATGTCCCTTTGGTATCTCTCGCCTGTCTTTTGTTTTAAATGATATGATTATTTGGAAAGATTTTTTCTGCAGCTATAATGCAAGGAAAATTCGTTCAAAGTGAAATCACTCTCTAATCTCTACTTGAATATTTCAACATTAGCAGGTGGGTTTTTTTTTACAGGGGAGGGGTGAATATTAAATCCTCAACAGATATAAAAAAAAAAAAAAGCTCGTTCCTTGTGTTGTTAGTCGTGAGCTTTTAGTTCGGGATTTTTTTTTTCAGTTTTCTATTTAATTGAGATGAAACATTTTGACCATGAATAATGAATGTTTCAGTATTTGAATTTTCAATTTGAAACATCACAGTCAACTCTGATCATATGAATCCCCAAATCATATTTATATGTAACTAAACTTGCAAGTCGTGGGTAGTTTTGATTAAATTTGTGACCAACAAACCTGTACATTTGATTTCGTTATGTTGAATTGTAGGATTTGATTGTTGAGAATGAATATAAAACATATTCTTAGTAAGGGACAATCCTATTGTTTACTTACAGTAAACACAAAAGGAAATTTCTTTTAAAACTCATCATAGACACCCGGTTTCAAATTTTGTACAAGACAAAAAGACTCATAGGTGACGATCGTAAAAAAAAATCTATAGGCAAAATGAAGGTCCGGGATTGCAGAACATTGATGATCCAAAATTCCGAAAGGTTTTGCCAAATACAGCTAAGGAATTATTTTCCTGTGTTTAAAAATCCTTAATATTTCGGAAAAAACCCAAAGATGTGTAAATCAGTTACAATTTTCGCGATGCACATTTATCAGCTTGCCAGGATTTATGATTGAAACTAATTGAAGTTTGAAACAGAAAAAAATTATATCAAAATAAGTTGGATATCCCTTTGTAAATTTTACGGACGCCATCTTGATTAGTTTGGCAGTTATGGAATATTTGATTCACAGATGCCAACGTACATGTCTCAATTGTCGAAACTTCAATCCCATCGCCATTACCCAAATGTGACCTACCGAATTAGAATTATTACCGGGTTTAAACTTGCATGAGCAATATGACGGGTGCCACATGTGAAGCAGGATCTTCTTATCCTTCTGGAGCACCTGAGATAACCCCAATTTCTGGTGTAGTTCGTGTTGCTCTGTCTCTAGTTTTCTATGTTGTGTTTTGTGTGCTGTTTTTTTTTTTTTTTTATTTTTTAGTAATGGCATTGTCAGTTTATTTTAGACTTATGAGTTTGAATGTCCCTTTGGTATCCTTCGCCAGTCTTTATCTGGTGCAGTAAAAAAGTATTGAAAAAATCCTAAAAAAGGACAAAAACAATACAATAAAGAACATTATCATATATTGAAATGTCATAAATATTTCATCGAAAACGATTAAAATATTCAGATACAAATAAGACAGAAGTTAAATTAACTTTTCAAATTTATCTCTAAGGTAATATTATATTTTTTTAATTTATTTAAAAATTTAAGTTGTAGTTCATTACCTCTCAAAATGAAGTGGATATTTGATGTTAAATGCGTGCTATGACTGTTAAATAATTTGCAATAGATTATACCTGTATGAAATACAACACATTTTCCCACCTTGATGGAAAAAAAAATATCTTTCGTTTTCTTGTTTTGAGTTAACATTTACGTAGCACGATTTAGATATCTAATTGTATTTTTAGATTCATAATTGATGTTGTATACTATCTAATGTTACCTCCTTGCATTGGGATTCACGAATAATTTGCATTGCAGTATATGTATGTAGGACTCTGAACCACGATGGTACTTCGAACTGAAATGGTCACGCTGGAGTGCGATGGTTGGACGCTGAAGGGCGTTTTTGATCACGTTGAAGTGCGATAGATATAGGAAGATGTGGTGTGAGTGCCAATGAGACAACTCTCCATCCAAATAACAATTTTTTAAAGTTAACCATTATAGGTCAATGTACGGCCTTCAACACAGAGCCTTGGCTCACACCGAACAACAAGCTATAAAAGGCCCCAAAAGTACTAGTGTAAAACCATTTAAACGGGAAAACCAACGGTTTAATCTATATAAAAAAACGAGAAACGAGAAACAAGAATACATTACATAAACAAACGACAACTACTGTACATCAGATTCCTGACTTAGGACAAGTGCAAACATTTGCAGCGGGATTAAACGTTTTAATGGATCCAAACCTTCTCCCTTTTTCTGAAACAATAGCATAACATCACAACATAGAAAAACACACGATAAAATATCAATTTGCAGGCCTAACTCAATCAAAAACGTAAATTAATACACTATGAACGATGTTTGCTTTGTGACGCTATCTTGTTGATAGCAACGCTGACGTGCGATGGTGGTAACGCTGAAGTGTGATGGTCTACACCAACTAAAGTTTCAATGCTTTTCATGTTGATGTAGATGTTAATTTGTATGACAGAAGCAGTTTTCCAGGTTTTTAAGTTGACAAGGGGCTTACAAACTTTAAATAAAACGAAAAATAAAGGGGGAATTGATGGATAGGTTAAAGTAAACCTTCTTTAGCGATTTTTTTTCGATGTCTACAAAAGGTAACAGGTTACTTTTTACGTATGATGGTACGTAACATTCTTTTAATACAAACGGGTCAGCAGACAGACAATAATAAAGTATAATAATTTACAGTAAACGTGGAACCCATGAGAGGAACAAAGTACAAATAAAATGTTAATACAGAATTGTGTCCACATGTAGAAAATCAAAGAGGACGATCTGTCATTTAGCATGCAACCAAAATTAGGATAGACATAGACAATAATGAACGTGAATTTATTTACTGACTGCTAAAATAATCTACTTCTCATAATAAGTGCATGCGTCAGATAGACCATCGCACATCAGCGAATCGACCATCGCACTTCGGCGTAGACCATCGCACTTCAGCGTGACCATCGCACTTCAGCGTCACTTCGCACCTCTGAGTACTACATATATATAAAGATTTAATTGATTACTCGAACCATATCCACTAATATCATTCATAAATAAATATAAACCAAAAAATCAGACGTTCTTTCACGAAAAAGAGTGAATATCTCGAATTACAAACACAATTGCCTCATCGGCAATCATACCACTTCTCCTTTTTTTTTTATAACAATGATTAATAAACAGACTAAACTTATTCATTCACGATTCTAAATCCATTTGAAAACGACATAAAAACTCAAAAAAACATATACGTAGGCGTTCCGATTCCGTAAACAAGAGTGGCATGCACTGTTCAGTAGTCTCCTAAAATTAGAACCGCCAAAATTCTATAAATAAACTAAAAAATCTTCAATTTTTTGGCACACAATATATACCTGTTTGTTAGAAGACCTTGTAAATAATAAATCAATTTTGTTTTGTTATTCTGATTGATAATTTATTCAATCAGTTTCATTTTGTTTTGTTTTTTTTTCTAATCGTTAATTCACAACATATTGAAAAAGACCAACTGTACCTTTTCCATATATATGCAGTATTATATAAATAAAAACGTCATTTATTTATTCATATTTACATTTAGAAATAAACATAAATTGAGACAATTGAGTAACGTAATACTTAAAAATCCAAAGCAAACTGACCGTACGAGCATACTTTATGACTGCATGATCTAAATGATATGTTATGCGCAAAATTTCCAGTACAAATGAAGAAGTGTTTTCTTTTATTACCAAGAGCTTTTCTCACAAACAAAGCTTATACATTGATTGAATTTTAGTTAATCTTAAATGTTCTCAACGTTGGATCATTATTTCAAGATATGTTTTGACAGGACCGCAGAAACTAAAAGTTTTTTTACAATTAAAATCGAACTGTGCTATTATATTTTCCAATTGTTTGATGATATACGCTCATTTAAAATTCTTTTTAATAAAATCTGTTGGGTGTGATAATAAAAGGAAAATTATTAAAAAAACAAATTCCTTATAAATTTTGTTGCAAGAGAGTTTCATTTTATATATCGAAAAAAGTAAAATAACAAAAATACCAAATTCCGAGTAAAATTCAAAATGGAAAGCCCCTAATCACATGGCAACATCAAAAGCTCAAACACATCAAACGAATGGATAACAACTGTCATATTCCTGACTTGACATAGGCATCTTCTTATGTAGGAAATGGTGGATTGAACCGGTTTTATAGTAAGTTAAACCTCTCACTTGTATTACAGTCGCATAAAATTCCATTATATTGACAACGATGTGTGAACAAAACAGACATAATATGTTAAAATTTCAAAAATAGGTGTTTAGTAGTCAAAGTTGCGTTATTATCTTATTCACTATAAAAACAAACAAATCTGTCAACAAAGAAACACAAAAAGGCATTGAAATGTATAATGTGAAATAGATGATTATTGACTTCCCCGCACAGGAAGGCATTTCACAGGCTGCATTTGCGTAAAATCATTGTTATTGATAGCCGATGACAAATACATGTAATTTAAAAGCAAATGATTTGTAAATATTAACAAAATACAGATGACGATCATCCACGTTGTTACGATTTGGTCCCTATTTTGGTTTAAACAATAATAACGTTTAGACCATGTTTGGTAAGATTATATAATAAACTATAAAAAGTAAAATCACTAAAACACCGAACTCCGAGGAAAATTCAAAACGGTAGGTCCCTAATCAAATGGCAAAATCAAAAGCTCAAACACATCAAATGAATGGATAACAACTATCATATTCCTGACTATATTTCTGACTATAATAACATTATATTGACAAAGATGTGTGAACAAAACAAACAGACATAAAAGAGGAACGAAAGATACCAAAGGGACAGTCAAACTCATAAATCTAAAACAAACTGACAACGCCATGGCTAAAAATGAAAAAGACAAACAAACAACAGCACACACGACACAACATAGAAAACTAAAGAATAAACAACACGAACCCCAACAAAAAACTAGGGGTGATCTCAGGTGCTCCGGAAGGGTAAGCAGATCCTGCTCCACATGCGGCACCCGTCGTGTTGCTTATTTGATAACAAATCCGGTAAATAGTCTAATTCGGTAGGTCACATTCATGAAAAGGAAGGGGATTGTATTTACGACGTAAAGAACATATCCGATATCATTTATAATAATCACCATAATAGGTTATAATGTCAAAAATAGGGGTACAGCAGTCAAAGTCGTGCTGTAATCTTAATCACTATAAAAACAAACAAAAACGTCAATAAAGAAAAACCAAAAGGCATTTAAATGTGTGAAATGTTAAATAGATTATTATTGACTTATTATATAAAAGCTTCTTTTTTTATTTACTAGTTGATTACTTTAAACTGTATATTTATAAAAAAAAGAAATTATGTTCACTTGTTGTTGTCAATCTTGATTATTAATTTGTATTTCTAATATTCTACATTTTACTATAATATGAACAGATCTTACGTAGTTATTTCACCTATATTTTTTTTTATATAAAACGGGTTATAACACCATAATTATCTTTGTGTTAATCCAAACATGTGTCCTTAATATATGTAGCCATGTTTTAATGTATTTAATTATTATAGTTCTATTTAATTTAGACTTTTTAAACATGAATTTAAAAATGTGCATTGGCTTCTTAAAAGTCGAAACAGATAAAAGCAAGGTGTATCCAATTATCATTCATCATATTGATATGGTCATAATAATAAATTAACTGTTTACAAAATGGTATACTAAGGATTTTCTATCCAGTGAATAGAGAAAAAAAAAATACCGAACTCCAAGGTTAATCCAAAATTGGGTAAGTCCACAAAGACTGACAAAATCAACGTAAGACTTTAATTATCAACCAATCAAATGTAAGACTTTAATTATCAACCAATCAAACGTAAGACTTTACTTATCAACCAACGGAGCGAAAGAAAAACAACCGTCATATTCCTAAATTGACCTAGCTGTTTTTTAGATAACCGTTCGAAATGTTTGAGTCTAAGCTCTACAACTTCGAACTTTATCTGGTATCTTAAATATTTGAACGTCACTGATGAGTCTTTTGTAGATGGAATTCGAGTCTTTTTTATACTGATAGCTATAATGAGTTTATTTACCCTTTTGATTCAACCCGTCTGACCCCTTTGGGAGTTTATGCTATTCCCTCAGTTTCTGTTTGTCTCTTCCTAATCGGATTATGAGATTTGATCATCTGTTAACTACTTTAACAGTTGCCCTAGTTTACATAAGCGATCGAAAATCCAACCATAAAACAAATAAACCGTATTCATTAAAAAAACAGATAATACAATTATCAAAATGGAAAACGGTAAACAGAATAATATCATTCAACAATACAATTCACAAAAAACTGATTGAGTTACACGAGCTCCTTTAAAAGCACCGCCTCCTTAATTGGCTTGACCTATTATATATTAATTTTATATGTAAGAAAAAAAATCGTTCATGAACTTAATAATGCATCTGTTATTCTTTGTGGTTCAGCAACATTATTATGTTGTCCTTATCTACGCAGTAAATGATAATGTACGTAGCTTTATCCTTCAAATGATTCAGTACATACAGTTAGGTTCAAAAGGACACGAACGCCTTTGTTTTTTTTTCTTTTTATAAAAAAAACAGCTACCTTTGCAATTATTTTGTTTCGTGATATTTGACATCTGTTCGTAGAATGTAATTATCAATGTGCGTCTAAGTTCAAAAAGTTGTAAATGCGTCATGTTGTATATATTGGTATTGTGGTTTATCATTTGATAATGAATTATTTTTATATAAATAGTGTTGTTTGTTTCAGGTTTTTTCGCCATTTTTGGTGACAGGTATGTGATAGTCTGTGTTAAATACAGATAATGTTCTCTTATTTAAATTTCGAAGTTTAGTGACTGTCATGACTGTGTTGTACGCATCTGTCCTATCGATCTTGAAATAAAGAATACCAAATATACAGTTAAATCTGCCTCATATCTTGAGGTGCATCTAGAAGTTAACAATGGGGTCGATTTATTTTTATAGCAGCATTCCAGCAGCGCCTGCATATGGCATATATATCTCCCAATTGATTTGATAATCAAAAATTTGCACTTCCTGTCATGGTTTCCTTGATACAGGATTACTGCTTATTAATAAATAGAAGCTATTAAACCATGCCATGTGGTCTGAAATACTTTATGTTATTTTCTTTCTTGAAGAAGTTGCCGTTCATGCAGCTTTCATCCCCAAAGATTCTTTTTGCTTTTAGGGGATAGCTTATAATTCAAAATGAAAATAACGGGAGATGAACATTTGATTTTAGATAAATTTGAAGGGTTGGTTAAAACGAAAGTAATAATTCCTTAGTTTAAATGTTAAAATAAGCAATACTTCCAATTTAATTTTGGCTTAGTAATTATACAATCGCATAAAACAAAAGGGTTTTTTTGCTGGTTAAGAGAAATTCAGAAATTTTGACATGTAATGATTCAGTTTATACCTATGTTGAAATTATGCCAAGTAAGTTGTTAAACGATTCTCAGCACATTCTACCTTCGGTAAACTTTGAACGGATTTTAATGTGGACACCGCTGCTAGAGACTTGAGACAGAGTAGTCAGTTATAGCGCATGTATTTTCCCAACTACCATTGGATGGATAGATATTTGAAAAGTTAAACTTTCCTTTTATTCCTAAATGCCGCGTGTTTACAAGCATGTGATCGAAGTTGCACAAAAGTATTTGGCGTTGTAGTTATACGTAAGTAAATAGTTATCAAAGGTACCAGGATTATAATTTAGTACGCCAGACGCGCGTTTCGTCTACATAAGACTCATCAGTGACGCTCATATCAAAATATTTATTAAGCCAATCAAGTAAAAAGTTGAAGAGCATTGAGGATCCAAAATTCCAAAAAGTTGTGCCAAATACGGCTAAGGTAATCTATGCCTGGGATAAGAAAATCCTTAGTTTTCGAAAAATTCAAAGTTTTGTTAACAGGAAATTTGTAAAAATGACCACATTATTGATATTCATGTCAACACCGAAGTGTTGACTACTGGGCTGGTGATACCCTCGGGGACGAAACGTCCACCAGCAGTGGCATCGACCCAGTGGTGTAAATAGTTATCAAAGGTACCCGGATTATAATTTAGTACGCCAGACGCGCGTATCGTCTACATAAGACTCATCAGTGACGCTCATATCAAAAAATCAAGTAAAAAGTTGAAGAGCATTGAGGATCCAAAATTCCAAAAAGTTGTGCCAAATACGGCTAAGGTAATCTATGCCTGGGATAAGAAAATCCTTAGTTTTCGAAAGAAAGTAAACAATGAATAATCATTATAGTAAGTAAAAATAGAAATTTGTTTTACAAATTTGGCACATTTTTCTTTGCGCTCGCACTCTATCTTAAGCCAAATGTAGTGGATAGTAAGTCATCAAAAAGAGTATCTTCCCATTATTAACCAATTTCGTTATTCATTGTTGGAAAATACATATTCAAAGCTCTGTTAAGTTATGCGTATACAGTGAAATGTATTCTTCTAGGAGTTGCTTTTGCAAAATTGACATAAGCGCTAATTAGGGTTGTTCATCCTTGAATCTTCATTTCTACAGCGTAAAGTAAAAATTCCTAATCTCCTCTGTGCTAGAAAAAGCCGTTTAGTTTTGTTCGAAATCAACATACCCTTCATGCAAGTTTCTATTTCGAAATTGAATTAAACATACGTTTCGTTTTCAACCAAAATAAGTCTTAATTTTTAGGTAAGTTCTTAAATATGAAGATTTGAAAATGTCGTTTGTCAATACAGAGTTATAATAGTGATATAAAATGTATTTAAACAAAATCATTATGATATCGTTCTTGCACTAAAACAATTATCAGTATCAAGTTTTGTGGATGTCTTCGATACGCTACACACTTATCCTACACTGTTAAGTAAAATACATCTATGTGTAAAATATATGCTAGACTTAATATTTAAAACTACATCATTCATCTAAGTTCCGTCTTTATATATCTTAAATATCGATAGCGAGTTCGCAAGACCATATCAACTATCAGAGGAAAACAACGGAATAACAAAAACGCTGAACTGCTAAAAAAACAAACGCCATCATACATACAAATGCAGTAGTTGTTAACAAATGCCATATTCTTGACTTGGTACAGGTCATTTTAAGAAAAAATGTTAGGTTGCACCTGGTTTTATTGCTAGCCAAACCTTCCGCAGTGTTAAAATTACCCCTAAAATGACAACATTACGCGACAGGAATACAGTACAAATAAACGCAAGAACACTAAGGAAAGAGAAATACATAAGTAAATAATATAATAGTACATTACAACATGTTGGATGTTGAATGTTGGATGTATAAATACCGAGACACTTCTAATGGAAATGCGAATTCACACTTATCAAAACTGTCATTTTCGGAAACAGGTCACGTTCGATACTTAGCAGACCAGACGACGTAGATAATCAACCTCAATCTAAGACGTGATAAGAAATGTCGTTAGTTAGTTCAGACACTGACACATACACATCATATAGATCTTTTTTTTTGTATCTGATGAAGCACATAGATGTTCATTTAACGATGCCATATTCAAACTGAAAGTATAAAATATGTGCATTTTGGTATATTTTCATCTTTATCCCCACTCCCTTTTCCTCATGTAAAAGATAATTATGGTAACATTATCGAAACCAATAACTCAATTATTATTACTCAGAAATAAATTCAAAATTTAAAAACTCATTTTCCTTTTTATTACCTCAATGTCAAGGGTTCTTTATCATTTTGAACTCTCCGACCGGGTAAAACATAATGTTAAGGTATTCCTCTATACATTGATGAACAATTAAAGGGGCATTAGCTGTCAAATACATGCTCATCGATTTTCTTTAAATCCTTATATTTGTTTTATTTATTTTGACGACTTCACACGAAAATCTATGATAAACCGGACGATTTCAACTTCCCAGTTATCAATTTCCCATTTCTCAGCAGTAACATACCCTCTGCCCCTTCGTACGGTGTTTACATATCACAATTGATACGTTATTCTCGTGCTTGTTCACACTATACGGACTTCATATACAGGAGTGTCCTCCTTACGCAGAAACTTCTCCAACAAAGTTATGAGGAGGACCGATTAAAATTGACACTCCGTAAATTTTATGGACACCATCACGAATTGGTGGATCCATACGATGTATCTTTGACCAAATTAGCTAAGGACATTTTTACCACATGGTAGATTGTTGTTTGTCATTATGTCGTCTAATCTTTTAATTACCAAACGTGACTTATGCCCGATTATGACTGTTTTGCTGAGTGTGAATTCGCATTACTATAAGACGTGTTACGGTACTTGTCTATCCCAAATTCATGTATTTAGTTTAAATGTTTAATGTTATATTTGTAATTCTCATCGGATTTGTCAAATGTTTTGATGTCTTTTCTATTATATTTATGTGTTATGGTAAATAATATTAATTACCGCATTCATTATTAGATTTTATTTTGTTCAACGTAATCAGTACGATATTTTACGTTTGAAGTCAGATTCAAAACAAACCGGACATAGCCTTATAATATAGTTAATTGCTACCTTAGTTTGCTAATAATGAGTATTAAAATGTGCATCGTTATTAAATGCAATATCAGTATTTTGTTCAAATATAATCTTAAATCAATCCTAATTCTATCTTATTAATTCAAATGACGTCATTTTTCATTTTTTGATGATCTGTTTTACAAATTCAAATGACGTCATCATTTTTTTGTCATTTTTTACAATTTCAAATATGACGTCACTTGGCGTTGGGTTTGGGCTTGTTCAGATGTGTCTACATTTTGTGTTGCAAATGTCTGGTTATGTCATGTATTTCAGTTGCTTCCTGTAATTAGTTAATATTTCAGTTCTATCATGTACAGCTTTTGTTTAGTAATTTTATAAATTTACTGTTTGCAAAAATATAAATTATTCTAAATAATAAGGATGTTCTGGTAACTAACAGAAAACCCTGGCCGTTTTTGGCACAACTTTTTGATCTTTTGGTCCTCGATGCTGTTCGACTTTGTTCTTGTTTCGGCTTTCAAACTTTTGTATCTGGGCGTCACTGGTTGATCTTGTGTGGATAAAATGCACTTCTGACGTATTAAAATTTTCAACTTGTTGCCTTTTGTTGGCTGTTGTTCGTGTGTTTCTTTGTCAATTGTTTTCTCCAATTTATTTATATTGTAGTCCTGTGGTGTTGAGTTGTCCTTTTAATGTTATATTTCACATGGCTATAAAAGGGGAGGTTTGGCATGCCACAAAACCAGGTTCAACACGTAATTTTTTTCTTTAAAAATGTCCTGTACCAAGTCAGGAATATGGCCATTGTTATATTATAGTTCGTTTCTGTATGTGTTATATTTTAACGTTGCGTCGTTTATTTTCTCTTATTTTTGAGTGTAAATTCACATTGCGATAAGACGTGTCACGGTACTTGTCTATCCCAAATTCATGTATTTGGTTTTGATGTTATATTTGTTTTTCTCGTGGAATTTTGTCTGATGCTTGGTCCGTTTCTGTGTGTGTTACATTGTAGTATTGTGTCGTTGTTCTCCTCTTATATTTAATGCGTTTCCATCAGTCTTAGTTTGTTTCCCCGGTTTTGATTTTTGTCCATGGATTTATGAGTTTTAACAACGGTATACTACTGTTGCCTTTATTTATAACATACTAAAATGTATTTTCAAATTAGAAAAAGTCTAAAATAAACAATTCACAATGCACGGGATCAATAATATGTATTTCGTTTGTATTTTAGTCTTGACGCCATCTAATTAACCTTCGAGATGACCTTCGAAGACTGCCGACGGTTTTTAACCCGATATAAACATAAATATAGATATAAATAGATAGATAGCGAACTCGTACAATTTAATTTTTCTAGGTCTATTTAATTTCATATTATAGGCTAAAAATATGTATTTATCATCATTTCAACTGTAAAAGAAAGAGTTTTTGTTGATCGAATCAATCAATCAAATGGGTTACCCTTGTTTCACTTTTAATGTTGACATTCTTCTCCTTTTGATAACTGTATGCGCATAATTCATGCGTAACCCTCTCGAGCTAATGAGGTCGTATTTCCACTTGCAAGTGAATAATTCATTAGCGATGTTTCTTAGCATGTTTTGACGCAATTAAACCAAACCGGTTGCTTAAAGCGAATTATTATTTCGCTACAGTAACTTTAATTTCATAAAATGGATGCAATCAATTATAGACAACAGTACGGCTTCAACAATGAGAAGAACCAATACTGTATAGTCGACTATAAAATGCACCGACATGAAAAAATATGAAACAATTCAATGGAGTAAAACAACGGCTTAGTTTATAGCAAAACAGTTTACGATTAAACAAATATGACATGATAATCATAGACATGAGTAAAACAGCATGTTGCATTCATTAAATACAATGCCACAAAAGTAATAGATAGTGAAGTCATCTCCTGATATTTTTCTATTATCAAAGTATTTTATTTTGTTTGTTCAATAACACCAATAAAAATATATAAGAACCAATGGGTCCCGGTTTGTTTATGCTTGTTGAACATTGACGTTTGTGAGCTTTGAAGAATATAAAGTGCCCTCTTCTTAATTTTTTGCTTTAATCGTGTCGTGAGGTTATTGAGTCTTAGATAATTAAGATTTTATTTGAATTGATTTGGTGAAAAAAAGCTTATACCCAAGGTCATATTTTTTCTTCTGAGTAACATAGACGTCTTTACACCAAATACATTGGAAGTAGGATTTGTACTAATTGATATATTAGTATAAGACACCTGTTGGTTTTTTTTTTTTTTTTGGTTTTGAACGTTTTAGCATTCAAATATCTTAGAGTACTCTCAGATCTAAACTTTTGTACTGAGTCTTTTGTGTAAGGGTTTTTATGGTTCTTTTCAACATTATTTCATTTTTCAACATTCATTTCATTTTTCTATTTCAACTGATTTTTATAGTGTGTTCTTATGTCGCACTGTACATCACTGTGCCAGATTTAAATATTACCGTGTTATCAGAACTTATCGTTTGCCTTTAAGCTATACGTATTTATGTTCGTTCATATTTGAATATTTTGTTTATTTTTCCATTCTTTTATTTTACTTAAGGTAGCTCACCCCAATAAGGACCACCTCCCCCCACTCCCCTCGGTAGAACATTTTTGTTTTCACTTATTTTGTAGATCTTTTTATGCTAATCCAAAAATGCCAAAAAAGGGCTCGTTTTTTTTTCCTCAAATTGAAGCGAAATGTGCTATGTGGACCTTATTTTCAATAATTTCCAGCCTTACAACAATAAGGGCTACATCAAATTCAAAGACTTTTAGAACCAAGTCAGTATGATTATCATATGTAAAAACATTTAAATTCAAAATGTAAACGTTTCCCTTGGTTGTTTTAGTCCTACAAATCCTTTTATTCTCATATTTATGTCTAAATTTTGCATTTTTTAATATCAGTTTCAGGCTAAACATTTTCGTTAAATTGATTGATCGTACAATTTCCCCGGTTGATTTTATTTTAATGGAAATGTCAAAGCTATGAAAGAGGGACGAAAGATACCAAAGGGACAGTCAAACTCATAAATCTAAAACAAACTGACAACGCCATGGCTAAAAATAAAAAAGACAAACAGAAAAACAATAGTACACACGACACAACATAGAAAACTAAAGAATAAACAACACGAACCCCACCAAAAACTAGGGGTGATCTCAGGTGCTCCGGAAGGGTAAGCAGATCCTGCTCCACATGTGGCACCCGTCGTGTTGCTTAAGTGATTACAAATCCGGTAAATAGTCTAATTCGGTAGGTCATATTCATGAAAGGGAAGGGGGTTGTAGTTACGACGTAAGGATCATATCCGATATCATTTGTGAAACGGTTATTCCATAACGGTCAACCAACTCGTGATGGCGTCCGTAAAATTTACGAAGGGATGATTTCAACTTCACCATTTGGAACTCTTGGTTTAATAGCTTCCTTGTGAGCAGCAAACCTCTATCAAGAAAATCATGATAGGAAATGCAAGCACGGGAATATCGTATCAATTGGGAGATATATACCCCGTATGCAGGTGCTGCTGGAATGTTGCTACTTAGAAATGGAAAGTTCACAATTGGAAAGCTGAAATCATCTCTTTTGTCGTAAAGTTTTGTTTTCAACCGACCCTCATTGTCAATTTCTAGATGTAAGTCAAGATATGAAGCCGACTTAACTGTATCTGTAGTATCCTTTATCTCTAGTTCGATTGGATAGATGCGTTCCACATAGTCACCAAATTTTGAATTGTTTAGTGAAAGAACATCATCTATATAGCGGAAAGTAGAGTTAAAGGATATTGCTAACTTCTTATCTTTCTTCCTAAGAAGTTCCTGCATGAAGTCAGCCTCATAATAATAAAGAAACAAGTCGGCGAGTAGAGGGGCACAGTTTGTTCCCATTGGAATGCCGACAGTCTGTTGAAAAACACGTCCTCCGAACGTAACAAATATGTTGTCAATCAAGAAATCAAGCATCTTGATAATATCAGTTTCAGAGAATTTTTTGTTTGAATCAGAGTGATTCTTTACAAAGTAGGATTTATCCCTCCCTAAGACAAGATACTTGTATCTACGTTGGCCATTCTTTTTTATGAAGCAAAGTAATATCAACTCTTTCAATTTGTCTTTTAGTTTGGAATGTGGAATACTTGTGTACAGGGTAGAAAAGTCAAATGTTTTAATACTGTTACAAGATGAAAGAGAGTTAGATTGTATGTACTCTAAAAGATCTTTTGAATTTTTAAGTATCCACATCTGATTCACGCCACCTCTAGAATAGGCAGTTTCACAATAACTTTGAAGCCCGTCTTTGATTGCTGATAAAATAGATGTTAATAATTTAGAAAGAGGTTTCGTGGAGCACTTGGAAGACCCAGCAATATACCGTTGTTTGTAAGGACACTTATGTAGTTTAGGTATCCAATACAGTGATGGAAGATCCAGTTCTTCATCTTTGGTTGAAATTCCAAAGGAACATAGAACAGACCTATGATTATCCAGGATTTCCTCTTTGGTAAGTGTCGTGATGGTATATGTTGAGTTACCAAGTGAATTGTCAATACCTAATTCGTTTATCAAGCAGTTGATGTAGTGACTTTTACACACAAAAACGATGTTATTTGGGGCTTTATCTGCAGGGACAACAACATATTTGTCATGGAGGTCGGATAGGTGTTTTGCAACATTTGGGTCTTTAAAGATTGACGTAGCATGGGCATTGATGGACCCATTCAGTTTTTTAATTCTGATTTGAATCAACGACCTCACTGCCTTAATCCATTCGGAAAGAGTGTCTACGTCTTCCTTCTCGCGCTTAGCCCATTGCCTGGCATAATCCTCGACTGAATCCATCAAAATTTTAAAGTTGTATTTCCAATTGATGGATTTAGGCTCACGATATTTGGGACCTTTATACTTTTCGAGCATTTTAAGGTAAAATAAAACGGGGGTCACCAGGCTTTGTAAAAGTTATGGACCTTTGTGCTACCCCTCTACCACATGAGGTTTCATTTTAGTTCACTACATTTCTTACTTTTTTGTGAAATCTTAATTTATCGCTTCAATAAGATAATGTGTGCAATTATATCAATGGACGATATCTAAATATAAATGTGTTTAACATATAAAAGTTTGTAAGGAAAAAGCAATATTTTGATAATTTTGGACCAAGACGGTATTTTTGTCTGCGCTAGTTGTTTACATCTAATTAAGTGCCATAATCGGACAACAGAAATTTTAGGGTCGCCATTAATGTGCAGCATACACTTCAGATGGATACGATCATGTACATTAATAACAGACAAAGTGGCGAACAGACAACGATGATGGTAGAGTCATTTCATAAAAAAACATAGATTTTAATATATTAGGCAGTCAAATGTTATAGTATCACAAAAAATACAAAGTGAGGGTTGTTTCAAAATACTCGCTTCTGTAGAAAACGCGCCTGAAACCTTGCATGAGCTAGATTTCTGTTTTACGTATTATCGTTATGGCTGGTATCTTTTTTATGTGTTTAGTTGAACCTTAACCGATAAGTTGTGAACATTTATAACCTGTTGGGAAAATAGCCATGTCAAAGAAGAGGGGATGGACAGGATGATAGGAATACCCTTTACTGGCAAGCGTCAAATGTCCTTTTTTGTGCTACTGTTAGCGTCAAACGAGCCTTAGTTTTTATCGTCATTCGTCAAATCTAGTTTTGTAGCTTCCGTAAGCTTCAAATGAGCCTTTCTTTTTATCGTCATTCGTCAAATCTTATTTTGTAGCTACCGTTAGCGTCAAATGGAGGAAAATATTTATCGTTAACGTTATTCTAACAAATATTTTACCGTCATTCGACAGATGGGGTACCCCATTACTACCCTCGAATTTTGTTCCCTGATTCCCACTTCCCTATCCCCAATTCCCATTTCCCTTCCCTTTACTCTAAAATTCCTCCCCCTCTCTTCGACTTCCATTCCCCTTACTCCCAGACAAAAAAATCTGTCAAATATATTTCCAGAATATCATATTTTTACTCCCCTTCTTCCGAATCTTGGTCCGTTACCCCAAATTATGTTTGCTATCATTCACGTTCGCTTCTCTCACCTTCGGGCCCCAACCATTCACACAATGGGTCTGTTTGCACCCTTTTTAAAGATAATGTTTTCAATGTTGTTGTTTTTTTAATAATTTTTAAGCTATTGACTTATAATAAAATGAAGATATAAAGAAGTTTTTTATTGTTTAAATCTATAGAGACATTCTAAAAATTGTCTAAACCGGTTTTGATTTTGTGACCTATTTGGACGAACCGAATATTGTTATGGCCTAGTCCTTCACCTGTAAGATCTGTAAAACATTAAACGAAAAACGGAAGATACCAAATGGATATCAAACTAGTCACAATGACATTGCTACGACAACAACGAATACAACACAAACCGAATTACAAAGCACATTAAAGGTATCAACATCCCAACCTTCTGCCATGATTGAGCTTGTTTTGTATCATTCTTGTCCAAACACACAAGAGACCAAAGGCTGTAAAAAAATTATCTTTCATGGGGTTTTTTTGTTTGTCTTTTCTATTTTAAATCTTCATTATTTTTACTCTTTCCAATCTAGTAACTTTTATTTTCACTTTACATCAATTTAGTTATAACTGTATAGTTATATATAACAGCAGTCATGATTTTCATACACATTACACTAATACCTAATTAACTTGTAAATTATCAATTAATAGTAATCAGAACTAATTACCATTTAATTACTAATCTTGTAATCACCTACAAAAATATTTCATTAAAACAAATTACGAACTTATATTAATGAAAAAATACTGATATCCGAAAATACATCTATTAATTCCATATGTATTTGAAGGAAAAACATAGGCTGCTAACGAAATAAGGGAGCGAACATGTAGGGTGCAATTTGTTTTGGGAGGGAACGGACCCGATTCCCCTTTTCTTGCCACCTGAGTACCGCTTTCCAACCCCTTATTCCCATGTTCCCTTACCATTGTCTACCACCTCAAAGAGTTAGATTGTATTGTTTTTTTTATGGATTTATCATAATCATTATTTTTTTGCAATTACCTCCGCCCCCCCCCCCCCCCCCCCCCCCCAACACTCACTCTATGGTATAAAGAAACGCATAAAGTCCAGTATCCAGGTGTTCAAACATAGGGTTTATCTTGTTTATCAAATAACACATACATTTGAGTTGAATGTTAATTTTCCAAACTCAAAATGGCAATCATGGTTGATTTTCTGACAGAATTACTCTGACATTTAATTTCAGGCTTCAAGTACATGTAAGAGGAAGTAGTGATTTGTTGTTAAAGGTTCTGGAATGTTCAACTTTATTGAAAACTATTGGCAAAGTGCCAACATAATCTACATGAGAAGCCAAGACCATCTTGTCTTGCAATTGCGAACTATAAGTAAAGTGCTGAAACTCAAAAACAACATCGGCAAACAAGATCACCAATACTTGGAACTACATGTATAATCAAAGTACTGTCAGAATCCACATGAGAACCAAAGACCAACTATACTTGTTGACTATATGCAATGTGTTATCAGAATTCCCTTTAGAAGCCAAGATCAACTATAATTTTGAACTATATGCTAAGTGCTGTCAAAATCCATAATAAAAGTCATAATCAAAAGGACCTTCTTTAATCACATGTACCAATGATGAATACAGATTATAGAGACAATTACAAAAAACACTGAAGAAGAATACTGATTTAAAAATAGTGGAAATATGGAGCTGATGTTAATGATTGGAAATGTAGATGATGTATACATGTCCATAATTATATTGAAATGTTCACTTTATCTCAACCTCCTTTTATGGATCAGTAATCAAGGTTAAAGTTACCTGATTATGTTTATTTATCAGATACTGTTAGTAATTGGTAAGGAGAACATGTCTGTCTGGCAGTTATCATTTTCATTGATCTCATTTTCATGGTTCATTGGTCAATAGTAAATCTTCTTTTAAAATACTACATTCTGTAATCAATAGGTCAACTATATTTGGTGTATTGAATTATTTTTAGAAGTAAGTTAAAAAAAGAAGATGTGGTATGATTGCCAATGAGACAACTCGCCGCAAGATACCGCATGACGCAAAAATTAACAACTATAGGTCATCATACGGCATTAAGTAATGAGTAAAACCTATACTGTATAGGCGGCTATAAAAGGCCTGAAAATGACAAATGCAAAAGAATTTAAATGAGAAAGCTAACAACCTGTTTATGTACAAAATAATTAATGAAAACCAAATATGTCTGTCTTGCAGGGTTTATCTGACCTTGGTCTCATTTTCATGATCATTGATAATATCAAGTTTTCTGATACCTATAGTAAATATTTATCTTTAGGAATACCAACATAAAATCAATCATTAATGATGATTAGTAAAGCAGGTTCGACATTTGAGTTTGTGCATTCTTGTTCACATAAAAATGTGTTGAAAACTGTGACTACCATACATGTAGATGTATCTAGGAATATGTGGTAATTACTTGAAAAGTATGTGATCTATTTCTTGTCGGTATTGAAAAAAGTCCTAATTGTTCACATCGATTGCGTGTTAGCATTATATTTATTTTTAAAAAAAACTTATTTCCATATTTGGTGTTGTGAGATTGATTTCACAAAACACAGCTATCATAGTTGAAATCAATACATTTGTAACACTAATAAATCTATCTACTCATATTTGTGTCCATATAAATTTGTAAATTTAAATGTTAGATGTGTCTGTCAAGTATGTAGTCTTTGTTTGCAAATCATTGTGTTCAAAATTGTTTTGGAAAATAACAAATACTTAACCATTAGGCCTACTAAAATTTTGCAGTGAGAAAATATATCAGTCTCAGGAATAAAATCCTGCCAAAACTAAAAAAAAATAAAGATATTGCAAGTAAAAAAAAATTGTGACATTGACAAAATGTTATAATACGAACAACGGATGGACCCCAATGCCTTTATAGTATACTATATTGGATTTAGTTGTTTTTGAAAGCCGTACGGTGATATGCAGTTGTTAACATAGCTGTCCTTTGTTAACATTGAACATTAAACATTGTGTCATTGGCAGTCGTACAACATGTCAATATTTAAATATTTTCTTTTATTTTAAATGTTATGCTTATATCTTGTATATTTCTATCCTGTTTAAACTTTTATGTGAAAAATGAACAAACTACTCTGTATTTCTGACCGTACGTATTTCCTTTTATGTAGAAAGATTTGCACTGCTTGTTGAAATCGGGACAGGGTACGCTATCAGACATGCCCGCGTTTCAATGTTGTCAAAACTGTTTTCGAGAAGACCCCTCAAAGCGATCGTTTCCAAGGCTCTCGTCGTTTAAAACATGCGTTAAAAACTGCTCACTGTTAAAGGGCCGAGCCACCTTAAATGTTTTAATTATATGGGGTGAAAAAGATGATAGGCATGTGTTGCCTAAAAACTTTTTACACACCTATAAAGGTTATAAAGTAAACAGCTAAACGGGAAAATACAATATTTCTATCTTAAATCTTTAATTCTTTACATATTCAATTCTAACATAAAACAACATTGTTCAGCCTAGTGGCAAAATCATCCTTTATCTTTTATGCTTTAAATTATTACTACTGCAGTAGTCTAATCTGGTTTTTGGAAGCATTTGCAAACAGATATTAAATGTTCACGATATTGTCTTACCGTAAACGCATAGATCAATGGATCAAACAAAGGGTTAAGCAACACAAAGACATGATTGGCTATCCATACAAAGTTAAGTGCAGACTCTGATCCTCCGACATTGTATGAATAGAATACAGTAATACTTCGAGGTAACGTTGCTACTAATGTGAGCCCGATAATTGTTCCAAGTGTAATAACGTTTTTACACATTTTAATGTCCTTTTTACTTCTGTTGTCTATCGGTATTTCAACACTCCGGACAGTTTGTACTCCTATTGTTTGTCGTTGCTTCTTAATGCGGTAAATTGTGATTCCATAACATAAGACAATTAAAATGAGGATGATAACTGCTGGGATATCATGTGAAAATAAGAATGAAGGAGTTGCAGTATACCGTTGGTCACATGGAAATGTTCCTTTCAAGGTCTCTAATCCAAAACGCAGTGAAGCAAATCCATTTATCATAACAAAGCAAAGTACAACGGCAACATTGCTTGTCATAATATGTAATATTCTTGGTTTATTGATAAATGTGGAACCTAACCTTTCCAAACATATCATTAAAGTATGAAATTGTGACGCAAGAACAGTTCCAGCTACAATGTGATTTATTGCCATACATTGATAGAGGTATGCATTGCCATGTGAATTGAGCAACAATAAAATGGAACCATACAAAATTTCAATTCCCATAGCAAAATCGCTTAGACTTAAGAAGAGTGCCAATACGTAGAAACGATTTTTTCGCAACTTTTTGTTTGACTTGAAAGCCAAATTTATCGAGAATCCATGAAGAGTAAGTAACAGCGTTGCTATAAATAGTCCTGTTATTCCTGCTGGCTTGCTCATTTTGAATGAGTTGATTATCATGGGTTTCTAACAGTTTTTATACTGTGTTACCATACTAATCAATTGTAATAGGTTAATTTGATATCATGTTACAGCCAACAGCTGACTAAATCTAAGTACAACCTTGTTTATTTCATTTCTTTTAAATGATAGATGACAAAAAGAATCTAGTAAACATTTTTCTTAACGTCTTCTCATATTCCCACCTATTCTCTGCCAGGAAATATAATAAGGTTAATTAAGTTACATATGCAGATGTTGTGTTAAGATTTCCAACGGCTTTCTATAAAAGAGTACGGTCTCTTTTGTCGTGATAATGAGTCTCGTAAATTTCTTCAGATTATTTAAAGCTCAGTCTGCATATGTGGGTGTCTTTTTCTTTTTAGCCAAGGCGTTGTCAGTTGATTTTCGACTTATGAGTCTGAATGTCCCTTTGGTATCTTTCGCCTGTCTTTTGTTATAAATGATATGATTATTTGGAAAGAATTTTTCTGCAGCTATAATGCAAGGAAATTTCGTGCAAAGTTAAATCCCTCTCAATTCTCTACTTGAATATTTCAACATTGACAGGTGCTTTTGTTACAAGGGGAGGGGTTAATATTCAATCCTCATCAGATATAAAAAAAAAAAAAAAAAAAAAAAGCTCGTTCCTTGTTTTGTTATTCGCGAGCTTTTAATACGGGATTTGTTTTTTTTGTAGTTTTCTATTTAATTGAGATGAAACATTTTGACCATGAATAATGAATGTTTCAGTATTTGAATTTCCAATTTGAAACATCACAGACAACTCTGATTATATACATCCCTAAATCATATTTATATGTAACTAAACTTGCAAGTCGTGGATAATTTGCATTAAGGTTTGACCAAGAAACCTGTACATTATATTTCGTCATGTTGAATTGTAGGATTTGATTGTGGAGAATGCATATAAAACATATTCTTAGTATATTTTTAGTAAGGGACTATCCTATTGTCTACTTACAGTAAACACAAAAGGGAAGGAGTAGGTCCAGTAAGACCCCTTTTCGGCCCCAAAATATAGCAGTTTTAAAAAATTGTTAAAATATAAACTTTTGGTAGTTTATTGGACAGTAGAATGCTTCTGCTTCATAAATATTGGCTCTTTTTGACAAGACAATGCACATATATCGGGTACTAGCACCATTAAGTCATGCTAAATTACTGAAATCTTCACAATTCTAGCATTTTAGTTACATTTTAGACGGTTTTCGTGTAAAACGAAAGTGGCCGCATTCGTGTTCATCCTTAATATTGAAATGTAAGTTGTATTTTATGATAATACATAACATATATAAAGGTTGAGGATGAACACGGATGCGGCCACTTTCATTTTTGACAAAAAACATCTGAAAAGTGACATTTATTTACATATTTGGTAGATTTTTCATATTTGAGCTTGAATCGGATCGTTTTTAACGGCTTAATCAGTTGAAATCTTTCACATAAACTAATTGATTCAAAAGAAATAGATACTTAAGTGTTTAAAAAGTGGTCAAATTCTTTCGTCAGAGGAACATGAAATTTGAGGCCAAAATCGGTCCTTACCGGACCTACTCCTTTCTATTAAAACTCATTATAGACACCCAGTTTCAAATTTTGTACAAAACAAAAAGACTAATCGGTGACGATCAAATAAAAAAATAAAAAAGGCGAAATGAAGGTCCGGAATTGAAGAACATTGATGATCCAAAATTCCGAAAAGTTTTGCCAAATACAGCTAATGAATTTTTTTCCTGTGTTTAAAAATCCTAAATATTTCGAAAACAAATCAAAGATGTGTAAATCAGTTACAATTTTTTGCGATGCACAGTTTGCCAGGATTTATGATTGAAACTGATAAGAATTGGAGTTTGAAACAGATAAAAATTATATCAAAATAAGTTGGATATCCCTATGTTAATTTTACGGACGCCATTTTGATTTGGTTGGCAGTTATGGAATATATGTTTCACAGACGACAACGTACATGTCTCAATTGTCGGAACTACAATCCCATTCTCTTTACCCAAATGTTACCTACCGAATTAGAATTATTACCGGTTTTAAACTTGCATGAGCAATATGACATGTGCCACATGTGAAGCAGGATCTTCTTATCCGTCTGGAGCACCTGAGATTACCCCAATTTCTGGTGGGGTTCGAGTTGCTCAGTCCCTAGTTTTCTATTTTGTGTTTTGTGTGCATTTTTTTTTTTTTTGTCTTTTTATTTTTTAATTTGTCAGTTTATTTTCGACTTATGAGTTTGAATGTCCCTTTGGTATCTTTTGCCAGTCTTTTACTAGTGCAGTAAAAAAGTATTGATTTTTTTTATGAGAATATCTATAAATAAAAAAGGACAAAACAATACAATAAAGAACATTATCATATATTGAAATGTCATAAATCTTTTATCAGAAACAATTAAAATATTCCGATACCAATAAGACAGGAAGTTTAATTAACTTTTCAAATTTATCTGTAAGGTTATATCCTATTTTGTTATTGATTTAAACATTTAAGTTTTAGTCAATTACCTCTCAAAATAAAGTGGATATTTGATGTAAAATGCGTGCTATGACTGTGAAATGATTTTCAATAGATTATAACTGTATGACATACAACACATTTTCCTACCTTGATGAACAAATAAAATCATCTTTCGTTTTCTTCTTTTGATTTAACATTTACGTAGCACGATTTAGATATTTAATTGTATTTTTAGATTTATAATTGAGGATGTATAATATCTAACTTCACCTCCTTGCATTGGGATTCACGAATAATTTGTATTGCAGTATATGCATGTAGGACTCTAAACCACGATCATGGTACTCCGAACCGCAATGGTCACGCTAAAGTGCGATGGTTGGACGCTGAAGTGATCACGTTGAAGTGCGATGTTTGCTTTGTGACGCTATCTTGTTGATAGCGACGCCGAAGTGCGATAGTGGTAACGGTGAAGTGTGATGGTCTACACAAACTACATTTTCAATGCTTTTCATGTTGATGTAGATGTTAGTTTGTATGATAGAAGCATTTTTCCAGGTTTTAAAGTTGACAAGGGGCTTATAAACTTTAAATAAGACGAGAAATGAAGGGGGAATTGATGGATAGGTTAAAGTTAACCTTCTTTAGCGATATCTTTTCGATGTGTACAAATGGTACGTAACATTCTTTTAATACAAACGGGTCCGCAGACAGACACTCTGTATAATAATGTTACATTAAACGAGGAACGCATGAGAGGAACAAAGTACAGATAAAATGTTAATACAGAATTATGTCCACATGTAGAAAATCAAAGAGGACGATCTGTCATTTAGCATGAAACTAAAATTAGGATAGACATAGACAATAATGAACGTAAATTTATTTACTGACTGCTAAAACAATCTACTTCTCATAATAGTTGCATGCGTCAGATAGACCATCGCACATCAGCGAATCGACCATCGCACTTCAGCGTGACCATCGCCCTTTAGCATCTTTCCGCACCTCTGAGTACTACATATATATAAAGAGTTAATTGACTACTTGAACCATATCCTCTAATATTATTCATATATAAAATATAAACCAAAAAATCAGACGTTCGTTCACGAAAAAGAGTGAATATCTCGAATTACAAACACAATGCCTCATCGGCAATCATACCACTTGTTTACCAAAATGTTATGCTCATATTTTGTATTTCTATACTGCTTAAACTTTTATGTGAAAAATGAACAAACTACTCTGACCGTACGTATTTCCTTTAATGTAGAAAGCATCGCTTGTTGACATCGGGACAAGGTGCGCTCTCAGACACGCCCGCGTTCTAATGTTGTCAAAACTGTTTTCGAGAAGACCCCTCAAAGCGGTTGTTTCCAAGGCTCTCGTCGTTTAAAACATGCGTTAAAAACTGCTCACTATTAAAGGGCCGAGCCACTTAAAATGTTTTAAATATATGGGGGGGGGGGGAATATGATAAGCATGTGTTGACTATTACCTTTCTACAGACCTATAAAGGTTATAAAGTAAATAGCTAAACGGGAAAATACGATATTTCTATCTTAAATCTTTAATTCTTTACATATTCAATTCTAACATAAAACAACATTGTTCAGACTAGTGGCAAAGGTAACCTTTATCTTTTATGCTTTAAATTATTACTACTGCAGTAGTCTAATCTGGTTTTTGAAAGCATTTGCAAACAGATATTAAATGTTCACGATATTGTCTTACCGTAAACGCATAGATCAATGGATCAAACAAAGGGTTAAGCAACACAAAGACATGATTGGCTATCCATACAAAGTTTAGTGCAGACTCTGATCCTCCGACATTGTACGAATAGAATACAGTTATACTTCGAGGTAAAGTTGCTACTAATGTGAGCCCGATAATTGTTCCAAGTGTAATAACGTTTTTACACATTCTAATGTCCTTTTTACTTCTGTTGTCGATCGGTATTTCAACATTCCAGACAGTTTGTACTCCTATTGTTTGTCGTTGCTTCTTAATGCGGTAAATGGTGATTCCATAACATAAGACAATTAAAATAAGGATGATAACTGCTGGAATATCATGTGAAAATAAGAATGAAGGAGTTGCAGTATACCGTTGGTCACATGGAAATGTTCCTTTCAAGGTCTCTAATCCAAAACGTAGTGAAGCAAATCCATTTATCATAACAAAGCAAAGCACAACGGCAACATTCCTTGTCACAATATGTAATATTCTTGGTTTATTGATAAATGTGGAACCTAACCTTTCCAAACATATCATTAATGTATGAAACTGTGACGCAAGAACAGTTCCAGCTACAATGTGATTTATTGCCATACATTGATAGAGGTATGCATTGCCATGTGAATTGAGCAACAATAAAATGGAACCATACAAAATTTCAAATCCCATAGCAAAATCGCTTAGACTTAAGAAGAGTGCCAAAACGTAGAAACGATTTTTTTGCAACTTTTTGTTTGACTTGAAAGCCACATTTATCGAGAATCCATGAAGAGTAAGTAACAGCGTTGCTATAAATAGTCCTGTTATTCCTGCTGGTTTGCTCATTTTGTGTCAGTTTATTGTCATGGGTTTCTAACAGTTTTTATACTGTGTTACCAGACTAATCAATTGTAATAGGTTAATTTGATATCATGTTACAGCCAATAGCTGACGAAATCTAAGTATAACCTTATTTATTTCATTATTTTTTAAATGATAAATGACGAGAAGAGTCTAGTTACCATTTTCTTTTCTTAACGTCATCTCATAATCCCACCTTTTCTCTGCTAGGAAATATAACAACGTTAATTAAAGTTACATAATTATACAGACGTTAACATTTTCAACGGCTTTTTATAAAAGTGGACGGATTCTTCTGTAGAGATAATGAGTCTCATTAATTTCTTCAGATTATTTAATGCTCAATCTTTAGTTTTCTATGCTGCATATTGTGAAAGAAAAGAGGGACGAAAGATACCAAATTAAAGGGACAGTCAAACTCATAAATCTTAAACAAACTTACAACGCCATGGCTAAAAATGAAAAAGACAAACAGAAAAACAATAGTACACATGACACAACACAGAAAACCAAAGAATAAACAACACGAACCCCAACAAAAACCAGGGGTGATCCCAGGCGCTCCGGAAGGGTAAGCAGATCCTGCTCCACATGGGCACCCGTCGTGTTGCTTATGTGATTACAAATCCGTAAATAGTCTAATTCGGTAGGTCACATTCATGAAAGGGAACTGTTGTGTGTACTTGTTTTTTTTATTTTTATTTTCTAGCCAAGGTATTGTCAGCTTATTTTCGAGTTATGAGTTTGAATGTCCCTTTGGTATTTTTCGACTGTCTTTTGTTATAACTGATATGAGTATTTTGAAAGTATTTTTCTACAGATGTTGTAGCTATAATGGGAGGACGGAAATATCTTGCAATGTCAAATCCTTGTTAATCGCTCCTAGAATATTTCAAGATTGACAGATGCTTTTTACGAGGGTGATACTCAAAACTCAACAGATGCAAAAAGCTAGTTCCTTGTTTTACTAGTAGCAGCTTTTAATTGGATTTTTTTAAATTTTATTTTATCTTTTTAAAGTTTTCTATTTAATTGAGATAAAGTAAGATTTGACCGTGGATAATGAAGTTTTCGTTATTTGAGTTTCCAACTTGTAACATTACAGACAACTCTGATTATATGTATCGCCATATCATGTTTATCTGTAGCTTAACTTGCAAGTGGTAGACAGTTTTGTTAAGGTTGTGATCAAGAATCCTGTGAAATTTGAATTCATGATTTTTAATTTATAATATAGAAAAGTGCTCCCGACAAATGAAATTCTAGGATTTAATTGATTGTGGAGAATGAAAAAAAAACATAATCAGGACTATCCTAATGTTGACTTTCAGTTAACACAAAAATAAATGTCTTTAAAACTCATCATAGTTACAAGATTTTTAATTTTGTACGCCAGATGCGCCTTTGGTCTACAAAAGACCCATCGGTACGTAGCTTTATCTTTCAAATGATTCAGTGAATACAACTATGCTCAAACGATCACGAACGGTATTTTTTTTTCGTATGGTCTACAAAAGACTTATCAGTAATGATCAAATCAAGCATTTGGAATTTGTGATTGAAACTAATAAAAAATTCAAGTTTGAAACAAACAAATATATCAAAATAAGTTGCATTTTACTGGTGCAAAACAATTAGTACGGTGAATGTTATTATGAGAATATCAATTACTTCAAATTCACTAACATAATATAATAAAATATTTCTATCCACGATGTTACGGTTTTGTCTCTATTTTGGATTGGAAAATCATAACTTAATAATTTTTTTAGGAAAAATGCATAAATATGTATAATAAAGCTTCTTACAAAACTAACCAATCAATGCAAACTGTCTCCTTTTATTCGTACGGACTTTAAAAAACAAGATTTGGCTTTTCTGTGTTTTCAATAAAAAATGCCAATTATAAAAAGACTTTCGTATCTCGAGCAACACTGATAATACATTATTTGTCAGAATGATGAGTAAAATCCGTACCCTCAAATCTTATCATTAACAGTAGCTCAGTTCATCGTTCAGCATGAAAAAATAGAGATTTTTTTTTTGAGGAAGGTGGCTTATAATTATGTCATCCGTAATATAAAAAAAACTATGTTATCTTGTGAAGTAAAAAACTATTATACATTCCAAGATTGAAGTTGTTTACTCCAGACGAGCATTTTGCTAACAAAAGACTCACCAGTACCGCTCAAATCAAAAAAGTTAATAAGGCGGAACATAATACGAAGAAGAGCATTTAGGACCAGAAGGTCAAAAAGGTGTTTGCCAAATAAAGCACAAGTTATCTATTCCTGGATTTGAGAAAAGAATCAATGCTTATACTTTTTTCGACAGACATTTTATTTTTTTTTCAATTTTTTGTTCTTACCATCATTGATTCGCTCATGATCATGTGGCTCGAAAAACTGAATACCGCCCGTGTTTAGGATCTTGTAAAAAAGCATTCTATATTTCAAGATTTTATTATAAAGTCATGCTTAGATACACACATGTGTAAAATGAGGTTATTATCATTAACAAACATTGCGCCACTTGTTCCTGTATTATTATGAATCAAATGATTACTATTGAACAGTTGTATATACTACTATTGCCTTCATTTATAATCAAACTCAGTAAAAACTCATCTTAATTCCATTAAGTAAAACAACAGTACTGTTATCTTGTTGATATTCATCCGTTTAATAATCAAGAAATCTCTAAATATACTGCCAAAATTCATCCAAAAAACATTTATTTGTTAATGTTTACGGGTGTATGCATATATTACTAACATGATATTTTTTAAAGTTATGTGTGTTACATCCAGTACCTATTTGACTTGAATACCTAGTTTTACAAACTCTTAGCAATGCGTTTAATAGGCCTAAGTGTGATAAAAATGCATACAAGATGTTACCAACTTTAGCTAAGATAGCTTTATGTATAAAAACAAGGAGATTTGATATGTTTGCCAACAAGACAACTATAATACCAAGTTCAAATAAAGTAAATGCGAGATGTATAGGCAAACATACGGCCTTTAACAATGAGAAAACCCAAACTTAAAGTCGGTTATAAAAGCCCCGACATGTAAAAAGTGAAATTTCCTTTTTGGAGGTAAATTCTTTTTCAGAAAAGCCTTACATAATAGAGTTTCATACAAACTGACAAAATTAAACTTTAGACTTTATCAACAAACGAACCGAATGAAAAACAACCGTCATATTCCTGACTTTACCCTAGCTGTTAATGTCAAAACCTTTTGGGAATTTTGAGTTCGATGATCTTCAACCTCGAACTTTATTTTGTCCCTTTAACATTTATTGATTCGAGGTCACTGTTGATTCTTTTGTAGTTTGGCGTACAAATATTCATCCTGGTAGCTACGATGAGTTTATCTACCCTGTTAATGCAACCGCTATCGATCATTTTTTAGTTTAAGCGAAAACCTTCGTTTCTGTTTGTTACCTTGATATTGTCTCTTCCAAATCGGGTTACGAAACTGATTATCGGTTTTCTACTTTAGCGGTTGTCTAAATTTACATAAGCGATAGAAAAAACCAAGCGTGCAATAAAAAATATGAATCCTCGTAAAACCGACAATACAATGACTAAAATAAAAAATAAATAAGCAGAGACAACTTCAAAAATACACTTTACGTAAAAATAAAGACTGAGTAACACGAACCCCGCCAAATTCACAACCCCCGTAAATTGCTGATATATTATATCTCAATATTGTTCGTAAGAAAAATACCGTTCATGAACTTAATAATTCACCTGTTGTTCCTGATTTATCCGCAAAATTAGTATGTTGTTCTTATTTCAACAGTAAATGATAATGTACGCAGCTTTATCTTTTAAATGATTCAGTAATCAAAATTATGTTTAAAAGGACACACACGGATTTTTTCCTTTACATAAAGATATAATAGTTACCTCTGTATATTTGTTTTTTGTTTTGTTTTAGGTTTCGTTATAGGGAAGAAGGTGTGGTTTTGGTGACAGGTTTATGATAGTCAATGTTCAATACTGATAATGTTCTGTCATTTAAATTTCTGTATTGAACGCATCTATTCCATCGAACTTGAAGTAAAGAATACAAAATATACAGTTAAATCAGCCTTGTATCTTGATCATGAAGTGTTTCTAGAAATCAATATTGGGGATCGGTTGCGAACAAGACTTTATGACAAATTGATGATGTCAGCTTCTCAAATGTGAACTCTTCATTTCTTTATAGGAACATTTCAGCAGCGCATGCATATGGAGAATATATTTCCCCTGTTGATTCTATATTTCCAGAGCTTGCAATTCCTATCATGTTTTATGATTTTTAACATTTAATGGTTCAGTTTATACCTTACTTGAACCTGCTTTCCAGAAAGTTGTTATAGAATTCCCATCACATTCTACATTCATTAAACACCACTGCCTAATACTTGAAACAAATATAGCGTATTTCTCTCTCATAATCCCAAAGAATACTTTTTTGTCGCGGATATTTAAACAAATGAGAGAGTTCTTGTGTAAACTTTTCATATTTTAATATGACAGCTTGTGGTACCTTTATCTCGGCGCTTGCGCTCTATCTTAAGCCAGCTTTAGCAAATAGTTCGTCATAAGAAAGCGAACTTTTCCATCATCAACCTCTTTTTAAATTCATTGTTAGTCAATATATATCGATAGCTCTTTTTCTCAAAATTATGAGTGGAGAGTTAATTTTATCCTCCTAGGAGTTGCTGTTTCAAAATTGACTAAAGCGCTGATTAGGGTGGCTCATTCCTGTCTCCAGCATAACCGAAACAGTCCTGATCTCCAATGTACTAGAAAAAGCCTATCTGTATTTTGTTCAAAATCAACAAACATATATGTAACATTTGATTCCGAAATCAATTTAACATACGCTTCTATTTCAACAGACGTTCGTCTTTAGTTTCATGTAAGTTCTCAACTATGAAGATTTGAAAATGTCGTTTGTCCACATAGAGTTATAATATTGGTACAATTTGGATTCAAACAAAGTAATTTTAATTACACACTTGCGTTAAAATTAATACAACGATATCAGGTTGAGTGATTGGTATTGCTTTGTTTCGTAAATAAGAATGGCCAACGTAAAAACAAGTTTCTTGTCTTAGGGAGGGATAAACCTACTATGTAAAGAATCACTCTGATTCAAACAAAAAATTCTCTGAAACTGACATTATCAAGATACTTGATTCGTTAATTGACAATATGTGTTACGTTTGGAGGACGTGTTTTTCAACAAACTATCGGCATTCCCAAGGTAACCAATTGTGCCGTGCCCTCTTCTTGCCGACTTGTTCCTTTATTCGTATGAGGCTGACTTCATACAGGATCTTCTAAAAAGTTAGCAGTATCCTTTAAATTTACTTTCCGCTACACAGCTACTTTTGCAAAGGTACTATTTCTGTACTAAAAATATGTAGTACTGGAAATTTACTTTTAATATTTAGTACTATTTCTTTACTTTAAAATTATTGTAATATTTAGGTACTTGTATTTTGCAGTACTTAATTTGTACTAAATATTTTGGTACAGAAATAATACAATATTCCAAGTTTGAAAATCATAATTTTAAGAGATTTGAAATGGAAAAACTTTCAAAAATCTGTAGTACCTAAATTTCAAGTACAAATTAAGTACTGTAAAATACAGGTACATTTGTACCTAAATATTACAATAATTTTAAAGTAACAAAATAGTACTGAGTATTAAAAGTAAATTTCCAGTACTACAGATTTTTAGTACATAAATAGTACCTATGCAAAAAGTAGCTGTGTAAATAGATGATGTTCTCACTAAATAATTCAAAATTTAGTGACTATGTCAAACGCATCTATCACATCGAACTAGAGATAAAGGATACAACAGATACAGTTTAGTCTGCCTCATATCTTCACTCGAGCTCACATCTAGAAATTGACAACAAGGGAAGGTTGAAAACTAAATTTTACGACAAAAGAGATGATTTCAGCTTCCCAATTGTGAACTTTCCATTTCTATGTAGCAACATTCAAGCAACGCCTGCATAAGGAGTATATATCTTCTTATTGATACGGTATTCCCGGGCTTGTATTTCCTATCATTATTTCCTTGATAGTAGAGGGTTGCTGCTCACAAGGAAGCTAAAAAACCAAGAGTTCCAAACTGAAGCTTCCTGACAGATGTTATTAATATCTTCTGTACGTCTACTGATAGGTAGTAAATACCTATGCATGGAGTTTAAACCCAGCTTTCAAGCTATTTAACAGTTTAATATAGATTTCTGAGTTCATGACTGTTTTTTCATCTTACTGTAATTATATTTGAACAGTTTGAAATGACGTTAATCACATCTGTAACTTAGCAATATGTGTCAGATTTAAAAGAATATAGGATTACAAATAGCATTGGCGTATTACAAATTTTTCTATTTTGATGCATATGTTGATTCAGTTTTTGAAGTTTAATTATTACCAAACTGAGCAAGAACTGTAGATAAGAACTTCAATCAGACAATCACAAGGGACAGACAGTACATTCAACAAATGAACAATGATTTGAACATGAGTTGCCTAACTGGAAGCTTGTTTTGTTAAACAAAATCGTCTTCTCTTCCATGATTGTTTAATTAAATTATTCCAATTTATCATATAGTCGTTTTTAATACCCCTGTCCCTCCTTTTCTTTTTGTTTGTTCATATATTCATTCATATCAGGATTCAGGTTGAGGAGTTAAGCTTAATCTTCAGGGTTAAAGATACAGTAAAAAGGACAATGATAAACATGCTGACACTCCCCGGTCCCTCCTATTCTGTTTGCTTGCTTATCTATTCATTCATATCAGGATTCAGGTTGAGGATTTAAGCTTAATTTTCAGGGTTAACAATACAGTAAAAGGGACAATGATAAACATGCTCGCGTTATCCAATATAAATCTACCTCATTACTTTCTTTTCTAATCTATTGTGTATTGCGTCCAGAAGGTTTCCGTGTGGGATTTATATAAGTAAACTCTCTTAGATACTAGAAGTTCAACTTTATACGTCAGACGCCCATTTCGTCTACAAACGATTCATCAGTGTCGTTCGATTAAAAAGGTAAAAAAATAATCGATATTCACGATAACAAGCATACTCGAATGCAAATCTACAAAGTTATCAATAAAGTGCATAAAGAAACTCTCCTCTACGAAAATGCCTTTACAATGTTTACGACAGTTTATCAGTTAGAATTTGAAACTTGGACATTATTTAGCACATAAAAGGCATTTTTACATCCGCTGTATCTGTTTTAGTGTAAAATTAACGCTTGAACTCCACATATTTCTCTTTAATAATATTGTACATCAAAAAGGTGAGTATTTCAAAAGTGCTAAAAAAAAAGTAACTGTTTAGGGTTTTTTTTTTCATGTCATTACGTTAGAAATCTAAACAAACGTCCATTGTTTCTAACAAAGATAGCATGCGTGTTTAAATCCGTTTAGTATAGCAAAAAGTAAAATAACAAAAATACCGAACTACACCGAAAATTCAACATGGAAAGTCCCATATCAAATGGCAAAATCAAAAGCTCAAACATATCAAACGAATAAATAACAACTGTCATATTCCTGACTTGGTACAGGCATTTTCGGATGTAGAAAATGGTGAATTAAACCAGGTTTTATAGCTAGCTTAACCTCTCACTTGTATGATAGTCTCATAAAATTCCATCAATTGACAACAATTTGTGATAAAAAAAAAACCAGACATAATAGGTAAAAATGTCAAAAACAGGGGTACAACAGTCAACATTGTGTTACAATCTTAATCACTTTAAAAAACAAACAAATATGTCAACAAAGAAAAACATAAAGGCATAAAATTAAAACAAAGCACATCAGCAAAAACGAAAGACAAGAATACAAAAATTTACCATGGCACAATAACACAATGATGGGATGTATAAGTACCGAGCCACGTCAAATGGATGTTACCAAAAATAGACTAAACAGTAAAAGTAATGATTTACAAGCAAATAAAAGAGCACTATAACACGCAATTAAGAAGATAAAAAACGTCAGTACCTAGAATGCATACTTTAAGACCACCATGCATGTATTATTTGTAAAGTTGATACGGAATATTTATCAACAAGTTCTTGATATCTTCCGAAAAATATTTTAGAAATAGGACGAACGTTCTTTGACATAACCCTGGTTCATCAACTTACTGCTCAGACACTGGTGACGTTTTACAAAGTCTGAGTAGCAGCTTCAAGCTCTTACATACCGAATGAGTTGGGGAATGTTTATTTCATATGCAGGTGAAGTATTTTGCTATTTAGGTGGGGGAAATTGATAATTTCAAAATAAAAATCGTCTTGTTTGACTAGATTCTGGTACTTGGATGCCCGCTTATGTCAAATTCGAGATATAAGTCTATAAATGAGGCAGAGTGGCTGCTGTTTCTTTGATTTAATTTCTAGTTCTCGTTTCTGTATTAATGGACCCCATTCAGAAGAGTTTGGATTGTTAATGGCAAGAACATCATAATATATCTGAATGTGAAATTAAATGATCTGTCTTGTTCGTTCTTCTTGTTTTTGACAAGTTTCTGAAGGAACTTCGACTCATATGAAAATACGAAGAGGTTGACAAGGAGAGACGCACAGTTCGTTTCCATAAGAATGCCGACAATTTGTTGAAAAAAGTCTACCACCAAATTCAAACAAATATGTTGTCAATAAGAAATTTCAGCCTACTGATCACTTTTATCTCTGTGTAGCATGTTTTACCTTTTTGCTCACTGTTAACAAAATATGCCGTGTGGTATCCTAAACTAATACATATATAGCGTATGCTACCTTTTGAATGTTTAAATGAATTGTGGGATTTTTTTTAGACAATTTTTTATTTTCACATTAGGAATGGTGGTATACAGGGTTGAAAATTCAAAAGTTTCCATCGAACTAATTTCAGAAAAAGATCGAGATTTCAAGTTATCCAGAAGTTCTTTAGAGTTTATGACAATCCTCCTATGATTTATACCACTACGCGAGTCAACAGTTTCATGGGATTTCCAAAGACTGCGGATAGAGGAAATGGATTTCTGTCATAGATAAAAAAAAAAATATTTTAAAGACAATCAAAAAGACAAAATATCTTTTAAAGACAATCAAAATGACAAAATATCTTTTAAAAACAATCAAATTGAAAAATATATCTAATAATCCGCCAAATCAACTAAAAAAAGAAAAAATTGGTACTTATACATTAGAAACTATATGTACATGAAAAAGCAATAATGTTGTCAAATACTTGCCTTTCCTTCTTACCCTTTCACTTACTTGATAATTAAAAGTGTATGGGTTATGTTGACTGCATATATCCCAAAACTCTAGATACAGCTTTTTATATCTTGACCAACATCTAGAAATATAAATGAGGGTTGGATGAAACGAACCTTAAATAGAAGTGATGGGAACTTTGCATTTCTGTGTAACAACATTCCAACAACTCCTACATATGGATTATATACCTTCCAGTTAATACGTAACAACTCCTACATATGGAGTATATACCTTCCAATTATTACGATGTTTGAGGGCATGTGAATCATGTTTTCCGTAATATGGTTTATTGTATGCAAAGACGTTTTACACCAAGGGTTCCAAATGGTTAAGTCGAAATCATTACATTAACAGTTTTACTGACTAACTTCTTGTAGAAGGTCTGTTATCCTATTTTTAAAATATGGTACTTATAAACTAGAAATTAAAATCGAAAGGCAGAATAAATCGATTGCTTATTAGATTTCAGTTTTTAATACAATATAATTAATATCTCGAGGTGACAGTTTCGTTGTTAATTTCCTGATTTGTGTCAGTTATCATTAATTGTAAGTTTTTATGGCCACGGGTTGTCAATTAAACGTTTGCATGTGAAGATTCATGACATCGTTTCCCGGGTAATAAAAATAAACTCGTCATAGATATCAGGATATAAGTTCTGTACGTCAGACGTGCGTCTTCAACAATAGAGATGATCGCGAAATTTCTAGTTCTTATATCTATACAAAATACATTCCATCCAAGACTTTTAATCACAAATATAGTACAGACCTTAACACTCAAGCATAGAAAAGCTCAATGTCAAAGAATTCCTTAATCGTTGGTAAAATGAACCAAAATTGACAATTTTCATAGATAGATACCAGCTGTTCGATCATATATTCAGAAACGCATCCATAGTGTACGATATACTATGAGAACACGGCGGTTTGTATCTTTCTGAACACCTTGTGGTTGTGCATATGTTATCGTCTCTTTACTAAAAATATCTTGTTCCAGTTATGAAGTTCAAATACTTGTTTTCATATGCGAAAATCTATCCTTTAATCTTAAGTATTACAAAATAAAGGCAACAGTAGTATACCGCTGTTCAAAACTCATAAATCCATGGACAAAAAACAAAATCGGGATAACAAACTAAAACCGAGGGAAACGCATTAAATATAAGAGGAGAACAACGACATAACACTAAAATGTAACACATATAGACAAAATCCCACGAGAATAACAAATATAACATATATATATAACATCAAAACCAAATACATGAATTTGGGATAGACAAGTACAGTGACACGTCTTATCGCAATGTGAATTTACACTCAAAAATAAGAGAAAACAAACGACACAACGTTATAATGTAATACACACAGAAACGAACTATAATATAACAATGACCATATTCCTGACTTGGTACAGGGCATTTTTAAAGGAAAAAATGGTGGGTTGAACCTGGTTTTGTGGCATGCCAAACCTCGCACTTTTATGGCCATGTGAAATATAACATCAAAATGACAACACAGGACTACAATATAAATAAATTGGAGAACACAATTGACAAAGAATCACACGAACAACAGCCAACAAAAGGCAACAAGTTCAAAATTTTAATACGCCAGAAGTGTATTTTGTCCACACAAGACCTATGTGTGACGCACAGATACAAAAGTTTGAAAGCCGAAACGAGTACAAAGTTGAACAGCATCGAGGACCAAAAGATCAAAAAGGTTGTGCCAAAAACGGCAAGGGTTTTCTGTTAAGTTACCAGAAAATCCCTATAATTTAGAGTAATTTATACTTTTGCAAACAGTAAATTTGATAAAATGAATATTCAAAAGATGTACATGATAAAGCTGAAGTATTAACTAATTACAGGAAACAACTGAAATACATTTACATAACCAGACATTTGAAACACAAAAGTAGACACATCCGAATACGTTTAAACCTCTACGCCAAGTGACGTCCTATTTGAAACTGAAAAATGACGAAAAAATGACGTCATTTGAATTAGTAAAACAGAGCATCAAAAAATGAAAAATGACGTCACATAAGAATGAATAAGATAGAATTAGGATTAATTTAAGATTATGTATTTGAACTAAATACTGATATTGCATTTAATAACAAAGCACATTTTAATTCTTATTAATATAAAACTGAGGTAGCAATTAACTATATTATAAAACTATGTCAGGTTTGTTATGAATCTAACTTCAAACGTAAAATATCGTACTGATTACTTTGAACGAAATCAAATCTGATAAATGAAGGCGGTGATTAATTTTCTTTACCATAACACATAATATAATAGAAAAGAGCGATTAAAATTTCCCTTTTTTATATAAGTCATCATAACTTCACAAAATTCCTTACGAAGAATAATTAAGTGACGAGAGATCAAAAGTGTCAATAAGGTAAGTATCTCTTGCTATGCATGCATCAACCAAAATGAAATCAGACGTTAAATCCAGATTTAACAGGCAAATCGAGGAACATGGCTTCATATAATGATGGAAAGGCAATACCGGACATGTAAAATGAAGATAGAAATGTCAATAGTAAGTCAATTGAAACGCATCTAATTTCTGATGGTGACCGTTGAACGTATGAAGTAATGCTCGTTTTCCTTGTAACCACGGTGTAGTTATTTTGGGTTAAGTGCGTTAATGTACATACGTGTTTCTCGTTTCTCGTATTTTTATATAGATTAAACCGTGGGTTTTCCCGTTTGAATGGTTTTACACTAGTAATTATGGGGCCCTTTATAGCTTGTTGTTCGATGTGAGCCAAGGCTGCGTGTTGAAGGCCGTACATTGACCTATAATGGTTTTCTTTTTTTAAATTTTTATTTGGATGGAGAGTTGTCTCATTGGCACTCACATCACATCTTCCTTTATCTATATTTAAAAGAAATACCCATAACAAATTATAAAATAATATAATGAGAAAAAATAACATCAGCTCTGTATAAATATTAACTGGCCTCTTGGACACAGAAATACTTACGACAGTATCGGCAAAATACCTAAAAAAAAACATATCTGGTTAATAGACAAAACAAACAAGCATACATCTGTATTGAAAACTGCAAATTCCCAATTCAATGTACCTAAATTTAGTTGAGTTATAAAAGTCCTTAAAAATTAAAAATGATACGTTTTCAATGAAACAAACGGTCAAAGATACCAAAGGTTTCAATCAAAACCCAAACGTCGCATTCGGCAATCCTCGGTAGATTCCGCTACTCACCTTCTATAAGGGTACGGAATCGGCCGAGTTGAAACGAATGCCATACGTCGAAGAGAAACCGACAACACCATGATAAAAATTAAAACAAGAGACGACAGGAAATGGAAGTTGCGTTTGTTGATCATAAAACGCATTCCTATTCAGTAAAATGAATATGATATCAAAAGTGTATTGTCAATGATAATAAGCCTTTAGTGCACTGATTTTTTTAAACTATAGAATTACTGACTTCGTTCTTCGTTGTATAAACCTTTTCATCGATAGAGATCTTAGATTTTCCTCCAATTAAAAAACGATTCAGTAATATGTCAGTGAGACAGCAACCAAATTTAACCCAAGAAAAATCATGTATGTTAACATACGGTCTTCAACAACAGTAATATGTCTATACAATAAGTCGCCCAAATTTTAGAATTAAAGAATAGAACAGAGTTCCAATATCCCCTGTGTTGCACATATTTTATTTATGCAAGATACAAGTGGGCATTTTATAAATGGGAGTGCTAACGATGTAATTTTCCATATAATTAATGTTTCCAAAGTGCAAAAATAATTGATCGGAACTGATTTTCGAACTCGTTCAAGACATTTCTTGTATAAACCTATGATATAAGTTTCATAATAATCTGGCAAGAATTGAAAACGTGAGAGCGCTGACAAGACCGGTTGGACAGATGGACAGACAGACAGACAGACAGACGGACAGACAGACAGACACTCGGTATGTATATGTCCCCGCTAAGCATTGCGCGGGGACAATAAGCAGAGACTATTACAAATCTTCTATCAATACCAAAATACAGACACGCCAAAATCAATGTTAAATTCATCTATCCACCCAGCTTACCTAGCATTAGGGCGCTTTAGATCTTAACGTATGTTAAATACTAATTTCTTAGTTGTAGACATTATTGCGGCCATTACCGCGTTTTTACTAGCCATAAGCAATACCACGAATTCCACCTGTGCAGCAAGAACTGCTTACATTTCCGAATCAACAAAATTCATCCTATTCTTTTTTATGGATTTATTGTAATTTTTCTTCTGTTTACATTGGCGTGTGTTGAGTACTGTTTTATTTCTTTATGTCTGTATTATTTCTATCGACAACAATCTTCTTTGTCCTGTCTAGTCGTGTTTTTATTCAAATCTCCGGGTTAGATAATTAACATGTACTAATGTTTTCTTAATTTTCGAGATGGACGAGGTATCTTTACTAATTAGCTAATTATTCCTACCTGATAAGAGGAAATGGTTAATCAATGGTGACCCTTACAAAGCACCTGAGTTCAACCCCAAGTCTTCGGTGGTATTTGTGTTTCTCAGTCTTTAGTTTTTTTTATTTTCTTAACAACAAAAATTTCTTTATTTCACTATCGAGTGGTTAGAAATTGACCTATTTCGGATATAACACGTCTTCTGACTGACTGAAAGTTGTTTGTCTATCAGCTTATAGATATTTTTTGTCGTGTGACCTTGACGTCATCACCGTTTTTTATGATTGATGATTTGTCCTTAAAAATGAAATTTAGAATTGAATTATAACGAACGACTGTAATACTTTTTGTGTCTTTTCGAAATAACCTCAAAAATGTGGTGCACACTTTTCAATAACACGATGCGAGGGTTATTCAGTGTGCACAATATTTTTGATGTTATTTTTTCATAGACAGGAAAAATATTACAGTCATTCCTTAAATAGTACAACCGTCCTATATAGTTCACTTTGTGGTGTTTTGGAGATTGTTGTTTTATTTTAAACATGCGTGTTGTCGGTTTTTCTGCTAGATATTGTCTTTGTTTGTCCCTTGTATATTCTTTTCTTTTTTATCTCTTGAAACCTGAACTTTTCCTGTTGATTTCTGTATCATTGACGTATACTTCTTTTACATGTTTTATTCATACTTAAGATTTGAAATTGATACAATTCTAAAATTCTAAAATTATCCGCCCGATGCAAAGGTGTATCTTTTTATCCAGCTATTCTGGGGTTGTTGGGTTTTTTTTTACTACTTTTAGCTTTACTTTACTGACGTTATTGCTCTTAACTTTTTATTATTATTTTTTTCTACAAGTACTGATGAGTTATAAATCTCTAAAAAGGTAAAACGTAAAATAAAAAATATTACCGAACCCCAAGGGATATTCAAAACGGCAAGTCATTTATAGAATATATCATTATTTATGTTTGGAAGTACGATGATTTTGAAATAAAATACAATATCAAATGTCAGAATCAAAATATATTTTCAATATTCAATATCAATCATTAATCCAAATGGTAATCGAAAAAAGTCAAACGACAAGATAAATATATTTTGTCGCTAGGATGCTGTCTCATTGAAGGAAACTCGCATCTCTTTTTAACGTCAAACTTTCACAAGTCTTTTAGTTATTTATGTCGGTAGGATGCGGCTCATTGACGTTTACACCACACTTGTTTTTGATGGACATTGTAAATTTTCAAACATGCAGTTAAGGGGGCTCCTGGGAATAAATCATTTTTTTTCTAATATAGGGATTTCGCTATATTTTTTTATAAATGAACTTTATCATATACTTAAAAGAAAAAATGAAATAAAAAGATGGGGTCACCGTTCATTTAAGCTCACAATCCTCCTCTGGAAGAAGCATACATTTTTGTTGATGTCCTTTTTTTCTGTTGAACTAATAGGAGAAATAGATGTAATATCGAAATAAAAAAATAACCTAATTACAGAAATCGCTTAAGTTTTACAATTATTTAGTTTATGTACAGCTTATTTGAAAACAATAATAAAAAATATAGGTCACCGATGTGTTATAAAAGATATTTCAAACCAAATGCCAAAATATGGCATTTTTGCACCAAAGGGAGATAATTTGGAGCTTTTTCAATGATATAAACATTTTAAAAGTCATCTGGGGCCAAACTGTATCAATTTTTTAGGTTGATTTTTGCACCATATAATAAAGTAATAACTAATAGTGTAATAAATAAAACTTGTAATGAAAAAATAAAGGTTTAATTTTTTGCTGAAATTTTTGTACCCAGGAGCCACCTTAAGGTGTTATTTCATATCTGATAAACGATGAAGAGGATATAAATGGACCTAATAGAAAAGAAAAGAGATGATATTATTTAAAACAAAAAGACCTGTTTGGTCGCTCGTATTTCGGTTGTCTATAAATATAGTTCCTGTCATTTTTATGAATGTAAACTATATAAGTACTGTGTCTTTTAGGGGAACATCAATGGATTAAAATGATTAGTTATGCTAATTTTTTATAGGGAAAATAATCATCATGTTTTAAACATTTTTTTTTTTCAGATGTCATTGTGGATTACAGTGTCAGATTTGTATGGATGGCAAATCTGTCTTTTTAACAAATGAAATTGAAATTCGCAGGTTAAAAAATAAATAATTGGTAGCATGAGCCCAGTGAATAGTTCATTCATACATATATTTTGTCGCTAGGATGCTGTCTCATTGAAGGAAACTCGCATCTCTTGTTTACGTCAAACTTTCACAAGTCTTTTGGTTATTTTTGTCGGTAGGATGCGGCTCATTGACGTTTACACCACACTTGTTTTTGATGGACATTGTAAATTTTCAAACATGCAGTTAAGGTGTTATTTCATATCTGATAAACGGTGAAGAGGATATAAAAAGACCTAATAGGAAAGAGAAGAAATGATATTATTTAAAACAAAATGACCTGTTTGGTCGCTCGTATTTCGGATGTCTAAAAATTTAGTTCCTGTCATTTTTATGAATGTAAACTATCAGTACTGTGTCTTTTAGGGGAACATCAATGGATTAAAATGATTAGTTATGCTATTTTTGTATAGGGAAGATTATTATCATGTTTTAAACATTATTTTTTTTTTCAGATGTCATTGTGGATTACAGTGTCAGATTTGTAAAAAAAAAAAAATCTGTCTTTTTAACAAATGAAATTGAAATTCGCAGGTTAAAAATGCGACTTTTCCAATGTGTCTATTGACTCCATTTAAATATCTAAGCAGTTCAAGTATGTTAACAGTCGAGTATATGTCAAGATGCTCAAGAGATTTTCAACTTTTTCTTCATTTAGTAACTGTATACCTCAAATGTGTGAAACCAAATAATATGTCTTCACTGGGAACTCCAGAGCTGAAACATGAAGACTTCAGTTTAGCAGGGACTTAACTCTAATGCTAGTTTTTGGTCATTTTTGCCAAAGGAACTTTACAGAAACAGTTAGTGTAAAACTGTTGTGCCTCACGACGACATGTCTTCTTTACTACAGAATGATGCATTGAAATAGAGACTGCGCAATACATTCACAGAATTTTGGAAAATTTTCGACATATAAAACACCCTTTCCCAGTGAAAATTAAAATTCTATATATAATGGTGTCGACCTAAAGTTGTAAGACAAGTTTACTTTAACTTTGAAAAGTTTAATTTAGTATAGACTTATAAACAAAAGGTCACCACACTTAAACTGTGATGGACACAAAGACCTTAAAAAGAGGTCCTACCTCTATTTTTTTGTCCTCCCAACCTCCTTATACACTTCCGTTCCAGGTACTGTTTTTTTTTTCTTTACATAAAGTTGATTGATGTTTTCATCATACTTCGGGTTTAAAAGTATCTTTTGTTAGAGGTATTGAAGAAATAATTAATTTCCCTGAAACTGCTTTTGACAAGCGGCAAATATTACAGTCATAATGCAAAAGATATAGTAACAAGTTTGTGATGAAAAAGATTGCTCTAGTCAAATAACAATTCCAGTTGATAGATTCTTGTTTACCAAACCAATGATCGGTGACGAACACGTTTGAAATAAAACAATGATGGATTTATCGATTGTTAGTGTTTAATGCCTCTTTTGTCAGTATGCAAACAGTGATTTTTATTATCGGAAAATACCAAAACATCGAGAGAACAAAATAAATAATTGGTAGCATGAGTCCAGTGAATAGTTCATTCATACATATATTTTGTCGCTAGGATGCTGTCTCATTGAAGGAAACTCGCATCTCTTGTTAACGTCAAACTTTCACAAGTCTTTTGGTTATTTTTGTCGGTAGGATGCGGCTCATTGACGTTTACACCACACTTGTTTTTGATGGACAATGTAAATTTTCAAACATGCAGTTAAGGTGTTATTTCATATCTGATAAACGGTGAAGAGGATATAAAAGGACCTAATAGGAAAGAGAAGAAATGATATTATTTAAAACAAAATGACCTGGTGGTCGCTCGTATTTCGGTTGTCTATAAATATAGTTCCTGTCATTTTTATGAATGTAAACTATCAGTACTGTGTCTTTTAGGGGAACATCAATGGATTAAAATGATTAGTTATGCTATTTTTTTATAGGGAAGATTATCATCATGTTTTAAACATTAATTTTTTTTTTAGATGTCATTGTGGATTACAGTGTCAGATTTGTATCGATGGCAAATCTGTCTTTTTAACAAATGAAATTGAAATTCGCAGGTTAAAAATGCGACTTTTCCAATGTGTCTATTGAATCCATTTAAATATCTAAGCAGTTCAAATATGTTAACAGTCGAGTATATGTCAAGATGCTCAAGAGATTTTCAACTTTTTCTTCATTTAGTAACTGTATACCTCAAATGTGTGAAACCAAAAAATATGTCTTCACTGGGAACTCCAGAGCTGAAACATGAAGACTTCAGTTTAGCAGGGACTTAACTCTAATGCTAGTTTTTGGTCATTTTTGCCAAAGGAACTTTACAGAAACAGTTAGTGTAAAACTGTTGTGCTTCACGACGACATGTCTTCTTAACTACAGAATGATGCATTGAAATAGAGACTGCGCAATACATTCACAGAATTTTGGAAAATTTTCGACATATAAAACACCCTTTCCTTTTGAAAATAAAAATTCTATATATAATGGTGTCGACCTAAAGTTGTAAGACAAGTTTACTTTAACTTTGAAAAGTTTAATTTAGTATAGACTTATAAACAAAAGGTCACCACACTTAAACTGTGATGGACACAAAGACCTTAAAAAGCAGGTCCTACCTATATTTTTTTGTCCTCCCAACCCCTTTATACACTTCCGTTCCATGTACTGTTTTTTTTTTCTTTACATAAAGTTGATTGATATTTTCATCATACTTCGGGTTTAAAAGTATCTTTTGTTAGAGGTATTGAAGAAATAATTAATTTCCCTGAAACTGCTTTTGACCAGCGGCAAATATTACAGTCATAATGCAAAAGATATAGTAACAAGTTTGTGTTGAAAAAGATTGCTCTAGTCAAATAACAATTCCAGTTGATAGATTCTTGTTTACCAAACCAATGATCGGTGACGAACACGTTTGAAATAAAACAATGATGGATTTATCGATTGTTAGTGTTTAATGCCTCTTTTATCAGTATGCAAACAGTGATTTTTATTATCGGAAAATACCAAAACATCGAGAGAAAAAAATAAATAATTGGTAGCATGAGCCAAGTGAATAGTTCATTCATACATATATTTTGTCGCTAGGATGCTGTCTCATTGAAGGAAACTCGCATCTCTTGTTAACGTCAAACTTTCACAAGTCTTTTGTTTATTTTTGTCGGTAGGATGCGGCTCATTGACGTTTACACCACACTTGTTTTTGATGGACATTGTAAATTTTCAAACATGCAGTTAAGGTGTTATTTCATATCTGATAAATAAAAGGACCTAATAGGAAAGAGAAGAAATGATATTATTTAAAACAAAATGACCTGTTTGGTCGCTCGTATTTCGGTTGTCTATAAATATAGTTCCTGTCATTTTTATGAATGTAAACTATCAGTACCGTGTCTTTTAGGGGAACATCAATGGATTGAAATGATTAGTTATGCTATTTTTGTATAGGGAAGATTATCATCATGTTTTAAACATTATTTTTTTTTTCAGATGTCATTGTGGATTACAGTGTCAAATTTGTAAAAAAAAAAATCTGTCTTTTTAACAAATGAAATTGAAATTCGCAGGTTAAAAATGCGACTTTTCCAATGTGTCTATTGACTCCATTTAAATATCTAAGCAGTTCAAGTATGTTAACAGTCGAGTATATGTCAAGATGCTCAAGAGATTTTCAACTTTTTCTTCATTTAGTAACTGTATACCTCAAATGTGTGAAACCAAAAAATATGTCTTCACTGGGAACTCCAGAGCTGAAACATGAAGACTTCAGTTTAGCAGGGACTTAACTCTAATGCTAGTTTTTGGTCATTTTTGCCAAAGGAACTTTACAGAAACAGTTAGTGTAAAACTGTTGTGCCTCACGACGACATGTCTTCTTTACTACAGAATGATGCATTGAAATAGAGACTGCGCAATACATTCACAGAATTTTGGAAAATTTTCGACATATAAAACACCCTTTCCTTTTGAAAATAAAAATTCTATATATAATGGTGTCGACCTAAAGTTGTAAGACAAGTTTACTTTAACTTTGAAAAGTTTAATTTAGTATAGACTTATAAACAAAAGGTCACCACACTTAAACTGTGATGGACACAAAGACCTTAAAAAGCAGGTCCTACCTATATTTTTTTGTCCTCCCAACCTCCTTATACACTTCCGTTCCATGTACTGTTTTTTTTCCTTTACATAAAGTTGATTGATGTTTTCATCATACTTCGGGTTTAAAAGTATCTTTTGTTAGAGGTATTGAAGAAATAATTAATTTCCCTGAAACTGCTTTTGACCAGCGGCAAATATTACAGTCATAATGCAAAAGATATAGTAATAAGTTTGTGATGAAAAAGATTGCTCTAGTCAAATAACAATTCCAGTTGATAGATTCTTGTTTACCAAACCAATGATCGGTGACGAACACGTTTGAAATAAAACAATGATGGATTTATCGATTTTTAGTGTTTAATGCCTCTTTTATCAGTATGCAAACAGTGATTTTTATTATCGGAAAATACCAAAACATCGAGAGAAAAAAATTAATAATTGGTAGCATGAGCCCAGTGAATAGTTCATTCATACATATATTTTGTCGCTAGGATGCTGTCTCATTGAAGGAAACTCGCATCTCTTGTTAACGTCAAACTTTCACAAGTCTTTTGGTTATTTTTGTCGGTAGGATGCGGCTCATTGACGTTTACACCACACTTGTTTTTGATGGACATTGTAAATTTTCAAACATGCAGTTAAGGTGTTATTTCATATCTGATAAACGGTGAAGAGGATATAAAAGGACCTAATAGGAAAGAGAAGAAATGATATCATTTAAAACAAAATGACCTGTTTGGTCGCTCGTATTTCGGTTGTCTATAAATATAGTTCCTGTCATTTTTATGAATGTAAACTATCAGTACTGTGTCTTTTAGGGGAACATCAATGGATTAAAATGATTAGTTATGCTATTTTTTTATAGGGAAGATTATCATCATGTTTTAAACATTATTTTTTTTTTCAGATGTCATTGTGGATTACAGTGTCAGATTTGTATGGATGGCAAATCTGTCTTTTTAACAAATGAAATTGAAATTCGCAGGTTAAAAATGCGACTTTTCCAATGTGTCTATTCACTCCATTTAAATATCTAAGCAGTTCAAATATGTTAACAGTCGAGTATATTTCAAGATGCTCAAGAGATTTTCAACTTTTTCTTCATTTAGTAACTGTATACCTCAAATGTGTGAAACCAAAAAATATGTCTTCACTGGGAACTCCAGAGCTGAAACATGAAGACTTCAGTTTAGCAGGGACTTAACTCTAATGCTAGTTTTTGGTCATTTTTGCCAAAGGAACTTTACAGAAACAGTTAGTGTAAAACTGTTGTGCTTCACGACGACATGTCTTCTTAACTACAGAATGATGCATTGAAATAGAGACTGCGCAATACATTCACAGAATTTTGGAAAATTTTCGACATATAAAACACCCTTTCCTTTTGAAAATAAAAATTCTATATATAATGGTGTCGACCAAAAGTTGTAAGACAAGTTTACTTTAACTTTGAAAAGTTTAATTTAGTATAGACTTATAAACAAAAGGTCACCACACTTAAACTGTAATGGACACAAAGACCTTAAAAAGCAGGTCCTACCTATATTTTTTGTCCTCCCAACCCCTTTATACACTTCCGTTCCATGTACTGTTTTTTTTCTTTACATAAAGTTGATTGATGTTTTCATCATACTTCGGGTTTAAAAGTATCTTTTGTTAGAGGTATTGAAGAAATAATTAATTTCCCTGAAACTGCTTCATGACCAGCGGCAAATATTACAGTCATAATGCAAAAGATATAGTAACAAGTTTGTGATGAAAAAGATTGCTCTAGTCAAATAACAATTCCAGTTGATAGATTCTTGTTTACCAAACCAATGATTGGTGACGAACACGTTTGAAATAAAACAATGATGGATTTATCGATTGTTAGTGTTTAATGCCTCTTTTATCAGTATGCAAACAGTGATTTTTATTATCGGAAAATACCAAAACATCGAGAGAAAAAAATAAATAATTGGTAGCATGAGCCAAGTGAATAGTTCATTCATACATATATTTTGTCGCTAGGATGCTGTCTCATTGAAGGAAACTCGCATCTCTTGTTAACGTCAAACTTTCACAAGTCTTTTGGTTATTTTTGTCGGTAGGATGCGCCTCATTGACGTTTACACCACACTTGTTTTTGATGGACATTGTAAATTTTCAAACATGCAGTTAAGGTGTTATTTCATATCTGATAAATAAAAGGACCTAATAGGAAAGAGAAGAAATGATATTATTTAAAACAAAATGACCTGTTTGGTCGCTCGTATTTCGGTTGTCTATAAATATAGTTCCTGTCATTTTTATGAATGTAAACTATCAGTACTGTGTCTTTTAGGGGAACATCAATGGATTAAAATGATTAGTTATGCTATTTTTTTATAGGGAAGATTATCATCATGTTTTAAACATTATTATTTTTTTCAGATGTCATAGTGGATTACAGTGTCAGATTTGTATGGATGGCAAATCTGTCTTTTTAACAAATGAAATTGAAATTCGCAGGTTAAAAATGCGACTTTTCCAATGTGTCTATTGACTCCATTAAATATCTAAGCAGTTCAAATATGTTAACAGTCGAGTATATTTCAAGATGCTCAAGAGATTTTCAACTTTTTCTTCATTTAGTAACTGTATACCTCAAATGTGTGAAACCAAAAAATATGTCTTCACTGGGAACTCCAGAGCTGAAACATGAAGACTTCAGTTTAGCAGGGACTTAACTCTAATGCTAGTTTTTGGTCATTTTTGCCAAAGGAACTTTACAGAAACAGTAAGTGTAAAACTGTTGTCCTTCACGACGACATGTCTTCTTAACTACAGAATGATGCATTGAAATAGAGACTGCGCAATACATTCACAGAATTTTGGAAAATTTTCGACATATAAAACACCCTTTCCTTTTGAAAATAAAAATTCTATATATAATGGTGTCGACCTAAAGTTGTAAGACAAGTTTACTTTAACTTTGAAAAGTTTAATTTAGTATAGACTTATAAACAAAAGGTCACCTCACTTAAACTGTGATGGACACAAAGACCTTAAAAAGCAGGTCCTACCTATATTTTTTTGTCCTCACAACCCCTTTATACACTTCCGTTCCATGTACTGTTTTTTTTTCTTTACATAAAGTTGATTGATGTTTTCATCATACTTCGGGTTTAAAAGTATCTTTTGATAGAGGTATTGAAGAAATAATTAATTTCCCTGAAACTGCTTCATGACCAGCGGCAAATATTACAGTCATAATGCAAAAGATATAGTAACAAGTTTGTGATGAAAAAGATTTCCCTAGTCAAATAACAATTCCAGTTGATAGATTCTTGTTTACCAAACCAATGATCGGTGACGAACACGTTTGAAATAAAACAATGATGGATTTATCGATTGTTAGTGTTTAATGCCTCTTTTATCAGTATGCAAACAGTGATTTTTATTATCGGAAAATACCAAAACATCGAGAGAAAAAAATAAATAATTGGTAGCATGAGCCAAGTGAATAGTTCATTCATACATATATTTTGTCGCTAGGATGCTGTCTCATTGAAGGAAACTCGCATCTCTTGTTAACGTCAAACTTTCACAAGTCTTTTGGTTATTTTTGTCGGTAGGATGCGGCTCATTGACGTTTACACCACACTTGTTGTTGATGGACATTGTAAATTTTCAAACATGCAGTTAAGGTGTTATTTCATATCTGATAAACGGTGAAGAGGATATAAAAGGACCTAATAGGAAAGAGAAGAAATGATATTATTTAAAACAAAATGACCTGTTTGGTCGCTCGTATTTCGGTTGTCTATAAATATAGTTCCTGTCATTTTTATGAATGTAAACTATCAGTACTGTGTCTTTTAGGGGAACATCAATGGATTAAAATGATTAGTTATGCTATTTTTTTATAGGGAAGATTATCATCATGTTTTAAACATTATTTTTTTTTTCAGATGTCATTGTGGATTACAGTGTCAGATTTGTATGGATGGCAAATCTGTCTTTTTAACAAATGAAATTGAAATTCGCAGGTTAAAAATGCGACTTTTCCAATGTGTCTATTGACTCCATTTAAATATCTTAGCAGTTCAAATATGTTAACAGTCGAGTATATGTCAAGATGCTCAAGAGATTTTCAACTTTTTCTTCATTTAGTAACTGTATACCTCAAATGTGTGAAACCAAATAATATGTCTTCACTGGGAACTCCAGAGCTGAAACATGAAGACTTCAGTTTAGCAGGGACTTAACTCTAATGCTAGTTTTTGGTCATTTTTGCCAAAGGAACTTTACAGAAACAGTTAGTGTAAAACTGTTGTGCTTCACGACGACATGTCTTCTTAACTACAGAATGATGCATTGAAATAGAGACTGCGCAATACATTCACAGAATTTTGGAAAATTTTCGACATATAAAACACCCTTTCCTTTTGAAAATAAAAATTCTATATATAATGGTGTCGACCTAAAGTTGTAAGACAAGTTTACTTTAACTTTGAAAAGTTTAATTTAGTATAGACTTATAAACAAAAGGTCACCACACTTAAACTGTGATGGACACAAAGACCTTAAAAAGCAGGTCCTACCTATATTTTTTTGTCCTCACAACCCCTTTATACACTTCCGTTCCATGTACTGTTTTTTTTTTCTTTACATAAAGTTGATTGATGTTTTCATCATACTTCGGGTTTAAAAGTATCTTTTGATAGAGGTATTGAAGAAATAATTAATTTCCCTGAAACTGCTTCATGACCAGCGGCAAATATTACAGTCATAATGCAAAAGATATAGTAACAAGTTTGTGATGAAAAAGATTGCTCTAGTCAAATAACAATTCCAGTTGATAGATTCTTGTTTACCAAACCAATGATCGGTGACGAACACGTTTGAAATAAAACAATGATGGATTTATCGATTGTTAGTGTTTAATGCCTCTTTTATCAGTATGCAAACAGTGATTTTTATTATCGGAAAATACCAAAACATCGAGAGAAAAAATAAATAATTGGTAGCATGAGCCCAGTGAATAGTTCATTCATACATATATTTTGTCGCTAGGATGCTGTCTCATTAAAGGAAACTCGCATCACTTGTTAACGTCAAACTTTCACAAGTCTTTTGGTTATTTTTGTCGGTAGGATGCGGCTCATTGACGTTTACACCACACTTGTTTTTGATGGACATTGTAAATTTTCAAACATGCAGTTAAGGTGTTATTTCATATCTGATAAACGGTGAAGAGGATATAAAAGGACCTAATAGGAAAGAGAAGAAATGATATTATTTAAAACAAAATGACCTGTTTGGTCGCTCGTATTTCGGTTGTCTATAAATATAGTTCCTGTCATTTTTATGAATGTAAACTATCAGTACTGTGTCTTTTAGGGGAACATCAATGGATTAAAATGATTAGTTATGTTATTTTTTTATAGGGAAGATTATCATCATGTTTTAAACATTATTTTTTTTTTCAGATGTCATTGTGGATTACAGTGTCAGATTTGTATGGATGGCAAATCTGTCTTTTTAACAAATGAAATTGAAATTCGCAGGTTAAAAATGCGACTTTTCCAATGTGTCTATTGACTCCATTTAAATATCTACGCAGTTCAAATATGTTAACAGTCGAGTATATGTCAAGATGCTCAAGAGATTTTCAACTTTTTCTTCATTTAGTAACTGTATACCTCAAATGTGTGAAACCAAAAAATATGTCTTCACTGGGAACTCCAGAGCTGAAACATGAAGACTTCAGTTTAGCAGGGACTTAACTCTAATGCTAGTTTTTGGTCATTTTTGCCAAAGGAACTTTACAGAAACAGTTAGTGTAAAACTGTTGTGCTTCACGACGACATGTCTTCTTAACTACAGAATGATGCATTGAAATAGAGACTGCGCAATACATTCACAGAATTTTGGAAAATTTTCGACATATAAAACACCCTTTCCTTTTGAAAATAAAAATTCTATATATAATGGTGTCGACCTAAAGTTGTAAGACAAGTTTACTTTAACTTTGAAAAGTTTAATTTAGTATAGACTTATAAACAAAAGGTCACCACACTTAAACTTTGATGGACACAAAGACCTTAAAAAGCAGGTCCTACCTATATTTTTTTGTCCTCCCAACCCCTTTATACACTTCCGTTCCATGTACTGTTTTTTTTTCTTTACATAAAGTTGATTGATGTTTTCATCATACTTCGGGTTTAAAAGTATCTTTTGTTAGAGGTATTGAAGAAATAATTAATTTCCCTGAAACTGCTTCATGACCAGCGGCAAATATTACAGTCATAATGCAAAAGATATAGTAACAAGTTTGTGATGAAAATGATTGCTCTAGTCAAATAACAATTCCAGTTGATAGATTCTTGTTTACCAAACCAATGATCGGTGACGAACACGTTTGAAATAAAACAATGATGGATTTATCGATTGTTAGTGTTTAATGCCTCTTTTATCAGTATGCAAACAGTGATTTTTATTATCGGAAAATACCAAAACATCGAGAGAAAAAAATAAATAATTGGTAGTATGAGCCAAGTGAATAGTTCATTCATACATATATTTTGTCGCTAGGATGCTGTCTCATTGAAGGAAACTCGCATCTCTTGTTAACGTCAAACTTTCACAAGTCTTTTGGTTATTTTTGTCGGTAGGATGCTGCTCATTGACGTTTACACCACACTTGTTTTTGATGGACATTGTAAATTTTCAAACATGCAGTTAAGGTGTTATTTCATATCTGATAAACGGTGAAGAGGATATAAAAGGACCTAATAGGAAAGAGAAGAAATGATATTATTTAAAACAAAATGACCTGTTTGGTCGCTCATATTTCGGTTGTCTATAAATATAGTTCCTGTCATTTTTATGAATGTAAACTATCAGTACTGTGTCTTTTAGGGGAACATCAATGGATTAAAATGATTAGTTATGCTATTTTTTTATAGGGAAGATTATCATCATGTTTTAAACATTTTTTTTTTTCAGATGTCATTGTGGATTACAGTGTCAGATTTGTATGGATGGCAAATCTGTCTTTTTAACAAATGAAATTGAAATTCGCAGGTTAAAAATGCGACTTTTCCAATGTGTCTATTGACTCCATTTAAATATCTAAGCAGTTCAAATATGTTAACAGTCGAGTATATGTCAAGATGCTCAAGAGATTTTCAACTTTTTCTTCATTTAGTAACTGTATACCTCAAATGTGTGAAACCAAAAAATATGTCTACACTGGAAACTCCAGCACATGTGAGGCATGTAAATTGCATAGTGAGACATCTAGGCTTACTTTACAGGATGAACTGAACTCATTTAAACACACATTCCTCAAAAAGGAGCAAAATATATACAAAACTATGCATGATAAAATGTTCGACTTTCTGGTGTACTTCTTTGGACAAAAAATAATTACCTGCATGATAAAATATGCACATAGTAGTTTAATCAAGGAGAGATTTCTGTTAGAAAAACAAGACAATATGGATCGGTTTAAAACAGTTGTGTTACCTGACAAGCATGAAATGTACATAGTTACAAAGAATGATTGATGACTGGTCAAAGGGTAGAGTCGATTATGTGATTAGTAACATAAATATGAATGTGTCGCAGTTCAGAAACAAGTTGATCAGTTGTTTGAAAAAACTGGATGTAACTTACCAGAAACAATTAGCACTCACATGTGATGAACATAGCAATGACACTGCACTGCTACTGTCATGCTTTATAGGCGACAGCAATATGATTCGTTGGTGTATAAACGATAATGGTAATATAAATCAGTGTAGGAGTAATGAGACAACACCACTGAAACTAGCTGCCCAGGAAGGGTTGACTGAAATAGTAAGGATGTTGTTGAAAAGAAAAGTGGATTATGATAAATGTAACAATGATGGATGGTCACCTGTCATAAGTGCTTGTCAAAATGGACGAACAGAAATAGTAAGGATGTTGTTAGACGAAGGAGCAGATTATAATGCATGTGAAAATAATGGTGTGTCATCAGTAATGTGTGCTTGTAGATATGGCCATACAGAAATAGTACGAATGTTGTTAGACATAGGAGCAAATTATAATAAACGTGATAATAATGGTTGGTCACCTGTTCTTAGTGCTTGTAGATATGGACATACAGAAATAATAGGGATGTTGTTAGACAAAGGGGCAGCTTATGACACATGTAACGATACTGGTTGGTCACCTGTACTTACTGCTTGTAGATATGGACACACAGAAATAGTACAGATGTTGTTAGATAAAGGAGCAGATTGTGATACATGTAATAATGATGGATGGTCACCTGTATTTAGTGCTTGTAGATATGGACATAAAGAAATAGTTAGGATGTTGTTAGATAAAGGAGCAGATTATGATATATGTAACAATGATGTTTGGTCACCTGTAATGATTGCTTGTAGTTATGGACATAGAGAAATAGTAAGGATGTTGTTAGACAAAGGAGCAGATTATAATAAACGTAACAGTAATGGATTGTCACCTATTATGCTTGCTTGTATCGAAGAACATGCAGAATCTACAGAGATAGTTAGCATGTTGTTGGACAAAGGCGCAGAATATAATACATGTAGCAATGGTGGTTGGTCACCTATTACTATTGCTTGTAGAATTGGACGTACAGAAATATTAAGGATGTTGTTAGACTTAGGAGCAACTCCTAATAGATTTAACAAATATTTTTCGTCATCTGTTATGATTGCTTGTAGAGAGGGACATAGAGAAATAGTAAGGATGTTGTTAGACAATGGAGCAGATTTTAATACATGTGACAATGATGGTAGGTCACCTGTAATGTGTGCTTGTAGAAATGGACATGTAGAAATAGTAAGGATGTTGTTAGACTACGAAGATAAATATGATAAATGTGATAATAATGGATTGTCATCTTTAATATTTGCTTGTAAATTTGGACATATCGAAATAGTAAGAATGTTATTAGACAAAGGAGCAAATTATAATAAATGTGACAATGATAATAGGTCACCTGTAATGTGTGCTTGTAGAAATGGACATATAGAAATAATAAGGATGTTATTAAACAAAGGAGCAGATTATAATACATGTAACAATAAAGGCCAGTCAGCTTTAATGATTGCGTCAGAAAGAGGTCATAGTGATATAGTTAGTATAATATATGAGCATTCGAGGAAAGAGACTTGTACATAACACTATTAAGATGACACTTTATAACTTGCTGTACGGTGTGAGCCAAGGCTCCTTGACCTATCATGGTTTACTTTTATAAATTGTTACTTGAATGGCGAGTTGTCTGATTGACCCCTAACCACATCCTTCTATATTTATGTAAGATTTGAAGTTTGAAGTTTAAAATTTAGACTTAAAGTTAAATTAACTTGTACCTCTACGTCATTTGGTTTCTTGTGGAGAGTGGTCTCATTGGCAATCATATGACATCTTATTTTTATCTTTTTTTCACAAGTATTTCAAATAGAAGACTTAAGATTCGTCACTAAATAAAACGTAACTCTGCATACATAAATCTTAAAATGTCGTTGTATTATGTAAAAGAACTTATAAGGCCGTTAGTTTTCTTGTTTTAAATGTTTTACATTGTCTTATCGGGGCCTTTTATAGCTGACTTTGCGATATGAGCTTTGCTCATTGTTGAAGGCCTTACCGTGACCTATAGTTGTTAATGTCTGTGTCATTTTGGTCTTTTGTGGATAGTTGTCTCATTGGCAATCAAATCACATCTTCAATTTGTATATCTATTAGTTGAGAATAAGACATTATTTAACAGCGGAATGTTCCTGAATATCATTTAAGTAAAGAAATGTTTACTCAATACACGTGTGAAGTCGGTATACTGCTGTTAAGGTGAGGAACGTTTGATTAATTTTATTTTTATGCAAATTAACTTGGAAACTATAATTGAAGGGTAAAAATTGTAAATAGCAATATGATGAGCGGTGGAAAAACTTCAAAAATACCAAAATGACTGAAACCATGTATACCTTGAAGGTCAATTCAAAGTAAATAGGCTATACCATATTTTAATTAAACTATCGCATACAACTTAAACATTAGTGAGCAAAGCACTTTTAGTTTGCGAAAAATGTTCTAAAATATATCTTGAAATCATCAAACTTCAAATTTCGTATTCATAGATTTTTCTTTTAATAAAGCTTTATCTGTGAGACATTATTTCCGTTTTAATGATGATAATTTTGTGTCGAGTTTTTCGAAGGAAGTTACAATAAGAGCTCCTTGACATTGGCTATTGGGCTTTGTGTGAACATGGTTTGCTGTGAAATGCGATTTCAGATTCATTTCTTTTTAACTTTCTAATTACCGAAACTTGAAAAACAGAGGTAACGTTAGGGAGCAATAGCTCACAGTTGTATTTGTTTGTTCCATTTAGTTATTTACAAAGTACTGGTAATATTGACGTTTGTTTATCACATTGTTATAGTCCATTTGCCAATTACCGATTTGATTCCGTTATTACACACTTTTTAAACAAATTACTTCCCTTTGTCAATTGTAGACTGGTTCTATATCGAACAAAATTGGCTTTTGCCAATGCAAAGCATGATAAGTTGAAAGTGAGGTATCGGGGTCTAACTTATTTTTCACGAAAAATAACTTTTGGTGACAAAAGTATTTAGCTAAACAACACATTGATGTAGTTGAAAGATTTGAAAAACTTGTAGGTAACTCATATTACGCACAGGTAATATTGCTCTTTCCTCTAGCTCTTCATTGTAGAAAAAAAGTTATGTCCCGCATTAGGGAGTCAATGAAAAAGAGATCCCTAATTACAGGGTCAAGTCCAGGAATTGGCAAATAGACTATTCTCTCATGATCTAACAATGATCTACCACAGAGTTGCTTACTCATAACCATGCAATTGTTTACCACTAATCATATAATTGTAGTTTGATGATTATTTACCACAAAGTTATTTACATGTAGTCTCTCAATTGTTTACCACAGATTTGTTTAACAATTGTGTTTCACAGAATGTCATAGTATTATAATTGGATAATTATTTACCTCAGAATTGTCTTGTTGTCTTACCATTTAGTATCCAAGCATTTTTTTACTTATAATTTGACGATTGTTTACTTATAGCTGTTTAATTATCATTCTATAATTACTTACCACATGGTTACTTAATCATGATCCTATAGCTTTTCATCACAGAAATGTTTACTTAACAATATTACAATTGTTTACATGTTCACCTTCGTATTTATTTGGCCTTTTACACATCCTTTGATTCGAGCGTCACTGGTGAGTCTTTTGTAGACGAATCGCACGTCTGGCGTAAATATAAATTTTTAATCCTTGTATATATGATGAGTCTATTTGCAACATGCTTATATAATCATACTTGACAATTGATTACCACAGAGTTGTTTATTTATTGTCTTGCAATTGTTTACCACTTATTGCGAACCTAATTGAACCTTTCCATAGATTCACCTGATAGTTACCTGTCCATTTAAACTTTTGGCAGTTCTATTGTCCCATCTAACAAATACAACAGGTATTGTTCTCTGTATAGTTTATTCACTCAGACCTTTAAATATCTTCTAAGAGAAATCTATCACTCATTGATTAATCTACCTGAGTAAAAAATTAACTGCTAAATTAGATGGAAATAACATGTTTACTATTTATAAAAAAACTGTATATGAGTTTGAATGTATTATATTTTCAATCTGTTGAATGTAAACACTGATTCAAACATTAATAAAAGTTGATTTCTGAAAAAAAATCAACATTATTCCCATTTCGGAAAAAAAAAATTGATAAAAAAACCTAAAAATGTTGATGTGTATAAATTAAGGCCTTCTTAAAAGTATTCTATAACTAAAAGATGCAAATTTTCATACAAACACTACTTTTTTTTTTAAAAACAAACTTTTTATGATTAAATTATTATTTATTTTTAACAGATTGAAAAAAATATTTAATTTATTTTTATAAACATCAAATCACAGGCATTGTTTTAATGTGAAACATGTAATTTCCATCAATTTAACAGATAAACTTTTTACTCTGGTAAATTAATCAATGAGTGATAGATTTCTCTTAGAAGAAATTTAAAGGTCTGAGTGAATAAACTATACAGAGAACAATACCTGTTATATTTGTTCAATGGGACAATAGAACTGCCAAAAGTTTAAACGGACAGGTAGTTATCAGGTGAATCTATGGAAAGGTTCAATTGGGTTCGCAATAATTGTTCCCGTATAATTTGACTTTTGTTTTCTTAAGAATTATTTACGGAATATTTAAACTATTGTTTATTAACTGATGATTTGATTGTTTGTCTCAGAACTGTTATCTGATACTTTTTCATTTGTTTACCTCAAAACTGTTAAATTATACTTTTTTATTTGTTTACCTAAGAACTGTTATCTTATACTTTTTTATTTGTTTTTACCACATAGCTTTTATCTAATATTTTTTTAATTGCTTACCTCATAACTGTTATCTTATACTTTCATTTGTTTTCCACAGAGTTTCACCTTATAATTTTCATTTGTTTACCTCAGAATTGTTATCTTATACGTTTTATTTGTTTACCTCATAACTGTTATCTTATACTTTTTAATTTGTTTTTACCACATAGCTTTTACCTTATGCTTTTTCAATAGCTTACCTCAGAACTTTTATCTTATTCTTTTCCTTTTACCACTAGGTTGGTTTCTTGATATTTGTCCACTGTTTACCACATAATACTTTATTGTATATGGTGTCCTGAGCTGTTGTTAATGGAAGATGTTCGTTATCGTTTTAAGGTTGACATGTTACTAATGTACTATTATATTATTTATTTATGCGTGTGTTTATATCTGTGCTGAATGTTTTTGCGTGTGTCCTGTTTGTTTGTACTGTATTCCTGTCACGTAGTGTTGGCATTTTATCGATTTTTTTTAACATTACCAGATATAAAAGCGGCGGTTTTAGCTAGCAATAAACCAGGTTCAATCTCCATATTTTCTTAAAATGTCCTGTTCCAAGTCAGGAATATGTCAGTTGTCATCAAATAGTCCGTGTCTATGAATGTTGGCGTTTGTTTTGGTTGCACTTAGTGTTTTTGTTGTTTCGTTGATTTCCTCTGATAGATGATGTGTTTCACTCGTTCTTTTTTTTTTATCCAGGATTTGATTTCTCTCAATCGATTTATGACATTTGAACAGCGGTATTCCATTGTTGTAAAATAATGATGTACTTAAAATTGAATAATTATTTTCTAATAATTTGACTGTTATTTGTCATTGAGATATTATCTTATTATTTGACCATAGTTTCCACTTAATTGTATTTTTATTATCTTACATTTACGTACCATAGCGTAATTGACTGGTAGGTGTTGACCACAAAGCTATTGTTCATTCCAAATTGCAATATAAAAAGATTTGTTGAAATTAAATACATTGAATTTTAATAATGTTTCACTAATTTATGTTTGTAATAACTAACTTTTATATGATGATTTATAATTTTTAATTATGTACTTTGCTCTTAATAAAACAAAAGAAATATTCACTACTTATTTGTTCATAAATTTTAATTTATTTCTAAAATTGAATCTCTTCATTGATAAAGGAATTTCTCTATGTTGCATATATGTAAAAAAGAAGATGTGGTATGATTGCCAATGAGACAAATGTCCACAAGAGACCAAAATGACACAGACATAAACAACTATAGGTCATCCACCGTACGGCCTTCAACAATAAGCAAAACCCATAGTGTATAGTCAGCTATAAAAGACCCCGATATGACTATGTAAAACAATTCAAACGAGAAAACTAACGGCCTCATTTATATAAAAAAATGAACGAAAAACAAATATGTAACACATAAACAAACAACAAGCACTGAATTACAGGCTCCTGACTTGGGACAGGCATATACATAAATAGTGTGGCGGGGTTAAACATTGTTAGCGGGATCCCAACCCTCCCCTAACCTGGGACAGTGATATAACAGTACAACATGTGTAATTCATTTTCGATGTATGAGTTTGGTTGTCCCTCTGGTATCTTTCGTCCCTGTTTTACACAGATAGCCTACAATCCTAGGGAGAAATCTGTCCTGATTTTTCAAGTGTTTGACAATAAAGTATTCATTGTTAAGAATTATAACAAGCTGTCTTTCAATGTTTACACTGTTTATAGGCATTGTAACAATAAACTAAGCTTGTGATTTTATGGATCATCACATTTGTCGACGAGATAAAAGACATGCTTAGCCATTTTTGAAGTTGGTAATCATATTATGTTTATTCATTAGAACATCGGAAATATTAGTTCCATTTTGTTTTGACAAATTTTACTTACTACAGTCTTTCAACATTACTGTTATTTCAGTGAGTACTTTCCCCAATTATTTTTGATTGATATTTTGTCTTTTAACGCAATTTTTAGCATTATTGCCTTTTTTGTTGCGGTCAGTTTTTATTGGTAAATGAAGCCGCAATGTCAGGGGAGAAACCAAGCCCTCTGCAGAAAAAAACTGTTTATTCTAGTGAGTTTGGTTACGCTGGGTCGTGGAAAATTTGATAATCGGGATCATCGATTTGATCTTATCGGCAGTGTGAACCTAGCTAAAGGTGGTACCCAACAATACAGGGAGATAATTCTTTAAAATCAGCTGAACGTTTTAAACATGTTTTATTGTTGAGGAAATATTAAGCTGCTCAATGATCAATATTAGTGTTTTCCGAACCGCTATATATCCTATGAAATTATTCTAATATGCAATCGATTTATACTGCGTATGATTCTTAATTTCTTATGTACACACACCAAATTTTGAATAGTTTAACAGACCTTATACTTAAGCTTTAAACTTTTCCCTGTATCCTATTATGAATTATTAGATAAAAAAGTGAAATCACAAAAAAACTCCTATGAATATTCAAAATGGAAAATTCCTTATCAAATGACAAAATCAAATGATAAAACACATCAAACGAATGGACAACAACTAGTGAGAGAAAATTAGAGGAAAGACCGGGGTTTTTCAAAATGACTTAATAATTAATTGGAATAAACTTAATTGATCAATCATGGAAAAGAAGAGTCTTTATCTAACAAAACAATACTTATGTATGAATTTCAATGAACTTAAAAAGTGTTTTATGGACAAACACTGCTTGAGATGAGGAATCAAAATCTACCAGTAAGGCAACTCATGTTCAAATCATTGTTCATACTGTCTTCTCTTTGTGATTGTCTCATTGAAATTTTATATATTTTCTATAGTTCTTGCTTTCTCAGTTTGTAAAAAATTAAACTTCAAAGACTGAATCAACATATGCATCAACACAGGAAAATATGTTATACACAAGCCATTGTTTTCGTTGTCCATTGCTATTTGTAATCCTATATTATTTCACTCTGATGCTTATATGTAATAACAGATGTCATTATCGTGATCTCAAACTTATTGAAATATAATTCGGTTAGGTGAGAAAAAAAAATCCCAGTCATGAACTCAGAAATTTATATAATTGTTTTTTAAGTTTTGAAAGCTGGAGTTGAACCCATGTGTAGTTATTTAATTACATATCAGCAAGTGTACAAAAACAGAAGACATTGATAACATCTGTCAGTAACCTTAGTTTTTTTTGTATATGTTCTAGAGGTATCGAATAGTCGGGATTTCAACTTGATGATAAACAGTTTTCAATGTTAAAGTGTTCAATATTTTTGTCATCTTACCTGTACATGTATGTCAATCTGCGTTTTCTAGCTGTTGATTTATCTTTAAAATTGATTGCTTGAAAAGGTTAGCAAATACTTGTGCCTTTAATTGTTTCGATCTTGCAGAAAATAGTAAAAAAATTCTTGATGTATAAGGTTTGAGATAATTAAGCTCCAAAAAAAAACCGTTCTCGTTACATTAATGTGTTTCTGTTGTTTCGTTGTTTTGTTTTCCTCTTATAATTGATGTGTTTCCCTTGTTTTTGAATTGTAACCAGGATTTGTTTTCTATCAATCGATTTATGACTTTCGAACAGCGGTATACTACTGCTGTCTTTATTTAGGAACCAGTCCATGCATTAAAGCTCCTGCGAGTCGGCATGAGGACCAAATCCATGACTTCAAAGACTTTTGTAAATCACGTTACAAGAACACGTTAGAAGATTATTTTCATTACGTCGGGGTATTAACGTCTTCCCCTCCATTGATGTTTTCCCCCTTAGAGAATAGCCATTGTCCTATCATGGAGAAAGTAAAATTAAAAAAAAATATTGAACTCCGAGGAAAATTAAAAACGGAAAGTCCTTATTCAAATTCAAAAGCTCAAACACATCAAACGAATGGATAACAACTGTCATATTCCTGATTTTGAAAAAAGTCTATTGTCTAATGCAGAAACACTTATGTCAACCTCTGTGATTCGATCAAGCAGAAGATTTTCTTATGACATCCTAGACCAGAAATAATTATGTAACATTAATCTCGAACAAGGATGGATCACACGATGAGAACGATTCTTATAAGATTACAATGAAACGACAGGGCTTTTTCTTGTTAGCGTCATGAACTAAGGTCATAAAATTGTTCCCCCGATTTCCGTAATTCAATAACATATAGCCTTCTAGAAAAATACAAAATTAGTTACATCAGTTAATTATAATCATAAAACCTTTCACTGTGCACTGGAATTGTTTTCTTATACAACATTTACGCTTGGTAACAAAATGTTTGATTATAAAAATAGTTAAACGGTTAAAGAACAGCACAACTTTAAAATGACATTAACAGGAATGGTCAAATACCACCTCATCCAGCGGTATTTTCGGTCGTTTTAATAAAGAATAGTTTACCAGTTAAAAATAAAGAGTAAATGTTTGACATTATTTCTATAACTATTTTTGTAGACATCAAAGACATAACTTTGTTTGTGTAAAGAAACGCACAAATGCGGTGATTATCCAATATGTAAAAAAATCCTGGAACAGAAACAGTTCAGGTTAACTATTTATCTTTTGATAGAATATAGGAAGTAGTCAACGATGGATATTGTGACTTCAAAATCAGACAAAAATTGACATAAAATCTATTTTTTAGAAAATTCAAATTTTTAATGAAGTTAGTAATAACGAATCTAAGGTAGAGGCAAAACCATAACAGTGTGGATGATCGTAACCCGTATTTTGTTAATTAAATCAATTTATTAATTTTTAACTTGTTTATCATCGGATATCGATAACAAGGATTTTACGCAAATACACTCTGTCAGATGCTTTCCAGTGGGGATGTCATTAATCCCTAATTTCATATTTCGATACATAAGATACAACTTCCCTTCAACAAAACTTCAAACAATGATTAATCATGAAATTCAGGATTACGATTCTACTGCCAAGTATATGTTCTTATTAAGAAAATAAGTTAGCAGAAAAATTTCAGTTTCCCATAATCAAAGTATTATCCTTAATAATTTCCAAGTCCTAGTCCAATAGCTGGGTCAGTCAGTATTTTATAAAGTGAATCTAAACTATATTTTACTTAGTTCAAACAGCTATTAACTGTACAATATCTTAAAAGTAAGAAAAAGTGCGAATAAAAACGTACGAAAGTATTTTTCTCTCCAATCTAATAAGTGCACAACGATTTGAAGTGTCTCGTGCATTAGTTCTAAAACTGAAATTTTAGACTTAATATGAGTTGAAAGATACGAAAGAGCACGAACATATTTTTTTTTTGTGAAAACCACAATTGCAATATCAATTGGAAGTACGAAAAGGAAATTACTAGCAAATGCATTGATTCTTTTGAAGCTAGTTATTATATATATCGAAGAATGCCAAAGTGTTCAATGATAATCAAAAGTATACTACGGTGGTATTTTTTTTATCAATTGCTTTAATGCGTTTCGAAAGCTTTGGCGAATCCGTACGTTTTAACGTTCATCTTCATAATGTTCATAAGAACAATGTATTTAGTAAACGCAACAAATGGACGTTTACCTAAATTGACTCAGTCAATTGGCCGTTTCAGAATCTAAAGGACTATGGGTAATTTCATTGTTCGTACCCCAAAATGAAATTAACGTCACGACATTGGTTGAATTTCCATTGTTTTGGACGTTTTCAACCAATCACGACGTTTTGGTGTACACTTTTGAAAATATTACCCAGAATGCATCAGATTCTGAAACGGTGAATTGATAACATGACTGTTCCAAGTGATGGTCCGATTCACTATGGTTTGAATCCAATATATATATTGTACATGTAAGTTGACGCAAAACAGGGGAGATGAATAAAGAATACAAAATATTCTACTAATATGATTAGTTGCCATGGTAAAATTTCACATGCGAGTTTTGTTTTTATTTCTGAAACCGCTTAACCTAGGCTATGTAAGAAAATGATAATCTTAACAAGCTTAAAATATTGGAATGTGTCTTAGGCAAAATCTTTTCATGATATATGACTATACAATTCCTTGCTTTAATCAAGTATTTTTTTCAAGGGCACGGCAATGATTTGAATTCTTTGAAAGTTCATACATTCTTATTTTACTACTTTTCTATCAAATCCTACATTGTATATGCGATTGTCGCTCTGTAATATTTTAATCCTTGTATCAGTGATAAGATTGTTTTATTAAAAAAAAAATCAATTTATTGAGAATGAAAATATAACCATTATTATTTTATGTTATATTTTTTTATTGATCATTCATCAATGTAACTACATTGCAATTTAGAATAGTTCTCAATAACAACGTGTTCGCATGCTGGTGTTAATGTCCTTGCTTATATTTGCAGGGAAAGTCTTAAATCCTCGTCTTATTGTTCAATATAGTTGGCATCATATTGTTAATATCTAAAAAAAATGGATGTATACCAGCAAAGATATAATATTCATTAGTGTTCATTCAACGCAGGTATTCCATTGTTTGAATTGAGTGTAATGTTTCTGCATTATCACATAAAACTGCGATCGAGTTTTTTATAAAGTTATAGCAATTAATAACTGACTTACTTCATGTAATTAGTATGAAATTCAACCTATCACAAAACACAGGAAAATTAGAAACATTAACAAAAGGTTGATGTTGACTAGTTGGTTCTTACTCTCATAAACAAAAATAATAAGGACAAAAAGTTGTACTAAAATAAAGTTAACTGTTGTCATGGTATTAAATTCAATCTATCAGGATAAACATGATAAATAAGTATAGCAACTCAGTAACAAGACTGTTAGTGAAGCATAATCATAAACTCATTCAAAATGAGCAAACCAGCCGGAATAACAGGACTATTTATAGCAACGCTGATACTTTCGTTTCATGGACCCTCGATATATGTGGCTATCAAGTCAAACAAACAATTGCAAAAAAATCGGTTCTCCGTTTTATCACTCTTCTTAAGTCTGAGCGATTTTGCAATGGGAATTGAAATTATATATGGCTCCATCTTATTTTTGTTAAATTCACATGGCAATGCATACCTCTATCAATGTATGGCAGTAAACCATATTGTAGCTGGAACAGTTCTTGCGTCACAATTTCATATTTTAATGATATGTTTGGAAAGATTAAGTTCCACATTTATCAATAAACCAAGAATATTACATATTGTGACAAGCAATATTTCCGTTGTACTTTGTTTTGTTATGATAAATGGCTTAGCTTTACTACGTTTTGGATTAGACACGTTGAATGGAACATTTCCGTGTGATCAAAGGTATACTGCAACTCCATCATTCTTATTTTCACATGATATTCCAGCAGTAATCATCCTTATTTTAGTTGTCTTATGTTATGGAGTTACCATGTATCGAATGATGAAACAACGTAAAACAATAGGAGTCAAACCAGTTCGGAATGTTTCGATATCGGTAGACAACAGAAGTAAAAATAATATTAGAATGTATAAAAACGTTATTACACTTGGAACAATTATCGTGCTCACATTAATTGCAACTTTACCTCGTAGTATTGCTGTATTCTATTCACTCAGTGTCGGAGGATCAGAGTCTGCACTAAACTTTGTTTGGATTGCAAATCATGTCTTTGTGTTGCTTAACCCTTTGTTTGATCCGTTGCTCTATGTGTTTACGGTAAGACAATACCGTGAACATTTAATTTCTTTTTCCAAATGCTTTAAAAAACCACAATAGACTACTGCAGTAGTAATAATACAAAGCATACATTAAAAAGTTTATTTTGACACTAGTCTGAACAATGGCGTTTAATGTAAAAATTGATAATGATAAGATATAAGATAGAAACCTGACCTTATGTTCAGGTATTTGTTTACTCAGGCAAATATTGAAATAGAAAAATATACTTCATGTGTTATATTAAGAAAAAAATGGATTCAGTTTTTAGACATTTAATAACCAGCTCAGCTCCTTGTGTATTTCTATACGTAGGACAGACATAACTTACTTGTTCATTATAAAATATATACACAACAAAACGTTTGCAAAAACATTTGAATGTTTTCGTTTTATGTATGCTCTTAATTTGCGTTATTAAATTTAAAATAAATTCATTTTATAAAATTTTAATGATTTTAGGGGAAAAATGACATGTGTTGCTGAATATTTATTGAATTTAAGAGAATATTGATTTGCAGTTTTTCTTAAAAAAATGGTACAAATAATCTTCTCGTTTTCCCTCAGTTTTAGTTTGTAACCCGGATTTGTTTTTTCTCTATCGATTTATGAATTTTGAACATCGGTATACTACTGGTGCCTTTATTTTTCAAGCCAATGATGAAATTCAGTTTGATAATCCACCTTTGTTTGATATGCCTTAGTTTGACGTTACGAATAAAAAAAAACAGTTTACGCTAGCGACGCCATTATCTCTCTTTAAATGTTTCGTATGCTTTTAAACATCTACGAAATCGTAGCCTCATAATACACGTAAAGCAAATAGAATAAGAAGAAACATTTTATATTCCCAATATGCTGACCAAACGGTTATGTTCAACAAGAAAAAAAAAACCGTGACCCATTGTTTTTGTTTTTTTTGTATTTGTGTCATTAAGCAAACAACATAATCGTTTTTTTAATAAATATATATCAGTAGATAATTACTCTGTCAATTACTTTTGTTGCATTTGCATTTGATGTAAACGAAATGCTGTTTTTACTAATATCTATATATCCGTATATATACGGTGCAGGAAATGCTTACCCTTCCGGAGCACCTGATTTCACTCCCAGTTTTTAGTGGAGTTCGTGTTGTTTCTTATTTCTTATTTATAACTGTTGATGTAAATGTCCTTTGTTTTATTTTAGTCTTTGTTTACTCCTTGGTTTTGATTGTTATTGTCTATGAATACCACGTCATATTTGTTCATTGTAAACTATTTTGCAATAAACTAAGTCGTTAGTTTACTCCATTGAATTATTTCATATTTTTCATGTCATGGCATTTTATATCCGACTAAATCGTTTTGGGTTTTCTAATTGTTACAGACTGCTCACACCACCTTCATTTTAACTTTTGTTAAATGTTGTCTTATTGGCAATGATACCATAAGTTCTTATTTTTATATGACATTGTTTTAGTTGATTGGCAAGTGAAGTGAAAAGTAAAATTAAAAAATATCGAACTTCGAGGAAAATTCTTAACGGAACATCCTTGAGCAAATGGCAAGAACTAAAACTCAAACACAACAAACGAATGAATAACAACTGTCATACTCCTGACTTGGTACAGTCACTTGATGAAGGTGGGTTTCAACCTTAGTATACCACTCTACCTGTACATCTAACTTTATATTATTGTTCATCAATGTTTTATGAAATATATAAAAATAATGTTTTACCACGATCCAACAGTCCACAAGTGGTGCAGTACCATTTGAAAAAAGGGGAAAATAAGTAAAATAAGTTTTCAAATTTTAGATTTATTTCTGAGTATTAATAGCTGAGTTAAAATTACTTATAATATTCGACACACTCGTTAGTAGCTAATAATATTTATAAACATATAGTGAAGTCACTTTAAACGTTTCATCTTTTGCTTTCGATGAATATATGATTACATTGGGGAGGGGACATTAAAAGCGTAAATTTAATTATATGCCCATAGTTTATACTTTCAGTTTGAATATGGATTTGTTAAATGTACATTTATTTGCTTCAAATACGGCAAAACAAAAGATATGCTCTTAAAGTAAATGTTATAAATAAGCCCCCCTCTGTGTTTGACTATTCTGTTAGTATCGTTTTCGATTGTGTGCTCTTGAAAGTTTAAAATTTTAACCTTCCGAACTTCGGGTCTTAAAAACCCGCTATCGATATTCAAAATGTGTAAGACGAAACTTCAATGAATGGTGCATTCTAAATAGTAAGCATAATTAGTTATCAGAGGTACCAGGATTATGATTTAGTACGCCAGACGCGCGTTTCATCTACATCAGACTCATGATTGACGCTCATATTGAAATAGGTTTAAGCCAAACAAAAAGAAGAGCATTGAGGATCCAAAATTTCAAAAAGTTGTGCCAAATACATCTAAGGTAATCTATGTCTGGAATAAGAAAATCCTTAGTGTTTTTAAAAGTTCAAAGTTTTGTAAACATGAAATTTATAAAAATTAGACATATATTCAATATACATGCGGTGCACAAATGTTGATTTAAAAACAATAGAGATTTAAAAAACTGAAGTCATCTCTTTTGCCATAAATTTTTTTTCTTTCAAATATTAATTTTTTAATGCATCTCAAAATATGAGGCGGATTGAACTAAGCTTAGTTCGACAGGATAAATGCGTGTTTTTTTATTCTATTATGAGAGGACATCCTTGTCTGCTAGTTATATTTCATAATTTATGTAAATTATGTGACTGTTAAAGTTGTTAACCGATGATCGAATCTCGTAATCAGATAAGGAAGAGACAACCAAGATAACCAACAGAAGTTGACGAAATTGCATGATCTCAAAAAGGCATCAGACCTGTTGAATCGACACGATAAATAAACTAAGCATAGCTACCAGTAACCCTTTCACAAAAAAAAATTAGTGTAAAATTTATCAATGTTTATCGTAAGTCTAAAATATTCCTTAAAAAATAAACTTAATATCTTTATCGTAAGAGTAATTTTACACTTAAGATTTTTTGTGAAAAGAGCCACATACACTAAACGCGAGTGCTGTCTCTCAAAGTCGCCTAAAATTCCCTTATATTTACAACGATGAACAAATCAAATGCGAATGAACATAAACATAAACATGTGTAGCGCAAACATCGTTGATACCACAACCTCGAATCACGAGGCAAGTAAAAAAAAATGAAAGATATCACGTTCTATTCTTAAAAACTGATAAACCAGTACCGTTTAAAAGCATAAATTAGCCATGACCCTAGTGGCCTTTTTATATTTTGAGGTAGAAATTAACTTTAAATGCAAGTATTCGTCTATCAAAAAATACATGAACAATGATCCTAAAAGAAAATAATATAGTATAATCTATGCTTTTGGTAATCATTTTTATTTCAATAAAATAAATATGTTAGACTCAGATTGACGTCGACAGCCGTTCCTCAAATCGATATCCGTTTCTCAAATAGACGTCCAAATAAAGGCAACAATAGTATACCGCTGTTCAAAATTCATAAATCGACAGAAAAAAAAATCGGGTTAAATCTGACGTCACATTATCAAATCGACGTCCAATATTTTGACCCTCTAATCGACGTCCAATGTGACGTAATGTATTGTTAAAACTACGTCCAATTGGGTTTAGTCGACTTTAATCGATGTTCAATATCAATAAATAATTTTTATATGATTTTCGTATTAGAGAATACGTTGTCATGATTGGTCGATAGGACTTCCGGTAGTAAATCTTGACGTAGTCTATTTTTCGATAGACGACGTTCACCGGACTTCTTTTCGTAACCAATGTAAACAAGATGGCGGCGACAATAACACCGACATCAACAATATTTATTTTCGCTGCATGTAAATCGCTGAATCAAGAACACTCGTTTGGATGGTAATAAGAGTTTGTGTAGTTTATTTTTTATCAGAAAGCAAATTTTTGCGTTAACTAACCAACACATTCATGCGCATTGCCTATTCAACGATACAAATATACTATTTACGTGTGATAGAGGCTACGAGTGTTAAAAACTTTATTCCTTATCTGCAATTTTTAAGATTTATTAGGATTAAAGCCCTTTTTAAAGGAATTAATTGGTGTATAAACTATACCAAGTCACTCACAAACATATAAAAGTCCTTCGGATTTAAAGGGAAAAAAATCATAGGCCAGGACAAAACTTAACTCATGCTTTGTAATTATTCATTTAGAACAAAGCCAAATCCGCAAAATTGATGAGAGAGCCGTACTAGAGGGAAAATAATAATAATACTACCCCATACATCAGCCTTCCAATAATGAATTACCTAAGGTAGCGATAGTTTTCTATAAAAAAAAACTAAGTTTGCTATTCTATATAAAAAACATAGTAGTATAAGTAAGGGGCATTACTTAAAGAAGTAATTTTCAAAATTATATATACAAGACATGAATATCAATTGTATGGTCATTTTTATAATTTTCCTGTCTTGTATTCGTTTAAAATTACGGTAATTGTATTGAAATAATTTATTTTCTAAGGGGGAAAATCCACTTTTTCCCTTTTTTTTTTTTGGTTCACCATTTTCGAACGGTAAAATAATGCTTTAATATAACATAATTTACTGCTACGAAAAACTATGGTTTTTAGACCAATTTAAGATGAATTTAATACATTAAATGCTTTTTTAATACTTTATTACTAACTTTAGTAATTTTAGATTTTTTATTATGGCTATAAAACTTTAACAAATTTTATAATAATTTGTAAATTTATTTTGAAATGTCTGCTTCATTGTACAGGTCCAAATATAAAAAAGAAGATGTGGTATATTTGCCAATGAGACAACTCTCCACATGAAAGCAGAATCACACAGAAATTAACAATTATAGGTAACCGTACGATCTTCAACAATGAGCAAAGCCCATACCGCATAGTCGTCTATAAAAAGCCCCGAAATAACAATGTATTACAAATTGTTATAATTTTCCTGTAACAAAACTTCTTTTTTTTCGAAAAGCTAAGGAATTTCTTGAACCAGGAATAAATTACCTTGGCCGTGTTTGGCACAACTTTTTTTTTAAATTTTGGGTCCTCGATGCTCTTCAACTTTTTATTTGTTTGGCTTCATAGCTATTTTGATCTGAGCGCAAGTGATGTGTCTTATGTAGACGAAACGCGCGTCTGGTGTATTAAATTATTATCCTGATACCGTTCATAATTGTTTGAAATATTACTTTTCTATCCTCTATTAAAATATTATTTCTTCTAAATATCCTAAAGATAGAAAGATATAAATAGATGAAACCTTGTGATTTAATTAAGACTTTAAGTTATTTATCATTTGAATCTTAATAAAAATCAATTACATTTGTTCCTTAAAAATTGTAGGTACTAAATGTATTGGAAGATGAATATAATAATTTTGAAACGTAATATTTGTGTCATTATTTTTAAAGTTATCACTCCATACTCATCTCAAATTGGATAAATAATTAATTTTATTAAATGAAATGATGTTAAAATTCTTAAAAGCTACATTTAGAATTTGTTTTTATTCCATACTTCATTTGACATTTAAAAGAACTATTGAGTTATTACAATAATTTTTAAAACAAAAAATAACTAATTAACGAGAAAAAAAAACTTGGCTTTTTTTTGTTTCTTGAATACTTTTTTGCAGCATTTTATATGATATAAACGTTATCTAAATCATATCATCTAACTATACAATTTGAGATTTTTTTTATTGTAAAAAAGAAAGATTGAGAAATATAATAAGATTATATTTAAAAGACTTTACTTCCTGTTGAGACTTGATTTTTTTTAAATTTTTTTTTTAATCTGAAATCTGATTCATTGCACTATTGCTGTTATAACGAATACCATGTCTACATATTTGACAGGGCACCCCTATAGTGTTAGTTTTACTGAATAAACAGGGAGATTGTTCAGTAAATAAATAATAATAATACATGGTTAGATTTACATTCTATGTATCAATATTCTACAGATTACTACAGAAATTAATTTACGTAAAAAAATACATTCGTGAACCGCCTTGACACGTATATGCTAGTTGACCTGGTCATGACCTATTGATCAACGATCACACGACGGAGGCAAGTTAACTGGCGAAGCAGTTTGTATTTATTAATTATGTAGGTATACATTCTTGGTTGCGAATTGAAGTATTTATATCAGTTTAGCTATTTGTGAATATGTGATTTATTAAATGAAGTTTGATTCAAGGCTTATTGGAGTTGAATCTTTTATCATTGATCATGATCATGACGAAGTCCACAACACGTGGTTTCAAGATTAAATAATGGTGAACCACATGTATTGCTGAATAAATAAAACATATATGCATAGAATAGTAATTATATGTACAAGATTATTTCTTTCAAAATTCTACCATGTTTACCACCTGAAAGTGTCGAAATATTCAAATAGTTCAAAAAGTCTTTTTTGAACACGGCATATATAATCAAAATGTGTAGTTTTATAAATTGAACTGTGAGTGCACTTGTGGAGAGAAAATGTAATGAGTGTCACTAAAAGATTTATATCATAATAATTGATATCACAGATTTTATATGCTATCATGAGATATCTGTAGTTAAGGGCATACGATACAGTTACAGGGGAGGTAATGACGTTGCTAACGTAAAATGTTATTTTCGCGACGTCAAACTATGACATATCGGGAAAAGATGCATTTTTCGACTATTTTTTATTATTCAAACTGATATAATTTGAAAACGAGTGCATGGACCCCTATTTTTTAAAACGACATTTTGTTTCATTTTGCAGTGAGATCATGTGGACCAAATTTTATAAAACTGTAAATAGGGGATTTTTTTTAATTTTGATAAATATACTGCAAAAAAATACGATTTTTTCTTAATTCATGATTATTTGATAAATATGAGTTATTTCTGAATAAAAAGTGCATAATTTTTTGGTATACTTATAAAATACAAAAATTACAAATTATCTAACAAAAAACAATTTGTGTTTATCTTTTAAAACAAAAAAGTTATGGCTTTCTTTCTAAAGGGAAAATACGGCCACAAATCCGAATTTTGAGCAAATATACAAAATTTCGACCTCATTTAACTCAAAAAGTAGCACATGAAGGTATATTTTTTATTACATATTTGATTTAAGCAGGCAAAAAACTAGCCTATATGGAAATTTTCATCAAACTGTAAATACAGGATCAAAACTGTATCGTATGCCCTTAAGAATATGATGACCAATTTGAACTTTATTTAATAGTATTTTGATCTTTTCTTAAAAAGTTTTGAAGTATTGACATTCCAGAAAAAAATGTTAATAATCTTCTGTTACATTACAGAAGTCGCATTTACTGTCTTCTTTTATCTTCCATTGAAAAAGCAGTTAAAAGGAAGGATATGATGCAGCAATTTTTGATATGTCCCAATATCTATGTGTTCACATGGTGGTGTTAATGTCCTTGCTTATTTTTGCGAGGAAAGTCGTAAATCCTCGCCTCATTGTCCAATACAGTTTGCATCATATTGTTAATATCTAACAAAAATGTATGTATACTAGCAAATATATAATATTCACTTGCGTTCATTCATCGCAGGCATCCCATTGTCCGTTTGAGTGTAATGTTTTTGCAGTATCACATAAAACTGCGATCGAGTTTTCAATAAAGGTATAGCAATTAATAACTGACTTACTTCATGTCATTAGTATGGTATCAAATTCAACCTATCATAAAACACAGGAAAATTAGAAACTTTAACAAATGGAAAATGTTGACTAGTTTGTTCTTACTCTCATAAAAAAATAATAATAAGGAAGTACTAGGTTGTACTAAAATATAAAAACTGTTGTTATGGTATTACATTCAATCTATTATGATGCATAAGAATAGCAACACAGTAACAACTGCAAGTGAACCCTGATAATAGACTCATTCGAAATGAGTAAACCAGGAGGAATAACAGGATTATTTATAGCAGCGCTGCAACTTTCGTTTCATGGATCCTCGATATATGTGGCCAAATAGTCAAACAAGCAATTGCAAAAGAATCGGTTCGTGGTTTTGTCACTCTTCTTAAGTCTGAGCGATTTCGCCATTGGAATTGAAATAATATATGCGTCCATCTTATTGTTGCTGAATTCGCATGACAAAACATACCTCTATCAATGTATGGCAATAAACCATATTGTAGCTGAAACTGTTCTTACGTCACAATTTCATACTTTAATGAGATGTTTGGAAAGGTAAGGTTCCACATTTATCAATAAACCAAGAATATTACATATTGTGACAAGCAATATCGCCGTTGTACTTTGTTTTGTTTTGATAAATGGCTTTGCCCTACTGCGTTTTGGATTAGAGACATTGAATGGAACATTTCCTTGTGATCAGAGGTACACTGCAACACCAACATTCTTATTTTCACATGATATTCCAGCAGTTATCATCCTTATTTTAGTTGTCTTATGTTATGGAGTTATCATGTACCGCATAATGAAACAACGTAAAACAATAGGAGTCCAACCAGTTCGGAACGTTTCAATATAGGTAGAAAACAGATGTAAAAAAACATTAGAATGTTGAAAAACGTCATTACACTAGGAGCAATTATCGGGCTCACATTAATTGCAACTTTACCTCGAAGTATTGCTGTATTCTATACATACATTGTTGGAGGATCGGAGTCTGCATTAAACTTTGTTTGGATTGCCAATGATGTCTTTCTGTTGCTCAACCCTCTTTTTGATCCCTTGATTTATACGTTTACGGTAAGACAATATCGTGAACATTTCAGAACCTTTTCCAAATGCTTTCAAAAACCTCAATAGATTACTGCAGTAGTATTAATTCAAAGCATGAAAGATAAAGGTTAATTTGGACACTAGCCTGTACAATGGTGTTTATGTTAGAATTGATAAAATAAAGAATTAAATATATAGGATAGATATATTGTCTTTTCTCATTTTACCTGTCTATTTTATTACCTTAATAGTTCTATAGAAAGTTATGTGTCTTGTTTGTCCCAAATAATTCAAATGTTTGATAAAAATAAAGAATTAAAATGAAAACAAATAAAATACAAATAAGAAGGGACATAAATATGTTTAGCAAAAGGTGGTATTGGGTGTCTTCCACCATCTTGTATAGCAAAAAATAGAGAAACTAAGGTCCAGATTTTCTATCAAGTTTGCGAAATTTGATGCAGGAATGAAACATATATCTTATGTGAATTTTCATTTAAAAGAACCAATTTATAAGAATATAACTTATAAATATTAATAGTTTTACAAGTGTAGATTAGTTTTGGTTGCTTTCAAACGTTTTTTAAATGGGCATTTTAAGGGGAGATAACTCTAAAACAGTGAATTTTCTGAAGGAATCTACATGGAATGTTCCTATTTTGTAATTTAAGTGGAAAAAACGTACGGTGACCTTATCTTTTCTTTTGATATTCTCAAAGCATTGTCTGAAAGCTATATTTTTTTAATATGTTTTACAATTCTATCATTTTTTTTCTTATTATAAAATTGTGTTTATTCCTGTATAATCCATACAAAATGTGTCATTTTTTTCACAACCTGTATCTTCAGAAAATGCGCGGTGACCTATCATGTTTAGTATATTTTTGAACATATATCAATAGATACTATGTTTTTGCAAAGTATGAGCAAATTCTATCATTTTAATTTAAGACTCCCATACCAACTTAAGGACAAATTATAAGTTTTTTCATCCCGAAGATATTTCTTTAATTTTCCATGCAAATACACATAATAAGATGTAGTTTGACGAACAATGAGACAAATCATCATCAGAGAGCACATGACATAGAAGTTAACAAATTATAAGTCACCGTTCGAATTTTTTGCTGCAAAGAAATCTACAAAAGGCCTCGATATGACAAATATAAAATAATAAAAACGAAAAATCTAAAGGCAGGATTTATGTACAAAGCAATAAACTAAAACCAAATAAGATATACACAACAAAAATCAACCACAAAATTACAGGCTCCTGGCTTTGCACAGGCATATACAGAGTATGGGGTTATTAAAACTGGTTACTTATAACACGTAGCACTAATCCTCTATACTAACACTGGAACACTGTACAGTACGAAATAAGTACAAACTTTAAAAAATCAGTTGAAATAAAAAAATGAAATGAATGTTGAACAAATGAAATAATGTTGAAAAGAACACTTACACAAACACAAAAGACACAGTACAGAAGTTCAGATCTTAGAATACTCGTAGTTATATGATATTTAAAAAAAAAGACAAAAAAAGAGACATAATCACCTGTCTTTAACTTATATATCAATGAGAACACATTATTATGAAGACATCTTGAATAGTTTGAAAAAAAACCATGACCTATTGCGTAAGCTATTTTTCACCGAATCATCAATTTAAATAAGATCTCAATCGTCAACGACTCCATATTCAAATGACACGAGTTAAGCAAATAAAACAAGAAGAGGGCACTTTATATTCCCCAAAGCTGCCCAAACGGCACTTTCACGGCGTGATCATTTGTTCTCGCTCTTTTCTATTAGTGTAATCCAACACATACCATACTTTGCTTTATTAATAATAATATATTAGTAGATAATTACACTGTCAATTTGATTAGGTACTTTCCTTTTGAGTTTAATATTTTTGGCAAAGTATGAGCAAATTCTATCATTTTAATTTTAGACTCCCATACCACCTTAATATTTATATTAACAATTATAAGTTACCTGATATATTTCATTTTTCAACATTCATTTCATTTTTTCATTTCAACTGATTTTTTAAAGTTTGTTCTTATTTCGTACTGAACATCAGTGTTCCAGATTTAGTATAGAGGATTAGTGCTACGTGTTATAAGTAACCAGTTTTAATAACCCCATACTCTGTATATGCCTGTGCAAAGCCAGGAGCCTTTAATATAAAATGATTTTACTTTTTCTTTTGTCGCATTGTATTTGTTGGATATGAAAATGCTGTTTTCACTAATATGTATGAATATCATGCCGACCCCTAAACAAAAACTTATACTAGTTCAGTGAAAATGGACGTTATACGAAAACTGTTCTGCTAAAAATTAAGTCGTTAGTATGTACCATTGAATTGTTTCATAATTTCCATGTCGCGGCCTTCTATAGCACAAAATACGGTATGGGGTTTTCAAATTGTTGATGACCGTGCGGTTACATATTATTGTTTACATCTACTTAAGTTTAATGCTTTTCCTATAACCAATAATACCACATATTCTTATTTCTATATTACATTGTTTTAGAAGAGGACGAAAGATACCAAAAGGAGTCAATCTCATAATTCGAAAATAAAGTGACAACGGCATGGCTAAAAAAGAAAAAAAAGACAAACAGAGAAATAAAAGAACACAAGACACAACATATAACAATAACAGAAAGTCTTTGAGCAAATTTTGCAAATGTTGAAATCAAAGCTCAAACACATAAAACGAATGGATAACACGTGTCATATTCCTGACTTGGTAAAGGCATTTAGTTAAGGTGATTTTTTAACTTAAATATATCATTCTACCTACCTGTACATCTAAATTATTTGTTCATCTATACTTTTAAACGAGATGATCTCATTTTGTGTGTCGCTTCTCTTCCTTCCACAATAAACTAATCATCATGCCTCTGTGTCATATAGGTACAATGCATAGTCGCATTTGTCATCCATTCTAATGATTATTCAGTTTGTGTTATTTTGGAAGAAAAACGAGAATAAAGGCGTTTGGATATTGTTTCCGTCATCAGACCAACATTAAGGTCCGACATGACTTCCGGTTTTAACATTGAGAACCAATCGTATGATAGATAACAAAAATGAAAAATAAAAAAGCCAATCAGAGCGTGGTCAATATTGTGGTTTTTCGATCGTAAGAATCACTACTATTCTACCTCGGTTTTAACTTACAAATAATTTTCATAAGTACACGGACAGGGACAGGACAACTAATTTCTTCTTTATCTGCACGTATGCTATGATTAATATACTACTATAATATAAAGGGACTCTATAGCAATGCATGTATGATCGCCATAGAGAAGAAACTTCTGTGTTGACTTGAGTTGTCATTGATATGTTCATAATTATAAATTAACTGTTAACAAAACTTTGAATGTTTAAAAAAAACCAAGGCTTTTCCACCTCAGGAATAGATTACCTTAGATATATTTGGCAAATTATTTCGGAATTTTTGGTCCTCAATGCTCTTCGACTTTAAACTCTATTTGGCCATTTAAACTTTTTTGATTTGAGCGTCACTGTTTAGTCTTTCCTGGACGAAACGCGCGTATGGCGTGTATATAAAATGTTGGTCCTGGTATCTATGATGAGTTTATTAGAATTAATAGTTAATAGCAAATATACTTTATTTATAATATAGATACGTACGTTTATAGGATACAGAAATGCGATATCAATTGAATATAACAGAAAACAAAATAATAACGGGCTATGAAAAAAAGAGAAAGTGCTTAAACATACTATCCTGTATCCATGTACCAAGAGTCCAAGTAGTGGCGTACTCTTGAAATAAATTAAGAAAAGGAAAATGATTTTTCAAATGGACAAATAAACTTTTGATAATTCATTTTATAGGATGCGATGAGAATTTTATGACACATGTGAATTAAAAGGCATTCTAATATGAAGACCTATTATCGTCAACCAGTATAATCACAATATATCTACCTTTAGTGCAAACGAAGAAATACACAAAAACGGCTGTTCGGAGTTGCGACCAACTTAATTATACTACCATATATTGTCAATATTCGACGTCAACCCCCCCTCCCCAGTTTACGTAGACCAACATTTAGATACAATATATTTATCTCTATAAAAAAAATTCCATCAAATTTATGTTATTGTTTTGGCAACGAAACAAGATGACGTTACAAGTATGTTTCCGTATAAAAGAGTCAACTGTAAAAGCCGGGCGTTTTAAATTTTCTTGAACGACTTAGAACGAATAAAATTACATTGCAAGAAAAAATATAAGTGAAAAAATGCGATTAAAAAAAATCATTGAATTATGTAATATTTCTTATATTATTCAAATTGGGTAAAATGGAACAGACTAAACAGTATTGTATGTATAGGGCTTTTACGGTTAACAGAATTACCGAATTTGTCCCATTAGATTCGAAATAATTCATGGAAGCCATAGATTTAATTTCATTTACCAATGGATTGGGCATTTATATTCGTATTTTACCCCTCGCTAATGCTCATGGTAAAAAAATCGGATATAAATGCCAAAACCATGGTTAAATGAAAACAAATCTACGGCTGTCATGAATTATTTCTAAAATCATTACATGTTAAAAATCCTGAATTTCTATATTTAACCCGATTCTAAAATTGAAAATTAAATTAATACTAATTATAGCTTATTTTAGTTTCTTAACCTATTAAATATTACTTTGTTTTATTTGACCGTTTCAATCTCAATAAAACCCATTATATCGATTTTGAATAATAAGTTCTTCCCGCTGAGAAAATATGACTTTTTGGAATGAAAGAGAATAGCTTAAATGATTTGAGACCACATGTCATTGTTTAATTGCTTCTATGTAAGCAGCAACCCTCTATTAAGGATCATGATCGGAAGTTCAAGCTGTGGAATATTGAATCAACTTGGAGATATATTCCATATACAGGCGCTGCTTGAATGTTGCTATTAAGTAAGGGAGAGTTCATATTTTCTTTTGCCGTCAAATTATTTTTTGTCTTAACCGATCCCAATATTATTTTCTATGTATAAGTTGTTCTGATCTTAGCTGCGCTAAATGGGACAGATGCGTATAACTTTTAGTGAGAGAACATCAGCTGTTTTGAACATAGAATATAACAGACCTGTCAACAGAACCACATCTTAATCCCTATGACGGAAAAACCTAAAACATACAACATTCAGATCAAAATAATTCATTATAAAATTAAAAACTGATTTAAAAACCACATCTCTAGTCAATACAGCAAAAATTATTCATAACTTAAAGGTTTGTTAGAACTCTTACGTAGATAATACGAAGGTAAAATATTCAACAGCGGTCAAATAACCAGACACATTAAATACGAAGGTAACTATTCAACAGCGGTCAAATAACCGGACAAATTAAATACGAAGGTAACTATTCAACAACGGTCTAATAACAGGACACATAAAAATACGAAGGTAACTTTTCAACAGCGGTCAAATAACCGGACACATTAAATACGAAGGTAACTTTTCAACAGCGGTCAAATAACCGGACACATTAAATATGAAGGTAACTATTCAAAAACGGTCTAATAACAGGACACATAAAACTACGAAGGTAACTTTTCAACAGCGGTCAAATAACCGGACACATAAAAATACGAAGGTAACTATTCAACAACGGTCTAATAACAGGACACATAAAAATACGAAGATAACTTTTCAACAGCGGTCAAATAACCGGACAAGTTAAATACGAAGGTAACTATTCAACAGCGGTCAAATAACCAGACACATAAAAGTACGAAGGAAACTTTTCAACAGCGGTCAAATATTCGGACACATTAAATACGAAGGTAACTCTTCAACAGCGGTCAAATAACCGGACACATTAAATACGAAGGTAACTATTCAACAGCGGTCAAATAACCGGACACATTAAATACGAAGGTAACTATTCAAAAACGGTCTAATAACAGGACACATAAAAGTACGAAGGTAACTTTTCAACAGCGGTCAAATAACCGGACACATAAAAATAAGAAGGTAACTATTCAACAACGGTCTAATAACAGGACACATAAAAATACGAAGATAACTTTTCAACAGCGGTCAAATAACCGGACAAGTTAAATACGAAGGTAACTATTCAACAGCGGTCAAATAACCAGACACATAAAAGTACGAAGGTAACTTTTCAACAGCGGTCAAATATTCGGACACATTAAATACGAAGGTAACTCTTCAACAGCGGTCAAATAACCGGACACATTAAATACGAAGGTAACTATTCAACAGCGGTCAAATAACCGGACACATTAAATACGAAGGTAACTATTCAACAGCGGTCAAATAACTAGACACATAAAAATACGAAGGTAACTATTCAACAGCAGTCAAATAACCGGACACATACAAATACGAAGGTAAGTGTTATATCTTTATAGATAAAAAAAAAAAAAAGAAAAAAACACGTTCGAGTCCTTTTGAGCCTAGCTGTATTGATTGAATCCCATAGAAGATAAATTGAAGCTACGCACATTATTATTTTCTTCTTAGATAAGAACAACATCATAATTTTGCGAACAAATCTAGAAAAAAATGCAGAATTTTAAAATTCATGGACGCTTAATTCTCTAAGTTACACATTTAATATGTCATATGTAAGACAATTAAGGAGGTGTGAAGTTTGGTGTAGCTAAAATTACTTAGTCTTTTGTTTTTATGTGAACTGTATTGTAGAAAGATGTTTATCTTTTCTTTGTTTTCATATTAATCATGTTAATTGAGTATTTTTCATTGAAATGGTTTTTTTTTCTTTGTCAGCTTGTTATATTCGTTCTTTTTTTATAAAGAACAAAATGTAAAGATTAAAAATGCCACATAGGGTTTTCAACAAAAAGCAACGATCACAAAAAATGTTTTAATCTGAATCGAAAAATATTTAGTTTTGATAATACAACCAACTTTTTAAGTGGAATTTATCTGTTGTCATAAGTTTCCTAAAAGGTTTTCTTAGCCTCATTTTATGACGTCTAAATATCTCAACTTATTTGATTTGCATGTTTATTATAATGTATTTGATTTTTATCGAAAGAAATCTCTGTTATTCCGAAAAATTATTACACCAGCGTTTAATTATCATTAACTTTTCAAGACTTTTCCTGAATGTTATTATCGGCACAAAAAATGGTGCCCTATTACAATTCATTGTACAGATATCTTATACGTTAAAGTATTCTGTCTTTTATGGTAATATTCTATACAAAGCACAAACAATTCCTGAATTTCTTTTAGCGTTTTGTTTTTAATCAAGCTTGTTCTAATGTTAATTAAGCTTGTTCTAATGTTTTCTCAATTGAAATTAAATTTTGTTTTATCTCTTAACATCAGTATCTATGATAAAATATCATAGACCTGGCACCAAAACAACACCCTCTTCCATATTCGTAAAAAGACTAAGACAAACAAAACAGTTCAGATAAAATAATTCATTATAAAATGAAAATTGACTATACAATTGAATACAGCAGGAAGCCTTTACATATTAAAGGTTTGTGAACTTTGACGCACATTGATAATTACATTCTAGAAACAGATGTCAAGTATCAGGAAACTAGTAAATGTAAAAGTAGCTATTATGTACTTAAAAAATGAAAAAAAGTGCGTGTCCTTTTGAACCTAGTTGTATTATCGGATTCATATGATCATTTTACAAATTGAAAAGTACATTATCATATACGGTTTAAAACACCAAACATATTAATTTTGCTGATAAATCAGGATGGACTAACAAGCGCATGAGCTTTGGTTTTCTAATTAACAAAAGTAAGATATGATATGTCATCAAATTCAGCAAGTTGTGCTTTTGGGTGGAGCTCGTATAACTCAGTCTTTGGTTTTATGTGAAGTGTATGTTAAATGGTCTTAAATGTCTTTTATTCATTTAAAATTAAGATAATTGTATGGTAGATTAAGATTTTCTATGATCTGCTTCTTCAACTGATTATGTAAAATAAGGCAACATTAGTTTATCGACGATCAATAACATGAATGGTACTATTTTTTCTGCAGATCTGGTGAACAAATTAGGAAGAAATAAATCATGAAAAAAAGCAGAAGTCAAATGAACTCTAAAAGGAACGAGACCGGGTGAATTGACATGGTATATAATGCAAAAATTATGTTTGATAATGAGAATAAAATCCACCAAAGCTCAAATAAATGCAAGCCATTTAAAACAACCGTTCGGCCTTCAACAATGACAAAACACTACGTAGAGTCGACAATAAAATGCCCCGAATTGAAAAAATCAGATAAAGGTCAATTAGGTCAAGTGGATTCGTATGTTTGTGCTTGCTATTTCATTACAATTAGTTTATAGATCTCAGATGACAATAGTGTTGGTTATAATGCCTCATTTTTTATCTCCAGAGTAGTAATTTAGGACACACCTCCGCACTATATCTAGTGAGCTCTTATGAATACCATTGTGCATAGTAGTCCACAATTTGGTTTCTGAAACGTACTGATATTATCATGTATTTGGTTCTCTCCTCCAGAGTTTTCTATGCCCATAAGTTAACATGAACTGGATGCAAGATTATATCAAGCACTGAGAATATGGGTACAGCAGAAGCTGCGTATCTAAACGTCTGAAATAAATAGCAGTTTGATGATGATTAAAATATAATAATAACACATATTGACAAAGATAAAATAATTGAACGTGACTGCGTACTTGCACAATTCTTTTAAACTAGGCTGTTTCAGCAACTTTAGTTTTGAGTTTCATTGATATATGCTTTTATGTAAATTTACTGTTTGCCAAATGTTGAAATATTCGAAATAATATTTTTCAGTAGATTGATCATTTGAACACAGAGGAATTCTATTTCTTAAAAATGAATTTAGCCAATTATAAAGGTAGCAAAATATAAAATATGTCGACTCTATCTCATCGATAAAATGTCGATTTTTATACAACGGTTTAACGTTAATCTTACATCAATGTTTATGTACACTGTACAGTAGTCACTCATTTGGAATTCCAACTTTGTACTGTTTATTGGGAATGATTTCTATGCAGTAATTGTTGTAACTTCTTAACTGCCGTCTTCTTTGAAATTTTATTATTGTCTAGTTTATATCGCAGTTTATGTAGGAACTTCTTAGGAAGAAAGATAAGAAGTAAGAAGTATCCTTTAAATCAACTTTCCGCTATATAGATAATGTTCTTTCACTAAATAATTCAAAATTTGGTGACTATGTTGAACGCATCTATCCCATAGGACTACAGATAAAGGATACTACAGATATAGTTAAGTCAGCCTCATATCTTGACTTACATCTAGAAATCGACAATGAGTGTCGGTTGAAAACAAAACTTTACAACAAAAGAGGTGATTTTAGCTTTCCAATTGTGAACTTTCCATTTCTAAGTAGCAACATTCCAGCATCACCTGCATACGGGGTAAATATCTACCAATTGATACGATATTCCCGTGCTTGCATTTCCTATTATGATTTTCTTGATAGAGGGGTTGATTGTCACAAGGAAGCTACAAAACCAAGAGTTCCAAATGGTGAAGTTGAAATCATCCCTTCGTAAATTTACGGACGCCATTACGAGTTTTTTTTTACAGTTATGGAATAACCGTTTCACAATGATATCGAATATGCTCCTTACGTCGTAACTACAATCCCCTTCCATTTCATCCATTTTACCTACCGAATTAGACTATGTACCCGATTTGTCATCACATAAGCAACACGACGGGTGCCACATGTGGAGCAGGATCTGCTTACCCTTCCTGAGCACCTGAGATCACCCCTAGTTTTTGGTGGAGTTCGTGTTGCTTATTCTTTAGTTTTCTATGTTGTGTCATGTGTAGTATTGTTTGTCTGTTTTTATTTTTGTTTTTAGCCATGACGTTGTCAGTTTGTTTTTGATTTATGAGTTTGACTGTCCCTCTGGTATCTTTCGTCCCTCTTTTATACAAATGATAGAAGATTACATGCTACCAGTACAAAAGATTGGCGAAATATACCAGAGGGACGTTCAAATCAATAGATCGAAAACAAACTGACAACGCCATGGCTTAAAAAGAAAAAAGGCAAACAGAAAAATATACTTAACAAGACACAACATAAAAACTAAAGACTAAGTAACGCTAAGGTGGTTGAAGGTTTTGAACGATGAAGTCAATACAAATATATTTTATCAATTGATGAAATGTTACAAAGATGCCCTATTTAACATTCTAAAATGACGTGCTTCTTTCGCTTTGTGAATAAACCCATGCTCAAAATACAAAACAACTTTGTTTGAACATGCGTATGTTGACTACTGCAGAATAATAAATTTTATCAAATTGGCATGCATTTAATATATTTCATTAACTTAAAATTTTTCCAAACTTTGAAATGGTGCACATGTTGTTACTAATTCATTTATTATGGCTGCCATGTGTTGCAATTCGAAATTGACATATTTGACTATCGCTCGGGCAAAAATAATCACGAAATCAATATAACGCCTACCCATGTTCAAACTACAATAAAGTATAGCTTGCATCAAATATTTCTACATTCGGTATATAAAATGTAATCGAAGGAAATAACCGGGTTCAAACGTACTAATAATATGCGTACTCTAATCAAACGTAGTAATAATATGCGTACTCTAATCAAACGTAGTAATAATATGCGTACTCTCATCAAACGTAGTAATAATATGCGTACTCTCATCAAACATTGCAAAAATGAGAGCACATATTTTGTAGCAAATTAAAAAAAAAAAATCTTTCATTAATTTAATGTTATTTCATATAATTTGGATTGAGGCCTGTCCTTATTCTTATTGAGAAGAGAGGAGATCCTTAGGATATTGAAATAGCTGATGATGTTGGAATTCTTAACAACGGATGATACTTTAATCATGGTGCCTATAATTATATTTCTTTTGTAGACAATAATCATAATTCAAATGCAAGGGGGGAAATCTACGTCATCACGCAGGGTGTCGGCGATTAAAATTGGACCCCCATCTTGTCGCTTCAAGGTAAGAATTTTACTTATTATTCCAGTTATATGAGGGTTATGATTATACAAAATAGTCCACCAAAGACTATATAAAGTAGGAAAATTAATGAGCCATCGCTCAATATTATTGGTTATCTCAATTTTGCAAACACTTCGATACCAGTTTTAGGAATTAGGTCAAACATGCAGGATATCGGCAAAATTTTTCCTAACAACATCTTGATTATCAAGAACCGCCTACTTTAACAACAAATAAACATGTCCGAATTTTTTATTGTACTCGGGAAAATACTTGTAACTCACAAATATCCGTCATTATGGTCGGAAAACTTCTTATTTTTAAAAAATGGAAAAAGGATGTCGGCAACACATCGAATATCGAAGGATGTCGGGGACACACTAATATATTAACAATGTAAATGTCCATTTTTATCAACCATTATAAAGATACGATTAAAAAAAAACAGGTTTCAATTTTTGTAAATATTCGAGAAAAAAAAGTTTTAGAAGGTGAAAATCAGATTTCGTTTCAGTTAAACCAGGGGTTCCACAGAGGTCAATTATTGGACGAAGTCTTTTTGATACTATATATATATACTATACTGATATATATATGTCATATGTATATGACATTTCATCTGGCCCTTCATCTACCGGGTGTTTAATAAAGGCAACAGTAGTATACCGCTGTTTGAAAATCATAAATCGAGAAATAAAAACAAATCCGAGTTACAAACTAAAACTGAGGGAAACGCATCAAATATAAGAGGAAAACTACGACACAACAGAAATACAACATTCATAAATGTAATAAACACAGACACGAACTATTATATAACAATGGCGATTTTCCTGACTTGGTACAGGACATTTTAAGAAAAAAAATGGTGAATTGAATCGAACAAACTTGCTGCCAAATAATATCCATCCAAGTTTAAAAAACTTTTTTGTACTGTCCATGTAACGCATTTCACAAGTGTTTGAAGTGCTGAAAAATTTAACTTATTCATAAGAGAAACGCAATATTGTCAAGGGGAAATTTTACGTCTGATACAACCTTGAAGAACTTAACGATGGAATCAGCACAATTGTTTTGATTAAGAACTGCAGGAGCAAGTGCTATCAATTCTTTCAGTTTGTCATATTTTGGGGAATCCTTTATTTCATGTTCCATTTCATGTAACATGTCGTTTTGAAGTTGATCTGCAAACAATCGTATGCATGGCCCTGTTGGTCCTTTATCGTGACCTTTGCTCAAGTCTACTGGTTGTTTTGTTGCAATTTCTTCAGTTACTGACATTGGATGAAACTTATTTTTTTGCCAGGTGTTTTTATTTTGATGACAAATGAGGATTTGCATGGTTTTGATTTTTTTACGGATCGCGATTTAGTGGGCGATCTGATCGGCTGGTCAACATCAGGTTGTATTCGCGATCGTTTTCACCTGCACAAGTTTAAAAGAGAGGGACGAAAGATACCAAAGGGACAGTCAAACATTTTGATTTGCGTCTTGTCATGACCATTAGTTTTATCTGAAAAAATAAGATGTTAGATCTTGTTACATTTTGAATAATATATGCGTTAAAAATAGTATATGATGTGTCCCCGACATCCTTCGATATTCTATGTGTTGCCAAGATCCTTTTTCCATTTTTTAAAAAGAAGACGTTTTTCGACCATAATGACGGATATTCGTGAGATACAAGTATTTTCCCGAGTACAATAAAGAACTCGGACATGTTCATTTGTTGATAAAGTAGGCGGTTCTTGATAATCAAGATGTTATTATGAAAAATTTTGCCGATATCCTGCATGTTTGACCTAAATCCAAAAACTTGTATCGAAGTGTTTACAAAATTGAGATAACCAATAATATTGAGCAATGGCTCATTAATTTTCCTACTTTATATAGTCTTTGGTGGACTATTTTGTATAATCATAAATCTCATATAACTGGCATAATAAGTAAAATTCTTACCTTGAAGCGGCAAGATGGTGGTCCAATTTCAATCGCCGACACCCTGCGTGATGACGTAGATTCCCCTCCTTGAAATGGAAGAAATTGTATATCTGACAACAATTTGTCGTGCTGTTTCATAGATGATTATGCAAATCAGAATGAAACAGTATATAAACTGAATGCGAAATTAAAAGACTGCCCTTTTTTTATATAGCTTTCGATAGAAAGAATAAAATAAGAGACTACATTTCTCTCAAAATGAGACAACAAACTGCAGGAGTTATTGGTTTGATTATATCAATTTTACTTTTGTCTTTCAATGGATTTGCCATGCATACAATAAGGTCGTCAAAAGAGTTAAAGATGAAACGCTTTTTAGTGTTAGCGCTCTGTTTAAGCATAAGCGATTCTCTAATTGGATTAGAATTTCTGTATGGATCGTTTTTAAATGTATTACAATTAAACGATACAGGACACAGGTACCAATGTATGGTGATAAGACAATTTATAGGCGGAACTGTTATAGCATCACTTTTACAAACGTTGATAATATGCGCCGAACGTATAAATGCTACATTCATCGTAAAACAAAGGATTTTGACGGGTCTTACAAGCAATATTTCAATTGCAATATGTCTCATTCTACCTCATGTTATTGCTTTGGTACGGTTTGGACTGGATACTCTAATTGGAACATTTCCGTGTGGCGTCAAATACACAGCAACACTAGGATTTCTATATTTACATGATATACCAGCAATTTTCATTTGCTGTTTGATAGCACTATCCTATGGAGTTGTCATTTTCCGGATAACAAAACAACAAAAAACAATCGCCGTTCAAGTAACAGGAGTAACAGGCAACCAAACTGAAATAAAAAGGAATCTCGCATTTAAAATGCGTCAAAATATGACAACGCTTGGCGTAATCATTGGACTTACATTTATATCAAACTTACCAAGGTCTGTTTTAGTTTTGTATTCTTACATTGTTGGCGGATCAGACAAAGCAATGAACTATTTATGGGCTGCTAATAATATTTTCTTGTTGTTGAACCCCCTAATCGACCCTTTTATATATATCTTAAGATTAAAGAAGTACCGTAAACATCTTAAATCGAGTTTCAAAAGCATTTGCAAATCAAATAGGGTGACACAAATAACTTGAAAACCAATAAATAGTTTGCATCTAAAAAGGAGCGACATGGTTTGATTCATTTAAGCTGAATAAACAAATTATGTTTGCGAAAAGTTTATGTGAATATGTTATACATTTTACATATTTGCATATATCAGTTTATAAATAAATCATATTGCACCAAAAACTGTTGCTTTGTCTTGTTATTATTACAACAATCTACCTGCATATTTCTTACAAACTGAAAGAAGAGATCAATAAATAGTTGTGTGTCAGAAATACAGATCGTTTAGTTATATGCAAAAAAGAGAAGTTTTAAAAAAGAGAGAACTGTCAGAAATAGAGTGTGCAGTTATATGCGAGTAAAAAGGAGAGATCTACCAATAGTAAACTGTCATACATACAGATGGTGTAGGTATACGCAAAAAAGGAGAGAATAATCCATGAGGCAGAGTACATTAAACAAATACATGGCCGCAAAAAAACACAAAACACAAAACAAAACAGAAAACAGAAAAACAATAGTCCGCAAAATAATCTACAGAGAATCCAAAACTGAGCATTATAAACAATAGTACTACGGAACCATAAACGAATGAGTCATTTAATGTCAATGAGCAATATTAAAATGTTATACATCATATGCTTCCCTATTTTTTACTTTTGCAGTGGACATTCATTTCAATGACTACACATGCTGTGCACATTGTCATCTTAATTGCAACAGGTAAAATCAAATGTCGCATGAAACGGATTCAAATCAAGTTGAATTGATGAGTTGTTAGCCAATTACACACTAGAGATGTTTTGTAACATATTCTAACCAAACGGAACCAAAATAACGTCTGCTACTTAGGTACCATTCATTTGTTTTTTTCAATTCTAATAGACGGAACTGAGGAAGTGATATTTGCTAGATATTTCCCCTGTCTATTGCACATTGATCATGTTGATATTATGATATCATATCATGATGTTTTACATATTTATCAATCTTTTAAATGGATTGGTCAGGTCAAACTATTCCTTTTTAGTTTTGTATGTTGTGTGTTGTGTACTATGATTTATAAAATTGAGAAAGGAATGTCTGTTTGTCTTTTTCTTATTAAGCCATGGTGCTGTCAGTGTATCATCTATCTTCGAATTTGACTGTCCCTCAGGTATCTTTCGCCTGTGTTTTACACTTCTTTAAACCATGTTTCCAAATCTACTTTTAGTAATTTAGGTCAGACTTTATTATCGCCAGTTTAGTAATTGTTTATTGTTCGCAATGAAGTCTGCATTGCAATTTTTATGATGTTCTTGCTAAAACTGTCAATCATAATCGAGTTAAACGATTTAACAGGTTGTGATATTTGTTTAATTATATCAAATAATGTTGTTAAATGTTATTATGATAACATAATTAGTTAATTATCAAATGTACCATAATTAGGTCTTTCCACTTTTCTGTGGAAAGACCTATTGTTTTTCTTCTGATTATTTTTTTTTTCTTCCGCCTAATTTAGTTCTTGCGATAAACATTTGTTTCGCAATATGTCGCTTAGATATTTTGTATATGATATCGAACAGTTTATGCGCTTTTGAAATTTACCCTGCGTAAACGAATACTTTTCTTTGTAGGAGTTATCTCCCCAAACACTGTTTTCCTTGTTATGGCATCTCCTTCGCAACCGTTAAAGATTATGACAAATTTATTTTACAAAATTGTTCGTTACATCCTCAGTAATTTTTGGCGTATTTGGATCGAAGCGATTCGAAGAAATTTTATAGGAGTTATCTATCTTTTCGGAATAAATTTGTCGGTATGTTTTTTTAACTCATAAACCGTTAACCGTATAACCCTGGAATGTTTTTATTTGAGTCCCCTGATTCCTAACTTAGAAAATTAGGTCAAGGTCAAAGGTCAAGGTCAGATTTTAGATTTTCATATGTCTTTGATTTCCCTATAACTCTTGAACGGTTATAGATACAAAAAAATTAAGCAGTGAAAAATGCTTGGTACTTCAAGGGGCAACTTTTTTTACATTATGACTATATTGATTTTACCATCATGTAAGGGACATAACTCCCATCGATAGTTTTTAAAAGGCCATTTTTAGGCAAAACTCTTAAACAAAAGGTCCTTGACCCATAGGGTCTTTTGCAATGACCTTGTGGAGCAATGACCTTGACGAAGGTTACAAGGTCAAAGGTCAAGGTCATCAAATTATGTGGTTTTGGCACTATTTAAACAGTTTTATGTGTGTTTGAATTTCAACCAACCAACCAACATACCAACCAATCAATCAATCAATCAATCAATCAATCAATCAATCAATCAACCAATAATGATCATGATCAATCAATCAATCATGTTTCCGTCTCATGTGTTTCTTATAGGGTTCAACCAACCAACCAACCAACCAACCAACCAACCAATCAACCAATCAATCAATCAATCATGATCATGATCAACCAATCATGTTTCCGTCTCATGTGTTTAATATAGGGTCCAAGATCTTCTTTGTGTCTTTTTCCGTGTTTCAATTGACCCTATCCAATGTGTTTAACCAACCAACCAACCAACCAACCAATTAATCAATCAATCAATCAATCGATCAATCAATCAATCAATCAATCAATCAATCAATCAATCAATCATGATCATGATCAATCAATCATGTTTCCGTCTCATGTGTTTAATATAGGGTCCAAGATCTTCTTTGTTTCTTTTTCCGTGTTTCAATTGACCCTATCCAACGTGTTTAACCAACCAACCAACCAACCAACCAACTAATCAATTAATCAATCAATCAATCAACCAATCAATCAATCATGATCATGATCAATCAATCATGTTTCCGTCTCATGTGTTTAATATAGGGTCCAAGATCTTCTTTGTTTCTTTTTCCGTGTTTCAATTGACCCTATCCAACGTGTTTAACCAACCAACCAACCAACTAATCAATTAATCAATCAATCAACTAATCAATCAATCATGATCATGATCAATCAATCATGTTTCCGTCTCATGTGTTTAATATAGGGTCCAAGATCTTCTTTGTTTCTTTTTCCGTGTTTCAATTGACCCTATCCAACGTGTTAAACCAACCAACCAATCAACCAACCAACCAACCAACTAACCAACTTATCAATCAATCAATCAATCAATCAATCAATCAATCAATCTGTATGACTGTTTAATCATGACAGTTTATTGAAGGAACAAACTCTCAATTATTCAAGAAAAATTGAAATTTAATATTGTTCTTACGTCACTTCTGAAAAAAAAATCCACATGTTCTCTGAAACTACAAGTACAATCGACCTCAAAATTTGCAGTCAGCAGGGCATACATGTACTAAACGTTTATAAAAAAACTTGGTGCAGATATCTCTCAAAGCTTTTCCTAGAGAAAAGAAATGGCAATGCCGTAAAAATAGCTTGCTAGGTCCGTAAATCTCAGTAAAAACCTACAATAAAATGTCCGCTCCGAGTTTGAAATACTAATCTGTGTTACAAACAGGTGCTGAAAAATGTACATTATCAGAAAATAATCAATAAATGTGTTTTAAAGTTACACCGGATCAATTAAATCTAAAACATGCACTACTTGTGAACTGTCATCAAAATGTCAATTTCCTACAATGACAAAAGAAATTACATTTTTGTACATTCCATCTCTATAGATGTTGTCTGTTAAACGTCCCCACCTAAAAAGAAATAAAAAGACTATCTTTTCGTTATTATAAACCCGTGTCACGTGATGTGGCGCGCGCGCTGTACCTAAAATAAAAGAAAAACTTTCCAAACTAAACATGAAACTTCTCCGGTAACAATAATATAGACCCCATACAGAAACAAACAAACAAACAAACAAACAAACACCCCCCAATTCAATTAATTTTACAGGGGGAAAGACCCCCTACAATTGCTTTTTTAAAGCAATTGATTCATATTTATAATTAGGTACGCGTTTCGTCTACATATAACTTATAAGTGACGCTCATATCAAATATCCATAAAGCCAAACAAGTACAAAGTTGAAGAGCATTGAGGATCCAAAATTCAAAAAAGTTGTGCCAAATACGGCTAAGGTAAAATATGCCTGGGAAAAGAAAATCCCTAGTTTTTCGAAAAAATCGAACATTTGAAAACAGGGAATTTATAAATATGACCACATTACTGATATGCATGTCAACACCGTAACCGAAACACCTATACTTGCTTAAGACAAGAAGATCTTAAATGACTCTATTGTTTCTTATTTGGTTGGTAACATTTGAAAGTCATGATATTATAAAATAATAGTTTAGTTAACAAAACATATCTTTGTTTATCTTCTGTTCATTATCATTTATACATTGCATAACATATGAGTGAAAAGTAAAAAAATAAGAACGTCCCAAAATTGTTTCCCAATTCGTCAAGATTTAGTCGGTTATACTGTTTCTCCTTTTTGTAGACTGTGCAGTAATTTATAATAGTTTTCATCGGTCGTCCAACTGACTTTATCACTCTACTCAGCTGTTGATAAGATTGCATATCATCAAATACGTAGTCCCGACCTAAATAACTTAAACAGGACTTTATAAGCTACGTTATAATGTTTGAACCATGGTGATAAGTTTGACCTAAATTTTCACTTCTTCGTACTATGCACATCAAAATTATTCGTTTTGCAAAATTATGTCCTTTCTCCATTTGAACTGACCATAAATCTGAGACTGGAAATGGGAAATGTGTCAAAGACACAACCAGCTGACAAAATAGCAGACAACATCCGAAGGCCACCAATGGGTCTTCACGCAACGATAAATTCCAGCACCCACTGGAGGAGTCCTTCGGTTGGCACCTAAATAAATATATATATTAGTTGAGTGACAATGGACGTCATACTTACTCTGAATTATACATAAGAGACTACAATTAAAACTCATACACGACTAACAAAGTCACGACTTTGGGCATGCGCAAAACTGCGGCAGCGGTCAAACTATTTTTTGAGATCTCAACTTTACAAAAAATTATTTTCATTTACCTGAGTATTATATTATTGCAAATGGCGTTTTAGTGCAAATTTTTTTATAAATAGTTTCACATTTCAACTATTCACAATGTGTCAAATACTGGATACGTATAATTACCAAAATAACTATTCAACAGCGGTCAAATAACTGGACAAATAAAAATACGAATACAACTATCCAACAACGGTCAAATAACACAACACATAAAAATATGAAGATAACTATTCAACAGCGTTAAATAACCGGATACATAAAAATACAAAGATAGCTATTCAACAGGGGTCAAATAATCGGATACGTAAAAATACAAAGGTGACTATTCAACAGGGGTCAATTAACCGGATACATAAAAATACAAAGATAAATATTCAACAGGGGTCAAATAACCGGATACATAAAAATACGAAGATAACTTTTCAACAGCGGTCAAATAACAGGACACATAGAAATAAGTAAATAACTATTCAACAGCGGTCAAAATACTGGACACATAAAAATACGAAGATAACCATTCAACAGCGGTCAAATAACAGGAAACATAAAAATAAAAAGGTCACTATTCAACAGTGGTCAAATAACCGGACACATCAGTGGCGTAGCCAGGGTTGGAGTGATCTGGATGTCTTTTTTTGATTTTTTTACCTTTTTATGCAGAAAATTATTTTTTATTTAAGCACATGTACTCCCCCAGAATCCGACACTCGTTAGATTTCAAAATTCCCACCAATACATATATTTATATTTTTAACCAAATTTTATTGTTTCCTCGAAACTACCATCATTCAATTCATAAATATTTGATGTAAAGTTTCCCACCCAATCTTATATTTGACATATAGAAACTGACGTGACTTCTCTTTCTAGGAATTTGAGTCTACAACCTTGGGTTTTAGATTTCTTTATTACTGAGCTAAACGCGTTGCAGGAGACATAGAAATACCGTGCGTCCGATCGTCCGGTCTTGTTTGCACTCTTGTGTTTACAATTCTTGTCAGATTAAGTGAAACTCATATCATAAGCAATGTCTTTGACAATTTGGAAAATAAGTCGTGATCAAATATTTTTAACCAGTTATGACCATTTGAAATATAAGTTGTAATGGAAATCCCATTTCATTTGCTGTGAAGCTTTTATTTCTTAAGATATTGAAAAGAAAAAAAGAAACAGAAAAAAGTGTTTTTTTAGTTATTTCCTTGTTCCTTATCCTTTAATAGATAAAATATGACACGAAATGTGCTTGGCGGGGAACATTGGATCTTTGTTCTTTACTGATTGAAATTAAAATTAGTATTTGAACCTAGATAGAAACGGGAATTCATTAGCCTTCGATCTATTACAAATTGATTTTTTCATCACGTCGTTTACCATGTCGCAAGAAACGTTACGATATCAGGATATGGTGTTTTAGTTGTTAGTTGCTATAGTCAAATGAGAAGTCATCACTCCACTAGGTTCAATTTCAGATGAAACATGTCCACGGGTCTGCGTATCAGTCCTCTGCGCTTGACTAAGCCGATGGCGTAGACTTTTTTTACGACCAAAAGTTAACTTGAAACACTATTCTGCGATTCAACTATCTTGTTTACATATTAAAACGAAATTATTCTTAATGAAAGACCAGGCATACTCCTACGAAAATGACTGCTCATATCCTCAGCCTTGTTATATTTGGATATAAACTGCTGCTATTTTTTTCTTTTGTCAAAATGATGTGGATGCTTGAGCATCTGAGCATACATGCAAGCTACGCAACTGCACATAAAAATACACAGATAAATATTCAACAGCAGTCAAATAACCGGACACATAAAAATACAAAGATAACTATTCAACAGCAGTCATATTACCGGATATATAAAAATACGAAGATAACCATTCAACAGCGGTCAAATAACAGGACACATGAAAATACGAAGGTAACTATTAAACAGCGGTCAAAAAACAGGACACATGAAAATACAAAGATAACTATTCAACAGGGGTCAAATAACACAACACATAAAAATACGAATGTAACTATTAATTAGCGGTAAAAAAAAAGGACACATAAAATACGCAGATAACTATTCAACAACGGTCAATAAACAGAATACATAAAAATAAAAACGTAACTATTCAACAGCAGTCAAATAACAGAATACATAAAAATACGAATGTAACTATTAAAGAGCGGTCAAATAACCGGACACACGAAAATACAAAGATATCTATTCAACAGGGGTCAAATAACCGTATGCATAAAAATACGAAGATAACTATTAAACAGCATTCAAATGACCGGATGCATAAAAAAACGAAGATAACTTTTCAGCAGGGGTGAAATAACCTGATACATAAAAATAAGAAGATAATTATTCAACAGAGGTCAAATAACCGGACACATAAAAATACAAAGATAATTATTCAACAGGGGTCAAGTAACCGGACATATGAAAATACAAAGATGAATATTCAACCGAGGTCAAATAACCGGATACATAAAAATAAGAAGATAATTATTCAACAGAGGTCAAATAACCGGACACATGAAAATACAAAGATAACTATTCAACCGAGGTCAAATAACCGGACACATAAAAATACGAAGATAATTATTCAACAGCGGTCAAATAGGCGGATACATCAAAATGCAAAGATAACTAGTCAGCAGCGGTCAAATAACACAACACATAAAGATACAAAACTTTTTAACAGCTGTTACATAACCGGACACATCAAAATACGAAGGTAACTAGTCAACAGCGGTCAAATGATATGACACATCAGAATACAAAGGTGACTATCCAACAGCGGTCAAATACCCGGACACATAAAAATACAAAGGTAACTATTAAACAGCGGTTATATAACCGGACACATAAAAAAAACGAAGGTAACTAGTCAACAGCGGTCAAAAAACCGGATACGTAAAAACACGAAAATAACTTTTGAACAGGGGTTAAATAACCGGATACATAAGAATACGAAGATAGCTATTCAACAGCGGTTATATAACCGGACACATCAAAATACAAATGTAACTATTCAACAGCGGTCAAATAACCAGACACATAAAAATACGAAGGTAAATTTTAAACAGCGGTCAAATAACCAGACACATGAAAATATGAAGATCACTATTCAACAGCGGTAAAAAAACCGGACACATTAAAATACAAAGATAACTATTCATCAGCGGTCAAATAACCGGACACATGAAAATACAAAAGTAACTTTTCAACAGCGGTCAAATAACCGGATACATAAAAATATAAAAGTAACTTTTCAACAGCGGTCAAATAACCGGACACATAAGAATACGAAGATTACTAATCAACAGCAGTCAAATAACACAACACATCCAAAGATACGAAGATAACTATTCAACATCGGTCAAATAAACGCATACATAAAAATACAAAAGCAGCTATTAAACAGCGGTTATATAACCGGACACATCAAAATACGAAGGTACCTAGTCAGCAGCGGTCAAATGATATGACACGTAAGAATACAAAGGTAACTATTTAACAGTGGTCAAATAACCGGACACATAAAAATACAGAGTTAACTATTAAACAGCGGTTATTTAACCGGACACATAAAAAAACGAAGGTAACTAAACAACAGTGGTCAAATAACCGGAAACATACAAATACAAAAATAACTATTCAACAGCGGTCAAATAACTGGACACATAAAAATACACAGGTAACTATTCAACAGCGGTCACATAACCGGACACATAAGAATATAAAGATTACTAATCAACAGCAGTCAAATAACACAACAAATACAAAAAGACGGAGATAACTATTCAACATCGGTCAAATAAACGCATACATAAAAATACAAAAGCAGCTATTAAACAGCGGTTATATAACCGGACACATCAAAATACGAAGATAACTATAGAACAGGAAATCAAATAACAGGACACATAAACATACGAAGATAACGATTCAACAGCAAAAAAAAAAAAAATGGACACATAAAAATACGAATATAACTATTTAACAGCGGTCAAATAACCGGACACATAAAAATACGAAGATAACTATATACTCAACAGCAAATCAAATAACAGGACACATGAAATACAAAGATAACAAGTTATTAGCGGTCAAATAACTGAAAACATAAAAATACTGATATAACTATATAACATCGGTCAAATAACCGCACACATAAAAATACAAAGATAACTATTCAACAGCAGTCATATAACCAGATAAATAAAAATGCGAAGATAACTATATATTCTACAGGAAATCAAATACCAGGACACATAAAAATACGAAGATAACTATTCAACAGCGGTCAAATAGCCGCCCACATAAAAATACAAAGGTAACTATTAAACAGCGGTCAAATAACCGGACACATAAAAATAAAAAGGTAGCTATTAAACAGCGGTTATATAACCCACGGTGGGTATGGTTGTCCTGCGAGAGAATGTACTGTGCTGGTGATTCGGTCCTGACGGGTGCTGGTGGGTCCTGATTCTGTGCTGGTGGGTTTGTTTACATTGTATCAGAACGGCAATAAAACGACTGTTTTGTTGCTTAATTTTTCTCTGATGCGTCATAAATACCATGCAAAGTATATTACAACAATATCATATTGCAAAAGTCGTGCAAGTACGTTAAACGGAATTGTCCTGACGCGGTGCTGGTGATAAGAAAAACGGTCCTGGTTCTGTGCTCCTATGTCCTGGTTCTGTGCCTTTATATTTTAGTTAAAAGTGGCATATATTCAAGATCATTGATGCTGTACTGTAATGACTAATTAACTGATGCCTGCTTTTTTTAAATTGACATTGTTGTGAATCCGTTTACTGTTATTATGCAAGAAAAAATACTCCTATTTTTTTTATTTTTTTTTAAATTAACTGTAATCTTATTCATTGGTCTGTTAATTGAACCCTTCTTGCCCCCTTTTAAGATAAAGACAATATGTTAACGATTTTCGGGATTACGATTATTTTGCAAGATCACCAAAATACGTTGTAATTTATACAATACTTATATAAAGTAGATGATGTGGTATGTTTGTTGTCAATGGACAAATTTCCATAAGAAACCAAAGGAAGTATGTGTTAATAACCATACGTCTTCGTAATACCTTCAACAATAACCCATTACATAAAAATGTAAAAGGTTTTGCATAAAAATGGAGAGCAAAAATATAGAACAAAGGACTTTCTGAGCGTTTGAATCATATGTCTTTAGTAGCTTAAAACACTTGAGTGCTGACTATAAGAATGACAATAGTATTGCGGGTTTGTTTGTTTGGGGTTTTTTTTGGAGGGGGGTGGGGATAAGAAAGAGCGAGGTTACAGTGAATGTTTTAAGCTTGGAATGGTTTCCCGTAAGATTAAAAAGTTGTATTTTAAAAGAAAAATGAATTTTATAGCTATTAAGAATCACTTGCTGTATCTGTAAGATTTTTTCAACATAACTTTTTTGTCTGAACGGTTATCAGGTTTTTTTTTCGAAAGTTCGATAGAACACTAAAAAAATAACTATTTTATGAAAGGGCAGACTAGAATATGTCAGAGAATGAAGAAGAGATAACATAGAGAACACTAACAAAACTAAGATTTCTTAGCTTTTTCATTTCAAAATTCCAAAATAAATAAAGAATTACGGGGGAGGAAGTGAACAATGTGTCCTACTTTACTATATTTAAATATTTTTATGAATAAAAATCAAATGTGCCTTAATTATAATTGAAAATGAGTAAATAAAAAACAAATACCTAACTAAAATACACTTTTATTTTAATATTGGTAATATCACTAAGCTTTTAAGTTTTGTGTGTCAAACACACCATCTCTGTAGTAATGACTCCTTACTAAGATATTTCACTTCATCCATTTTTTTCTGCATTTTGTTATATTGTGAATTCTTAGTATTATTATATTAAAATGTAGCCTTAATTTATATTTAAAAAAACTGAATCTAAAGCCAAACATATCAAGCATTTTTGTTTCCATCTATCCGTTTTCAGGACAGTAACAATCAACGTAAACGCGGCTGGAAAGTAAAATGCTTACTCGGCTGTCTGTAATCGACCATTTTTAGACACCCTCCTAAAAAACAAAGAGATGCAAATTAAGTACTTAGATCAATATTTTATCTTTTCGTGTATGGTTTATGACCCCATCTGTGGCCTGTCAATTACGAAATGTGCAAACTGCAAAAGTATCAAAACAGCACAGACAATGAATAATAGAGACATACTTTTGTACATATATCAAGGGGAAACTTCTTGCAAAGCATTATTATTTATAGTTCATTATTGTATTTAGTAGAAAAAGAGAATTTGGTGAAAATAAAATCACTATTTTTGTAGAAAATTCACAAACCTTTGTACAGAGATTTTTGTTATGCTTAGCATGGGATCAACGCAAGGGTACATTATCCTTAAAAATCTATTTAAAAGTATTTGAAACTAACGTTTGCTTTGTTAATTGTGCATTTCAAAATTCCCCAAGGGTTTCTGGGAAATATAAATATAGTCACTTGGTCTTCTCCCGACCGGCAGTAAAACGCTTGCCGAAGTGGGGCGTCCGTTTGGCTGTGCGGGATGTATCAAGTTCGCAGTCGCGTCCGGTCAGAATAGAGACGTTAAATCGCACGTTAAGAACCCTTGCAGCAACTCCTTGAGGGGTCCGTAGGTGGGCTGCTGCAAGGCAAAATTTCTGTTCCTATCCAATACATCCTCATTTTCCAGTGACAGTCCAAAATTCCACGACCATTGGCCTCTTTTATGACAAGAACTACCTATTGTATTTATTGTGAACTTGTTTTCGTCCTGAATATGCATGAAATATTTGCCACTGGACGTAAAGCAACCAACAATCAATCAATAAATAGCTTCATACTACCAATTGAGTTTAAAACAAGTATATAAGTTTAAAAAAGAATTCTTAGATTAAACACCTACATTTAACTTTAAAAGGTCATAACAGTTTAAAACAATACAAATCTACACACACACACAAACTGGCTTAATTTCAAATGGTTATCAACCTGAATCGCTATAAGATCATATAAGCTCACCTGTGTCGAGGGGTCGTGTGAGGTTCATGTATTGTTTTGGTGTCCGCAATTACAAAACGATCTTTTCTGAAATAACTTGACCAAATGTTACCACATGATTTTTCAAGAGTGAATCTAGGAAAAACAATATTCATCAACAAACATGACCACTGTCTGTTAAAATGTATTCGAGTTTTTAGTTACAGCCGATTCCATTGAGTATGTAGGCAAACATAATTTCTTTGGTTAGCTTACTTGTGAGCGAAACCGTACCCTCCTTTCGAAGTAGCCTGGTCCTACATACAGAAAGATGTGTCATTTGTCGGACTAGTATACTCTTAAAGTAGTGTATTTTACAAAACCTAACAATGACTTTTTTGTTCATCAAGCAATATAACCAAAGATACCCCCTTTGTCTTCACACTTATTGAAACCGGCTTTAATATTGCAAAAATTCAAGCAATTAGGGCAAAACTTTCCGAGTAAAAAAAATCAAAATGTCTATCTACCTTGCACATTTCAGAACATTCAGATCAGATAACGAAACTGGGTCCAGCAACATTTATAAGCAATTTAAGATTTTAACCCTCACAGTTTCCATTCACCTTCCATTCATGATAATTAAATTGAACTGTAAAACATTTCTTGGTACCTTCGTAATTCCTTTATAAGTCTTATGTAAACATTATTATGACAATAACTGTTGTGAGCACAAGATTCACTGCACACTTTTAAAATTCTGCTTCATCAAACATTAATATGTGAACTTAAGTTTTGAGACTTTTTTAATCGACGCGATTGAGATTTTTGTATATGAGAACATGGTTTATCTATTAGTTGAAAATGCGGCTTTGAAATAGCTTTCAGTACCTGCGAGCATTCGTTGTTCAATAAAATGTGTCTTTGTGTTATTATTTAATGTGATAAATTGTTGTGTTGGTACAGCACTGTAACAATGAAGGAGGAAATGAGGAGGGTTGGTTGGGTGGAAGTGGGGAGGGGTATGCGGAGCGCTGACAAACATGTCTATGCGGCATGGGCTTTGATCATTATTGAAGCATCAATGTAAGGGGCATTTAATATCTTAATAAACTATTCTTATTTTAGAAATTTAGATACTATATACTGTTCTCTGATATTGGACGAAAGATGTTGCCCTTTTATGTAATTATGTTATACAAGTTACGATCATTTGAAAACACATATTAAACAGCCAAATGGATGCACAAGAGCTAAAATAGGAGTAATAAATCCTATTGACAACAATTATCTGCCCAATTTTATTGATTTTGTAACATTTGTTTCAAATATGACCAACTTCTTATCCAAAATCACCAGCACCGTATCAGGACCCACCAGCACAATGACAGGACCCACCAGCACAGTATCAGGACATGAGTAAATTGAAAAAATGCTAAATTTTAATAAATTGCAATGTTTTTTTACAAAATAGTTTTGTCGTGTGGATTGCAGTATAGAAAGTGGGTTCTATGAGCATTTTCGTTTTATTTTTTCAGTTCGAGATTTTCTGAAAATGAGCATTTTTGTGTTACGCTTACTGAAACAGTTTAGAGGATAAACTTTTCTATGGTTTACATATGAACCCATAAGAAACAAAATTGAAAAATCTCAACTGTTTTCTTCCATTTTTTATGAGTGAAAACGTCAAAAATCATCATTTTCGTCTTTGTTTACATTTTTTCATTGATCACCAGCACCCGTCAGGACCAAATCACCAGCACAGTACGTTCTCTCGCAGGACAACCATACCCACCGTGTAACCGGACACATCAATTACAAATATAACTAGTCAACAGCGGTCAAATAACCGGACACATTAAAATACAAAGGTAGCTATTAAACAGCGGTTATATTACCGGACACATCAAAATACGAAGATAACTATACAACAGCAAATAAAAAAACAGTATACATAAACATACGAAGATAACGATTCAACAGCAAATAAAAAAAATGGACACATAAAAATACGAATATAATTATTTAACAGCGGTCAAATAACCGGATACATTAAAATAGAAAGATAACTATTCAACAGCGGTTATATAACCGGACACATAAAAATACAAAGATAACTAGTCATTATCGGTCAAATAACAGGACACATCAAAATACGAAGATAACTATTCAAACACATAAAAATAAAAAGATAACTTTTCAAGAGCAGTCTAATAACCGCACACATATAAAAATACGAAGATAACTATTCAACAGCAAATCGAATAACAGGACACATAGACATAAGAAGATAACTATTCACCAACGGTCAAATAATACGACAAAAAAATGAGCAAAGGTAGCTATTATCGTTTAAATAGTTCGTGTCCTTTTGAACCTAGCTGTATTGATTGAATCCTATAAAATATAAATTAAAGCTTCGCACATTATTATTTTCTGCTAAGATCAGAACAAAATGACAATTTTGCAAACAAATAAAAAAATAACCACATAATTATTAATTTTCTTACTAACACAATTAATATGTCATGTGTAGTGAATTAAGGCGCTGTAGAGTTTTTTTGGGGCTTAAATTGCTTAGTCTTTTGTTTTTGTGTGAAGCGTTTTGTTGAAATTTGTTTTCATATTATCATTTAATTATGTATTTCAAATTGAATCCGTTTTTTCTTTGGATATAGGAAGATGTGGTATGAGCAATTACGAAATAAACCACAGTGACTGTTCAATTAAGTGCGATCATTCCCGGTTATTTATTTTGAATAGGAATGACACGGTCTTGCAAATATATAAGCAGATGTGGTGTGAGTGCCAATGAGACAACTCTTCATCCAAATAACACTTTATAAATGTAGACCATTATTGGTCAATGTACGGCCTTCAACACGGAGCCTTGGCTCATATCTAACAACAAGCTATAAGGGCCCCAAATTTAATAGTGTTAAACCATTCAAACTGGAAAATCAACGGTTTAATCTATATAAAAAACGAGAAACGAGAAACACGTAAAAATTACATAAACAAACGACAATTATTGTACATCAGATTCCTGACTAAGTGCAAACATTTGCAGCGGGATTAAACGTTTTAATGGTACAAAACCTTCTCCCTTTTTCCTGAAACACTAGTATAACATCACAACATAGAAAAACACACGATAACATATCAATTGGAAGGCTTAACTCAATCAAAAAACTTAGCCTTTTTCTGCTTGTTATATTCTATCATCTTCATAATGTAGGTAACTGTTAAAATCGTCAACCGACCATTAGGAACAGACAACTAATGTAACTAACAAACTGATGGAATTAAACGAGCTCAGAAAGGCACGAGACTTGTTGAATCGACACGATAAATAAATTAATCATAATCAGTTGAAAAGTACATTTATCATTAACGGCTCAAAAAACATATTGATTTTGCTGATAAATAAGGATGGACAATAAAGATTTTGGAGCTTTAGTTTTCTAATTAGGAAAAGTAAGTTATAATACGATGTATGTTATTTAATTCAGCAAGTCGTACATTTGGTTGGAGCTCGTATTACTCAGTCTTTGGTTTTATGTGAAGTGTATGTTATATGGTCTTAAATGTCTTTTTTTTTCATATAAAATGAAAGTAATTTTTATGGTGGATTTAGATTTGAGGAATAACAGTACTGTAGTTGAAGAGTTGCCACCGTCAAATCAAACTTGACGGTGGCAACTCTTCAACTACAGTACTGTTATTTCGATTCTAATGCATTTCAAAAAGAAATAATACGATAAAACTTGGAAAAATGTCTAAATTTGACAAATAAAAAAAAAAAACCGCGAAACTTCATGAATGATTTTGGCGCAAAGATATCATAGGTAAACATGACGTCATACAAATGAAAACTTACAAACTGGAGGTTATTACGTTACCTGTACGCTTCAAATTCGGATAAAATCTTTATCAGTTTTCAAATCATGTGTCTGTAACCTTTTATCAGATAGCATGTGCTTGTCAAAAGCTCAAAAAGAGTCAATAGCTAGATTATATCTTAAGGCAAAAGCACCTGAGATTAGCGATTTTTATAATTTATATGATTGTTTTCCACTATAATGCAAATTATATTATGAAAATCCTGCACATAATATCGTAGTTTTTTTCAGTATCCCTTTACAGTTTATGAAGCAGATATCGACAAACTACAGAAAAAAGGATTTTCTATTAAGTACTGTGCTTTGGCTTTATGTGTCATGTTTAACAACAATTTGAAGGAAGATGTATTAACAGAAGGGATGAATGAAGAAATCAGAACCATTATTGAGAACACATGTGAGGCATGTAAATTGCATAGAGGGACATCTAGGCTTAATTTGCAGGATGAACTGAACTCATTTATACACACATTCCTCAAAAAGGAGCAAAACATATACAAAACTATGCATGAAAAAATGTTCGACGTTCTGGTGTATTTCTTTGGACAAAAAAAATTACCTGCATGATAAAATATGCACATAGTAGTTTAATCAAGGAGAGATTTTTGTTAGAAAAACAAGACAATATGGATCGGTTTAAAGCAGTTGTGTTACCTGACAAGCAAGAAATGTACATACAAAGAATGATTGATGACTGGTCAAAGGGTAGAGTCGATGATGTGTTTAGTAACATAAATATGAATGTGTCGCAGTTCAGAAACAAGTTTATCAGTTGTTTGAAAAAACTGGATGTAACTTACCAGACACAATAAGCACTCACATGTGATGAACATAGCAATGATACTGCCCTGCTACTGTCATGGTTTATAGGCGACAGTAATATGATTCGTTGGTGTATAAACAATAATGGTAATATAAATCAGTGTAGGAGTAATAAGACAACACCACTGAAACTAGCGGCGCAGGAAGGTTTGACTGAAATAGTAAGGATGTTGTTGAAAAGAGAAGTGGATTATGATAAATGTAACAATGATGGTTGGTCACCTGTTATAAGTGCTTGTCAAAATGGACGAACAGAAATAGTAAGGATGTTGTTAGACGAAGGAGCAGATTATAATGCATGTGAAAATAATGGGGTGTCATCAGTTATGTGTGCTTGTAGATATGGCCGAATGTTGTTAGACATAGGAGCAAATTATAATAAACGTGATAATAATGGTTGGTCACCTGTTCTTATAGTGCTTGTAGATATGGACATACGGAAGTAATAGGGATGTTGTTAGACAAAGGGGCAGCTTATGACACATGTAACGATACTGGTTGGTCACCTGTACTTACTGCTTGTAGATATGGACACACAGAAATAGTACAGATGTTGTTAGATAAAGGAGAAGATTGTGATACATGTAATAATGATGGATGGTCACCTGTATTTAGTGCTTGTATATATGGACATAAAGAAATCGTTAGGATGTTGTTAGATAAAGGAGCAGATTATGATATATGTAACAATGATGTTTGGTCACCTGTAATGATTGCTTGTAGTTATGGACATAGAGAAATAGTAAGGATGTTGTTAGACAAAGGAGCAGATTATAATAAACGTAACAGTAATGAATTGTCACCTGTTATTCTTGCTTGTATCGACGAACATGCAGAATCTACAGAGATAGTTAGGATGTTGTTGGACAAAGGCGCGGAATATACTACATGTAGCAATGGTGGTTGGTCACCTATTACTATTGCTTGTAGAATTGGACGTACATAAATATTTAGGATGTTGTTAGACTTAGGAGCAACTTCTAATAGATTTAACAAAGATTTTTCGTCACCTGTTATAATTGCTTGTAGAGAGGGACATAGAGAAATAGTAAGGATGTTGTTACACAATGGAGCAGATTGTAATACATGTGACAATGATGGTAGGTCACCTGTAACGTTTTCTTGTAGAAATTTGACATGTAGAAATAGTAAGGATGTTGTTAGACAACGGAGCAAATTATGATAAATGTGATAAAAATGGTTTGTCATCTGTAATATATGCTTGTAAGTTTGGACATATCGAAATAGTAAGAATGTTATTAGACAAAGGAGCAAATTATAATAAATGTGACAATGATAATAGGTCACCTGTAATGTGTGCTTGTAGAAATGGACATATAGAAATAATAAGGATGTTATTAAACAAAGGAGCAGATTATAATACATGTAACAATAAAGGCCAGTCAGCTTTAATGATTGCGTCAGAAAGAGTTCATAGTGATATAGTTAGTATACTACATGAACATTCGAGGAAAGAGACTTGTACATAACACTATTAAGATGAACCTTTATAACTTGCTCTACGGTGTGTGCCAAGGCTTCTTGACCTATCATGGTTTACTTTTATAGATTGTTACTTGGATGGCGAGTTGTCTGATTGGCCCCTAACCACATCTTTCTATATCTATGCAAGATTTGAAGTTTGAAGTTTAAAAGTTAGATTTAACGTTTAAAAATTAACTTTAACCCTCTACGTCATTTGGTTTCTTGTGGAGAGTAGTCTCATTGGCAATCATATTACATCTTATTTTTATCTTTTTTTCGCAGGTATTTCAAATAGAAGATTCGTCACTAGATAAACCGTAACTCTGCATACATAAATCTTAAAATGTCGTTGTATTATTTAATAATGAACTTTATTAGTTGAGAACAAGACATTATTTAACACCAGCATGTTCTGGAATATCATATAAGTAAAGAAACGTTTACTCAATACACGTGTGAAGTCTGTATACTGCTGTTAAGGGTGAGGAAAGTTTGACTAATTTTATTATTATGCAAATTACCTTGGAAACTATAATTGAAAGGTAGAAATTGTAAATAGCAAAATGATGAGCGGTGGAAAAACTTCAAAGATACCAAAATGACTGAAACCATGTATGCCTTGAAAGTCAATTCAAAGTAAATAGGCTATACCATATTTTAATTAAAATATTGCATACAACTTAAACATTTGTGAGCAAAGCACTTTTAGTTTTGCGACAAATGTTCTAAAATATATCTTTAAATCATCAAACGTCAAATTTCGAATTCATAGATTTTTCTTTTAAAAAAGCTTCATCTGTGAGACATTTTTTTTAATGATCATGATAATTTTGTGTTGAGTTTTTCGAAGGAAGTTGCAATAAGAGCTCCCTGGCATTGGCTATTGGGCTTCGTGTGAACATGGTTTGCTGTGAAATGCGATTTCAGATTCATTTCTTTTTAACAGTCTAATTACCGAAACTTAAAACAGAGGTAACGTTCGGGAGCAATAGCTCACAGTTGTATTTGTTTGTTCCATTTAGTTTATGTGTAAAGAGGCTTGAATACTTGTATGCAAGATGGTTAGGAGTTATGTAAATACATATTTCAGTACATTGTTATTACATTAGTTCCACTATTTACTCATCTGTTTATCCATGTTCATATTATGATTGATATTGTTATATTTTGACACTCGATACCCCAGTGTTATATACAAACAAAGTACTGGTAATGTTTGTTTATCACATTGTAATAGTCCATTTGCCAATTACCGATTTGATTCCGTTATTACGGACTTTTTATACAAATTACTTCCCTTTGTCAATCGTAGACTGTTCCATATCGGACAAAATTGGCTTATGCCAATGCAAATCAAAGTTGAAAGTGAGGTATCGGGTGTTTACCTTTTTCACGAAGAATAACTTCTGGTGACAAACCTATTTAGCTAAACAACAAAGTAATGTAATTAAAAGTTTTGAAAAACTTATAGGTTACTCACATTACGCACAGGTAATATTCGCTTTCCCCTAGATCTCCATTGTCGATAAAAAGTTATCTCCCGCATAAGGGAGACAACAAAAAAGGATCTCTAATTACAGGGTCAAGTTCGGGAATAGGCAAAAAGAATATTCCCTTATGATCCACCACAGAGTTGTTTACTCATAATCATGCAATTATGTACCACTAATTATATAATTGTAGTTTGGTGAATATTTACCACAAAGTTATTTACATTTAGTCTCTCAATTGTTTACTACAGATTTGTTTACTTGTTATAATATAACAATTGTGTTTCACAGAATGTCATAGTATTATCATTGGATAATTATTTACGACATATTTGCATAGGGTTATAATGGGATAATTGTTTACCTCAGAATTGTCGTCTTGTTATCTTACCATTTGGTATCCAGTATTTTTTTTTATAATTTGATGATTGTTTACTTATAGTTGTTTCCTTACAATTTGACAACTGTTACGACACAGTTATAATTATTACTTATAATTTGAATATTGTTTACCATTGAGTTGTTTAACTCATCATTCTATAATTATATCACATGGTTACTTAGTCATGATCTTATAATTTTTCACTACAGAAATGTTAACTTTATAATATTACAATTGACCGTTTCAGAATCTAAGAAATCATGGGTAATTACATTGTTCTTACCCCAAAATGAAAATAACGTGACGTCATTGGTTGAATTTCCATTGTTTCTGACATTTTTAACCAATCACGACGCTTTGGTGTACGCTTTTGAAAATATTACGTAGAATGCATTAGATTCTGAAACGGCGATTTGTTTACAACATGCTTATATAATCATACTTGACAATTGGTTACCAAAGAGTTGTTTTTTTATTGTCTTAAAATTGTTTACCACTAAATTGATTCCATATAATTAGACTTTTGTTTTCAAAAGAATTATTTACGAAATATTTTATCTATTGTTTACCGTAGAATAATTTACTGATGATTTGATTCTTATTTTTTTACCATAGTTATAGTAAATGCTTACAGTTGACAATTTCAATACATTGTTGTTCAATTATAATTTGACGCTTTTTTACCATAGATTTTTTCACTTGGTATAACAGTACAACATGTGCAATTTATTTTCGATTTATGAGTTTGATTGTCCCTTTTGTATCTTTCGTCCCTGTTTTACACAGAAAGCGTACGATCCTAGGGAGAAGTCTGTTCTGATTATTCAAGTGTTTTACAATAAGTATTCATTGCTAAGAATTCTGACAAGCTGTCGCTCTATGTTTTCACTGTTAGGCATTGTAACAATAAGCTTCTTTTTTATAAGCTTGTTTGTATAGATCATCACATTTGTCGACCATTTGACGATGAGATAAAAGGCATACTGTATATATTTCTTAATGTGGTAATCATATTATTAGAACATCAAAACTATTAGTTCCATTTTGTTTTGAGAAGTTTTACTAACTAGAGTCTTGCAAAAGTGCTGTTATTTCAGTGAGTATTTTTTGTCTTTTAACGCCATTTATAGCATTATTAGCCTTTTCGCTGCGGCTAATTTTTATTGGTAAATGAAGCTGCAGTGTCAGTAGAGTAGTCCAGCCCTCTGCAGAATAACTGGTTTTCCTAGTCAATAGATTGGAGTTGAACCCATATTGATCTTTACTACTGTAACATATCATTTTTTTATAGTCTTCAAGAATATCGAAATAAGTGAAATATGGGGATGTTTATACGATAGCGGTGGCATAAGCTTTCTGCATAAAGCTTTATTTTTAAAAAGGTAGATCACCTTCAGCGTACCTCTTAATTTGTATACATAAGTCTAATTTTGTCTTTCATATGTTTGTTGTATTTGAGATGTTCATGATTCCGTTACTGCAAAAGAAATAAAAGTTTTAGTCAATTTTTTTCAGTAATTATCAGTAATGTAAAAGGAGAACTGTGTTTGGTGAAAATATTAGGAGACATTTCTTATATCATTTTATCATTTCCATAAGACAGGATTCACCTGCCGTTTACCGCATTTTATAGTGTAATGAATGATTGCCAGGTGTAACTGTGAGGGGCTTATATGACTCGATCTCATTTTCATTGTTCTACTGCCAATATTGAATTTCGTGTTCTGGTGAATTTCTTTTTTTTAAACAGTTGAACTTTATTTTTAGATAGGAATGTTTATAATGTGAACATCGACATATGGCAGGGTTCATATGACATTGCGCCTACATGTATTACCTATATAAGTTTGCCATGGATTATATTATTATCTACAATGTGTAAATTTTTGAAGGGGGACGAAAGATACAGGAGGAAAAGTCAAACTCATAAATCGAAAGTAAACTGACAACGCCATGACGTTGCATATAGACAGGGTAGCAACAAGGTCTCTTTGGGAATTTTTCACAACAAAAATGTATTTGAGAAAATAGTAATCCTTGAACAATATCAACACTTGTAGGGTTGTGAGTCCGATTCAAACGGTATAGATAAGAGACACGGTTATTACCATATTAACAAATCTATGATGTGGTGCTGATAGAAAAATCGTTTTTTAAGTTCTAAACACTATGTTGAATACCGATATGCAATTCAACCATGCCATGTGGTCTGAAATCATTTACGCTAATTTATTTTATTTAGACGTTGCGGTATGTGCCTTGGTGATTATTGAGAGAAATTCATATCTTTAACATGTAATGATTCGCTTATACGTAGCGTGTGTCCTATATTTGTTATCATATTTTACATTTAGTAACCATCGCTGCTTAATTTAAGCTTGGTTCACACTGACGATCAGACCAACTCGACCAATCCCGAGCAAGACAGATTAAGACATCGGGATACTGGTCTCTTCGACAAGAATGTTTGGGGTGGTCTACCTTGCTCGCCATCGATCTGACTTTCTACCCGAGAGTTTTGACATGTCAAAACATTCGAGTAAGGATCGAGAAGCCAGTCACTCGAAGAAATATCGGGATAAGTCGAGTAGCAATCGAATTGATCGAGAGAGGATCGTGTGGAGATCAAGTTTGGTCGAAATAAAAATATTTGAACGATCAGTACTCGATCATCTCGACCTTTGCTTGACTAATAGCCGATCCTTTCTCGATCAAAAACAATCTGTTTGATCTGTGGTCAAGATTAACTTTACCAATGCTCAATAGAGTCCAGATCATGCGACGTCTATTATTTGTTTTATCCCACACCAACTCGACAGTATACCTGACGTCTATGTGACCACATTCGAAAACTCTTCGATCTCTACTCGGACATATACGAGAACACATGACTTCTTGACTATTCTCTAAAACGGGGGGCTGATCTGATTTACTCTCATAACTTTGCTGCCGCAAAAATATATTGTCATTGTTTATTTTTAACTGTAAAAAAAGATTAACTCCGAAAAAAGTCCTACGTGTACAACTTGCCTGTACTTTTTGCAAGAATGTTTAAATTTTAAAAGAGAAGCAAATGATACCAAAGGAATAATCAAACTCAAAGGTCAAAGCGAATCAACTGTGGCAAAACACAAAAACCGACGAGAAGATAAACAACACTCAAATAAAGCAACATAAATATAGCAAACTAAAAACATAGCAACACGAAACCCAAAAACTGGGATTATCTCAGGTGCGCCGGAAGGGAAGTAGATTTGACTTTTTGGTCCCAGAGGATTTTTCAAATATACAAAGTATTTGTACAATATGATTATTATTTTTTTTAAAAAGCTGATGACTAATTTAGCCTTCAAAGTGAGTTTATAAGAACATCAAGATTTTTTCTACCTGTTGTTAGGGCTATTTCTGTTTGACTGTCCGTATAATCCGTAGCTCCAGACATTTTGCAATATCAATAAAAAAGATGTGGCATACCTGACAATTATACCAGTGATGGATCCAGAATTTATTATAAGGGGGGAAAGAGGGGGGGTAGGCGCTCCAGTCATGCTTCTTTGATTCCCTATATAATCAACCAATTTTTTTCAGCGAAAAGAGGGGGGTGGTCACCCCCCAGACCCGCCTCTGGACACTCCTCTCCTCAAGGCACTAAATGATACAGAAATTAACAACTATAGATCACCGTACAGCCAAATGTTAACAAATACTTTTTTACACTAAATTTTTGACCTAATTTAAAAAAAAAATGAGACGAAAGAATGATTTGTATTTGATCATTTCATCATCTGTTATCCCTCTTTTTGAAATATGTTTTAGACAATACATGCAGGTTGCTGCCATGGATACACCCAAATTTTGTTTATCTTTAACCTATTAACTTCTGATATCAAATCTATGGAAAATACTGATAACATACATATGCATAAACAGTAAGCTTTATTTGTAAGAAAGCAGGGTAAAGGGATTGTAAAATTTATGTATATTGGTGTATAACATTCCAATGCGGTGACAAATCGCGTTTGGTGTTGTCATTTTCAAGAAAAGAGCAGTGAAAACTCCCTTAACATTTTAGCATCCTCTCTGAGTAACTGGTTCTCTATGCTGAGCTCCTGCAAGGGTGCTATAAACAGTTTCGTATAAAAAACTAAGGGTTATTCCCCGACTAAAAATAGACATTAAGGAAAATCCCTTTTTATCAACATAATTGGTGAAAAAGTATCATGTTTTTTGTATTTGATTGTAAAAATAAATTAATTATCTTCAATTTAAACAGGTTGAATGGTTAAAATAATTTAAAAAATAGATTAGATATACATATTTTGAGGGGAGACAACACTGTGAACATCCTGTTTTTTTTGGCAGTGAAAATTGAAAACTTTTTTGCAGCCTCTGTAGCTCTTTTCCAGCAGGCAAACGTACCCTGAAGCATGATTTTTTTGAAAGACCAGGTAAAAACCTATGAAATTCATACAGTTTTGATTATGCAAGATTTGCATGTATCATGTAATGGGTGTGCACATGACCTGATTTCAGGTTTTTTATGCATAGATTAGGCAATGTTTCCACCATTTTCTCTGGATATAACTTTTTGATACTATTTAAAGTACAATTGTTTTTTATTTCATTATAAACTAGAGAAAATTTTGATTCTAATGATATCTAGTTTTATACAAGTATCTTTATTAACATTAACACCACTAAGGTTCAATTATACATGGTCCCTCAAAATATGACGTCATAGAAAAAAACTGCTGATTGCACCCAAACTCCAATTCTGCACATACAGTTGTCGACGCGTCAACCATTGCCTAACCTATATTTATTGGTGCCTGTTGCTGTATACGCCTTTTTTCGCCTTTTACGCTCTCTTCAAGCTCCGTCGCAGTTATAAACCTGCCTCTCTGGAGTTCTAACAAAATCCAGGTGCTTTATTTCCATGTAGATATCTTAAATGTATGATTTTAATCAGACCTTCTGTAAACTTTTGAATCTAACCAAATAAAAAGAGAATGTGTCCATAGGACATGTAGATAATGCCCCGCTTACATATAGTGTTAAAAAGGGTCATTACTCAAGAACGGTAAAGTATACGCTACCAAAACTCGCACCTGATCTGTGTTGTATGTACATTTTGGTTGAGCCAAAAAAAGTTAGAGAACGGAATTTGTGAATACTTATTAAGTCACCCTCTTTAAATTAAGTCATTACTTACTTACTTGCTTACACTACTTGTTTGGACGTACGGACAAATAGACAAAGGAAACACTTGATGCTGCAGTGTGACAAAAAAAAATCAAACATTTTCATTGACTGAATTAAGTTGAACATACCCGACCAATTCCCGACTATTCCTACGACCCCTATACCATAAGGTCGATCTGGTATGGTAGGGTACGGTTTTATATCGAGTACATTTGATTTGGTCCAGGTAGTCGAGTAAAGATTGTGTAGAGATTGTGAATTAGTCGGAATAATCGAATATGTATATGATTAGTGGTAGGATTGAAGTCGTTGAGGAGTCATTGAGGAGTCGTCAATGGTCGAGTTAATGTCGTGTATAGTCGGATAGGTGTCGAGTAGAAGTCGTAAACAGGCCCGAGTCAACAATTTGGTTACGCTTGGTCGTGGAAAATTTGACAATTGGGATCATCGAGTTGATCTGATCGACAGTGTGAACCTAGCTAAATGTGGTACACAACACTACAGGGATATAATTCTGTAAAATCAGCTGAACAATTTAAACATGTTCTATTGTTGAGGAAATATTAAGCTGCTCAATGATCAAAATTAGTGTTTTTCGAACCGCTATATATCCTTTGAAATTATTCTAATAAGCAATCGATTTATACCGATTATAATTCTTAATTTCTTATGTACACATACCAAATTTAAATAGGATCACAGACCTTTTACAAACAGTATGTCAGTTAAACTGTTAATGACTGCAACTTTAGGAATCTTTTGGGTAAAAACGTCTTTTTATACAACAAACCATATTAATAAAAACATGAATCACAAGCCCTGAAACATAGTATTAACATAGGAGGTTTTACTCCATTTGTAGGCGCATCTGGAAAGTTGGAACACAGACATACAAAGTTCTCAGTCCGTCTACTGTTGTAAAAGCTTGTTTTATCCGACCCTCATTTGCATTTCTAGAAGATTGTCAAAATATAAAAATCCGTATCTGTAGTATCCTAAATTTCAAGTTTATTTTGGATAAATGAAGTAGGCATAGCCAATACACTTTTAATTATCAAGTAGGAAAGGTTAGTATGTGACAACGTTGTTTCTTTTAACTATACATATTGTTTCTAATGTATAATACTGAAGCACCTTTTTTAATTTAATTTGTCGTATTATTAGATGCTTTGCCATTTGGATTGTCCAAAAAGTAAAATCACAAAATTACCGAACGTCAAGGGTTAATTTAAAACGGCGTAATCAAAAGCTAAAACACATCAATCGAATGGTGAACAACTGTTATTTTCCGGACTTGGTACAGCATTTTTCACAAAGCTAAAACGTTCATTTGTATGAGAGTCGCATCAAGGTTTCGTGATATTGACAACGATATGTGAACAAAACAAATAGATATAATAGAAAAAATGTCAAAAATAGTGTTAAAATATTAATCACAAATAATGACGGGATGTATAAGAAAACTCTCCAGTCGCCATGAACAATAGATTGGAAAAGAAAGTAGAAACAGACATTTTTATTTTATTAGGTGAGCTTGTTTATGGTTTTCCCTTTTCGGTATCGTAGATCATGAAGTTTAAGCTTTTAACCTCTATATGAACCAGTATTCTAATATGAATGAAAAGATAAATAGTTAAAATCGCAGAACTCCGAGGAATATTCAAAACAGAAAGTCCCTAATCAAATGGCAAAATCAAATGAGAAAACACATCAAACGAATGGACAACAACTAGTGAGCGAAAATAAGGAGAAAGACCGGGGTTTTCAAAATTGACTATATAATAAACTTGAATAAACTTAATTGAACCATCATGGAAAGGAAAAGTTTTTATCATACAAAACCATACATATGTATGAATTTCAATGACCTTAAAATGTGTTTTACGGAAAAACACTGCTTGAAAAGAGGAATCAAAAGCTAACAGTAAGTCAACTCATGTTCAAATCATTGTTTATACTGTCTTCTCTTTGTGGTTGCCTTATTGACATTCTAAACTTTTGTTCTTCCTCAGCTTGTAAATAATTAAACATCAAAGACTGAATCAACAAATGCATCAAAATAGAAAAATATGTAATACACGAGCCATTGTTTTCGTTGTCCATTGCTATTTGTAATCCTATATTATTTTAACTCTGACGCATATTGCTAATTATAGATGTCATTAACTTGATATCAAACTTAATGAAATATCAATCGGTGAGGTGAGAAAAAAAACTTAGTCATGAACTCGGAAATTTATATAATTGTTTTTGAAAGCTTGAGTTGAACCCATGTGTAGGTATATCAACAAGAGAACAGAAGCAGAAGACATTGATTACATCTGTCAGTCACCATATTATTTTTATATGTTCTAGAGGTATTGAATTATCGCTGTTTCAACTTGATGATAAGCAGTTTCCAATTTGAAAGTCTTCAATATTTCTTGCAATATTTTCTCTACATTTAGGTCAATCGTTGTTAGCTATCTGTTGACTATTCTTTAAAATTCATTGCTTACAAAAATTAGAACATACTAATGTCTTTGATTGATTTGATCTTGCAGAAAATTTTAAAAACATTCCTGATGTCAAATATTTGAGATAAATAAGCTAAAAAAGACCATTCTCGTTACGTTTAGTAACCATTTAAAGCACTGAAGTTTTTGCGAGTCGACATAAGGAGCATACCCATGACTTTTGTTAATCACGTTACAAGAACACGTCGAAAAATCATTCTCATTACGTCGAGATATTAACGTCTTTCCGTCCATTCATGTTTGGTTTTCTCCTATAAGACTAGTCATTGTTCTAGCAAGTCTACTGTCTAGCGTAGAAACCATTATGTCAATATATCTGATTCGACCTGACAAAATTTTGACCAGAAATATTCATGTTACATTAATCTGAAACAAGGACGAATTTCATGGTGAGCAGGTTGTTATTAGGATATAACGAAGGGACAGCGTTTTTAAGTTAACGTCCAGATATTTAGAAAATCGAATGAAGAAATGAAATCTGTACAGTCGTGTTCCTAGGGCAATCTTGGTGTTACAAATTTATAATAAACCAATTTTGGTTTGAATTTATGTCGTTTTAAATCATTACTGCCCTTTTGGATATATAGTATATACTTATAAACTATGAAAAGATATAAAGAACTTTTCGTATCTATTCATAAAATTTTGCCAAATATAATTTTGAAGTTAGTTCTAACGAATCTAAAAAAGAGGCAAAACCATAACAGTGTGGATGATCGTAACCCGTATGTGTTACTATCATATATATAAATATATTAATAGGTTACGGGTCCATTTAGGTTACGGAAATTCCAAAATATGGCATCAGTAAGGAGAGTTGTAGAAATAATATGAATACACAGAACCCCTATCCAATTCATCTTTAGCTAAAAGAATTGATCATTTTCTATTTTATATGTAATGACAATATTCCATTTTTCTATAATTTCGATTAAAATGTGCCAAAATCTAAGTTGAAATAGGTCGAATGCCCCAAATAAACATTCCCTGATTGGTTGAAGTACTAGTACTGTTGCTATGTTAATTTTACAAACGACAAGAAAGACTTGTAAACAAACTGGCCTTCCTTTATTAATATACCAATTTATTAATTTTTAACTTGTTTATCATCGGCTATCAATCACAAGAATTTTATGCAAATTCACTCTGTCAGATGTTTTCCAGGGAGGATGTCATTAATCCCTACTGGAAGCTCGAAAAGGAAATTACTAGCAAATAATTACATTAGATGTATGTTTCATCATAATAATTTATTCTGATTGGCTAACTGCACATCACGTGTTATTTCATAAGCAATTGCATTTCTCAATAAAACTTTTCATTCATGATAACACGTGGTCCCACAATAAAGTGCACAGATGAATTAAATAAAACAATTATAAAATTCGTGTTTTCATCATGTTCATGATCATAACTAAAAAATGTAAGAGCGTTGACCGTGCGCACATTTTTAGAAAAATGTACTTCGGTCAACGCTTTTATACCCCGATGAAGTTACAAAAAGAAGCAACCAATTCTTAAATGCATTACTTTTTTAAAGCTAGTTGTTATATATATCAAAGAATGCCAAAGTGTTCAATGTTTATCAAAAATGTACTACGGTTGTATTTTATTTTATTAATTGCTTTAATGCGTTTCGAAAGCTCTGGCGACCCCGTATGTTTTAACGTTTATCTTCATAAGAACAATGTATTTTGTAAACGTAACAAATGAACGTTGACCTGAATTGACTCAGTCAATTGATAACATGACTGTACCAAGGGATGGTCCCATTCACTATGGTTTGAATCCAATATGTTTGGTTGACCATTATGGAATAACCGTTTCACAAATGATATCGGATATGTTCCTTACGTCGTAACTACAATCCCCTTCCTTTTCGTGAATGTGACCTAATGAATTAGACTATTAATCGGATTTGTTATCACATAAGCAACACGACGGGTGCCACATGTGGAGCAGGATCTGCTTACCCTTCCGATGCACCTGCAATCACCCCTAGTTTTTTGGTGGGGGTCGTGTTGTTTATTCTTTAGTTTTCTATGTTGTGTCATGTGTGCTGTTGTTTGTTTGTCTTTTTCACTTTTAGCCATGGCGTTGTCAGTTTGTTTTAGATTTATGAGTTTGACTGCCCCTTTGTATCTTTCGTCCCTCTTTTGTACATGTAAGTTGACGAAAAACAGGGGAGATGAATAAAAATGCATAAGAGTTTTCTTTTTTGAAATCGCTTAACCTAGGCTTTGTAAAAAATAGTAATCTTTACAGCTTAAAATATTACAATGTGCCTTAGGCAAAATCTCTTCATGATATATGACTATACAATTTCTTGCTTTAATCAGTATTTGTTTTAAGGTCAATTCAATGTTTTAAGACTATTTTAAAGGTCATACTTTCGTACTATACTGCTTTGCTATCAAGTCCTACATTGCATATGTGATTGTCGCTCTGTAATATTTCAATCCTGGTATCCATGATAAGGTTGTTTTATTTAAATAATAAAAAAAAACCTCAATTTATTGAGCATGAAAATATAATCATTAGTATGTTATGTTATATATTTTATAGATCATTCATCAATGTTACTACATTGCAATTTAGAAAATTTCTCAATAGCCACGTGTTCGCATGCTGGTATCTCATTCTTTGTTTATATTTGCGGGGGAAAATCTTACATCCTCGCCTAATTCTCAAATATACTTTGCATCACATTGTTAAAAGCTTATTTTTGATGTATACTATTAAATATACTATTCATTTGTGTTTATTCATCGCAGGCATCCCATTGTCCGTTAGAGTGTCATGTTTCTGCTGTATCACATAAAACTGCGAACGAGTTTTCAATAAAGTTATAGCAATTAATAACTGACTTATTTCATGTAACTAGTATGTAATCAAATTCAACTTATCACAAAACACAGGAAAATGAGAAACGTTAACAAAAGAAAAATGTTGACTATAGATTGACGTTATTCTCATAAAATAAATAATAAAGTAAGTAAGGTTGCAATAAAATATAATTAACTGTTGTCATGGTAATAAATTCAAACTATCATAATAAATAAGTATAGCAGCTTAGTAACAAGACTGTTATTGAAGCATGATCATAAACTCATTCAAAATGAGCAAACCAGCCGGAATAACAGGACTTTTTATAGCAACGCTGCTACTTTCGTTTCATGGATCCTCGATATATGTGGCTATCAAGTCAAACAAACAATTGCAAAAAAATCGGTTCTCCGTTTTATCACTCTTTTTAAGTCTGTGCGATTTTGCAATGGGAATTGAAATTATATATGGCTCAATCTTATTGTTGCTGAATTCACATGGCAATGCACACCTCTATCAATGTATGGCAGTCAACCATATTGTAGCTGGAACAGTTCTTGCATCACAATTTCATACTTTAATGATATGTTTGGAAAGATTAGGTTCCACATTTATCAATAAACCAACAATTTTACATATTGTGACAAGCAATGTGTCCGTTGTACTTTGCTTTGTTTTGATAAATGGCTTTGCCTTATTGCGTTTTGGATTAGACACATTGAATGGAACATTTCCGTGTGATCAGAGGTATACTGCAACTCCATCATTCTTATATTCACATGATATTCCAGCATTAACAATCCTTATTTTAGTTGTCTTATGTTATGGAGTTATCATGTACCGAATGATGAAACAACGTAAAACAATAGGAGTCCAACCAGTTCAGAATGTTTCAATATCGGTAGACATTAGAAGTAAAAATAACATTAGAATGTATAAAAACGTTATTACACTTGGAGCAATTATCGGGCTCACATTAATTGCAACTTTACCTCGAAGTATTGCTGTATTCTATTCATATAGTGTTGGAGGATCAGAGTCTGCACTTAACTTTGTTTGGATAGCCAATCATGTCTTTGTGTTGCTTAACCCTTTGTTTGATCCATTGATCTATGCGTTTACGGTAAGACAATACCGTGAACATTTAATTTCTTTTTTCAAATGCTTTAAAAAACCACAATAGACCACTGCAGTAGAAAGAATTGATAGCATAACAGATAAAGGTTTATTTGGACACTAGTCTGAACAATGGTGTTTTATGTAAGAATTGATAATGATAAGATATAAGATACAAACCTGACCTTGTGTTCAAGTATTTTTTTACTTAGTCAAATATGAAATAGAAAAATATACTTCATGTGCTATTTTAAGTAATTATAACTAGATTCAGTTTTTAGACATCTAATAAACATGTCAGCTCCTTGTGTATTCTATACGTAGGACAGACATAACTTACTTGTTCATTATAAAATATATACTCAACAAAATGTTTGCAAGATCATTTGAATATTTTCGTTAGAAGAATTGATTATGGTAAGAAATTATACACAAACCTGACCTTGTGTTCTGGTATTTTTTTACTTAGTCAAATATGAAATAAAAAAATATACTTCATGGGCTATTTTAAGTAATAACTAAATTCAGTTTTTAGACATTTAATAAACATGTCAGCTCCTTGTGTATTCTATACGTAGGACAGACATAACTTACTTGTTCATTTTAAAATATATACACAACAAAACGTTTGCAAATCCGAAGTATGATGAAAACATCAATCAACTTTATGTAAAGAAAAAAAAACAGTACATGGAAAGGAAGTGTATGAAGGGTTGGGAGGACAAAAAAATATAGGTAGGACCTGCTTTTTAAGGTCTTTGTGTCCATCACAGTTTAAGTGTGGTGACCTTTTGTTTATAAGTCTATACTAAGTTAAACTTTTCAAAGTTAAAGTAAACTTGTCTAACATCTTTAGGTCGACACCATTATATATAGAATTTTTATTTTCAAAAGGAAAGGGTGTTTTATATGTCGAAAATATTCCAAAATTCTGTGATTGTATTGCGCAGTCTCTATTTCAATGCATCATTCTGTAGTTAAGAAAACATGTCGTCGTGAAGCACAACAGTTTTACACTAACTGTTTCTGTAAAGTTTCTGTGTGCAAAAATGACCAAAAACTAGCATTAGAGTTAAGTCCCTGCTAAACTGAAGTCTTCATGTTTCAGCTCTGGAGTTCCCAGTGAAGACATATTTTTTGGTTTCACACATTTGAGGTATACAGTTACTAAATGAAGAAAAAGTTGAAAATCTCTTGAGCATCTTGACATATACTCGACTGTTAACATATTTGAACTGCTTAGATATTTAAATGGAGTCAATAGACACATTGGAAAAATCGCATTTTTAACCTGCGAATTTCAATTTCATTTGTTAAAAAGACAGATTTGCCATCCATACAAATCTGACACTGTTATCCACAATGACATCTAAAAAAAAAATAATGTTTAAAACATGATGATAATCTTCCCTATAAAAAATTAGCATAACTAATCATTTTAATCCATTGATGTTCCCCTAAAAGACACAGTACTGATAGTTTACATTCATAAAAATGACAGGAACTATATTTATAGACAACCGAAATACGAGCGACCAAACCGGTCATTTTGTTTTAAATACTATCATTTCTTCTCTTTCCTATTAGGTCCTTTTATATCCTCTTCATCGTTTATCAGATATGAAATAACACCTTAACTGCATGTTAGAAAATATACACTGTCCATCAAAAACAAGTGTGGTGTAAACGTCAATGAGCCGCATCCTACCGACAAAAATAACCAAAAGACTTGTGAAAGTTTGACGTTAACAAGAGATGCGAGTTTCCTTCAATGAGACAGCATCCTAGCGACAAAATATATGTATGAATGAACTATTCACTTGGCTCATGCTACCAATTATTTATTTTTTTCTCTCGATGTTTTGGTATTTTCCGATAATAAAAATCACTGTTTGCATACTGATAAAAGAGGCATTAAACACTAACAATCGATAAATCCATCATTGTTTTATTTCAAACGTGTTCGTCACCGATCATTGGTTTGGTAAACAAGAATCTATCAACTGGAATTGTTATTTGACTAGAGCAATCTTTTTCATCACAAACTTGTTACTATATCTTTTGCATTATGACTGTAATATTTGCCGCTGGTCATGAAGCAGTTTCAGGGAAATTAATTATTTCTTCAATACCTCTAACAAAAGATACTTTTAAACCCGAAGTATGATGAAAACATCAATCAGCTTTATGTAAAGAAAAAAAACAAAGTACATGGAACGGAAGTGTATAAAGGGGTTGGGAGTACAAAAAAATATAGGTAAGACCTGCTTTTTAAGGTCTTTGTGTCCATCACAGTTTAAGTGTGGTGACCTTTTGTTTATAAGTCTATACTAAATTAAAAGTTAAAGTAAACTTGTCTTACAACTTTAGGTCGACACCATTATATATAGAATTTTTATTTTCAAAAGGAAAGGGTGTTTTATATGTCGAAATTTTTCCAAAATTCTGTGAATGTATTGCGCGGTCTCTATTTCAATGCATCATTCTGTAGTTAAGAAGACATGTCGTCGTGAAGCACAACAGTTTTACACTAACTGTTTCTGTAAAGTTCCTTTGGCAAAAATGACCAAAAACTAGCATTAGAGTTAAGTCCCTGCTAAACTGAAGTCTTCATGTTTCAGCTCTGGAGTTCCCAGTGAAGACATATTTTTTGGTTTCACACATTTGAGGTATATAGTTATTAGATGAAGAAAAAGTTGAAAATCTCTTGAGCATCTTGACATATACTTGATTGTTAACATATTTGAACTGCTTAGATATTTAAATGGAGTCAATAGACACATTGGAAAAGTCGCATTTTTAACCTGCGAATTTCAATTTCATTTGTTAAAAAGACAGATTTGCCATCCATACAAATCTGACACTGTTATCCACAATGACATCTAAAAAAAAAATAATGTTTAAAACATGATGATAATCTTCCCTATAAAAAATTAGCATAACTAATCATTTTAATCCATTGATGTTCCCCTAAAAGACACAGTACTGATAGTTTACATTCATAAAAATGACAGGAACTATATTTATAGACAACCGAAATACGAGCGACCAAACCGGTCATTTTGTTTTAAATACTATCATTTCTTCTCTTTCCTATTAGGTCCTTTTATATCCTCTTCATCGTTTATCAGATATGAAATAACACCTTAACTGCATGTTAGAAAATATACACTGTCCATCAAAAACAAGTGTGGTGTAAACGTCAATGAGCCGCATCCTACCGACAAAAATAACCAAAAGACTTGTGAAAGTTTGACGTTAACAAGAGATGCGAGTTTCCTTCAATGAGACAGCATCCTAGCGACAAAATATATGTATGAATGAACTATTCACTTGGCTCATGCTACCAATTATTTATTTTTTTCTCTCGATGTTTTGGTATTTTCCGATAATAAAAATCACTGTTTGCATACTGATAAAAGAGGCATTAAACACTAACAATCGATAAATCCATCATTGTTTTATTTCAAACGTGTTCGTCACCGATCATTGGTTTGGTAAACAAGAATCTATCAACTGGAATTGTTATTTGACTAGAGCAATCTTTTTCATCACAAACTTGTTACTATATCTTTTGCATTATGACTGTAATATTTGCCGCTGGTCATGAAGCAGTTTCAGGGAAATTAATTATTTCTTCAATACCTCTAACAAAAGATACTTTTAAACCCGAAGCATGATGAAAACATCAATCAACTTTATGTAAAGAAAAAAAAACAGTACATTGAACGGAAGTGTATAAAGGGGTTGGGAGGACAAAAAAATATAGGTAGGACCTGCTTTTTAAGGTCTTTGTGTCCACCACAGTTTAAGTGTGGTGACCTTTTGTTTATAAGTCTACACTAAATAAAACTTTTCAAAGTTAAAGTAAACTTGCCTTACAACTTTAGGTCGACACCATTATATATAGAATTTTTATTTTCAAAAGGAAAGGGTGTTTTATATGTCGAAAATTTTCCAAAATTCTGTGAATGTATTGCGCAGTCTTTATTTCAATGCATCATTCTGTAGTTAAGAAGACATGTCGTCGTGAAGCTCAACAGTTTTACACTAACTGTTTCTGTAAAGTTCCTTTGGCAAAAATGACCATAAACTAGCATTAGAGTTAAGTCCCTCCTAAACTGAAGTCTTCATGTTTCAGCTCTGGAGTTCCCAGTGAAGACATATTTTTTGGTTTCACACATTTGAGGTATACAGTTACTAAATGAAGAAAAAGTTGAAAATCTCTTGAGCATCTTGACATATACTCGACTGTTAACATATTTGAACTGCTTAGATATTTAAATGGAGTCAATAGACACATTGGAAAAGTCGCATTTTTAACCTGCGAATTTCAATTTCATTTGTTAAAAGGACAGATTTGCCATCCATACAAATCTGACACTGTAATCCACAATGACATCTGAAAAAAAAAATAATGTTTAAAACATGATGATAATCTTCCCTATAAAAAAATAGCATAACTAATCATTTTAATCGATTGATGTTCCCCTAAAAGACACAGTACTGATAGTTTACATTCATAAAAATGACAGGAACTATATTTATAGACAACCGAAATACGAGCGACCAAACAGGTCATTTTGTTTTAAATACTATCATTTCTTCTCTTTCCTATTAGGTCCTTTTATATCCTCTTCACCGTTTATCAGATATGAAATAACACCTTAACTGCATGTTTGAAAATTTACAATGTCCATCAAAAACAAGTGTGGTGTAAACGTCAATGAGCCGCATCCTACCGACAAAAATAACCAAAAGACTTGTGAAAGTTTGACGTTAACAAGAGATGCGAGTTTCCTTCAATGAGACAGCATCCTAGCGACAAAATATATGTATGAATGAACTATTCACTTGGCTCATGCTACCAATTATTTATTTTTTTCTCTCGATGTTTTGGTATTTTCCGATAATAAAAATCACTGTTTGCATACTGATAAAAGAGGCATTAAACACTAACAATCGATAAATCCATCATTGTTTTATTTCAAACGTGTTCGTCACCGATCATTGGTTTGGTAAACAAGAATCTATCAACTGGAATTGTTATTTGACTAGAGCAATCTTTTTCATCACAAACTTGTTACTATATCTTTTGCATTATGACTGTAATATTTGCCGCTGGTCATGAAGCAGTTTCAGGGAAATTAATTATTTCTTCAATACCTCTAACAAAAGATACTTTTAAACCCGAAGTATGATGAAAACATCAATCAACTTTATGTAAAGAATAAAAAAAACAGTACATGGAACGGAAGTGTATAAAGGGGTTGGGAGGACAAAAAAATATTGGTAGGACCTGCTTTTTAAGGTCTTTGTGTCCATCACAGTTTAAGTGTGGTGACCTTTTGTTTATAAGTCTATACTAAATTAAACTTTTCAAAGTTAAAGTAAACTTGTCTTACAATTTTAGGTCGACACCATTATATATAGAATTTTTATTTTCAAAAGAAAAGGGTGTTTTATATGTCGAAAATTTTCCAAAATTCTGTGAATGTATTGCGCAGTCTCTATTTCAATGCATCATTCTGTAGTTAAGAAGACATGTCGTCGTGAAGCAAAACAGTTTTACACTAACTGTTTCTGTAAAGTTCCTTTGGCAAAAATGACCAAAAACTAGCATTAGAGTTAAGTCCCTGCTAAACTGAAGTCTTCATGTTTCAGCTCTGGAGTTCCCAGTGAAGACATATTTTTTGGTTTCACACATTTGAGGTATACAGTTACTAAATGAAGAAAAAGTTGAAAATCTCTTGAGCATCTTGACATATACTCGACTGTTAACATATTTGAACTGCTTAGATATTTAAATGGAGTCAATAGACACATTGGAAAAGTCGCATTTTTAACCTGCGAATTTCAATTTCATTTGTTAAAAAGACAGATTTGCCATCCATACAAATCTGACACTGTAATCCACAATGACATCTGAAAAAAAAAAAATAATGTTTAAAACATGATGATAATCTTCCCTATAAAAAATGGCATAACTAATCATTTTAATCCATTGATGTTCCCCTAAAAGACACAGTACTGATAGTTTACATTCATAAAAATGACAGGAACTATATTTATAGACAACCGAAATACGAGCGACCAAACAGGTCATTTTGTTTTAAATAATATCATTTCTTCTCTTTCCTATTCGGTCCTTTTATATCCTCTTCACCGTTTATCAGATATGAAATAACACCTTAACTGCATGTTTGAAAATTTACAATGTCCATCAAAAACAAGTGTGGTGTAAACGTCAATGAGCCGCATCCTACCGACAAAAATAACCAAAAGACTTGTGAAAGTTTGACGTTAACAAGAGATGCGAGTTTCCCACAATGAGACAGCATCCTAGCGACAAAATATATGTATGAATGAACTATTCACTTGGCTCATGCTACCAATTATTTATTTTTTTCTCTCGATGTTTTGGTATTTTCCGATAATAAAAATCACTGTTTGCATACTGATAAAAGAGGCATTAAACACTAACAATCGATAAATCCATCATTGTTTTATTTCAAACGTGTTCGCACCGATCATTGGTTTGGTAAACAAGAATCTATCAACTGGAATTGTTATTTGACTAGAGCAATCTTTTTCATCACAAACTTGTTACTATATCTTTTGCATTATGACTGTAATATTTGCCGCTGGTCATGAAGCAGTTTCAGGGAAATTAATTATTTCTTCAATACCTCTAACAAAAGATACTTTTAAACCCGAAGTATGATGAAAACATCAATCAACTTTATGTAAAGAATAAAAAAAAACAGTACATGGAACGGAAGTGTATAAAGGGGTTGGGAGGACAAAATTATATATATAGGACCTGCTTTTTAAGGTCTTTGTGTCCATCACAGTTTAAGTGTGGTGACCTTTTGTTTATAAGTCTATACTAAATTAAACTTTTCAAAGTTAAAGTAAACTTGTCTTACAACTTTAGGTCGACACCATTATATATAGAATTTTTATTTTCAAAAGGAAAAAAAAAACATAATGTTTAAAACATGATGATAATCTTCCCTATAAAAAAAATAGCATAACTAATCATTTTAATCCATTGATGTTCCCCTAAAAGACACAGTACTGATAGTTTACATTCATAAAAATGACAGGAACTATATTTATAGACAACCGAAATACGAGCGACCAAACAGGTCATTTTGTTTTAAATAATATTGTAACGTGTTCGCAAACCGGTGAGAACCTATCAAGCTAACCGACAAAACTAACCACCAGACCAGACAGACACCAACAACGAACCAAAAGGAAATATAAACACTCAAGATAAATTAATTACTATAGTACTGCTACCACAACGGCATATCACCAAAATATAGTTTCTAGGTCGGCGCCCAGTCTTTTATATGTGTGTGTGTAAGTCGGATAGATTTTTACATGTAATGTAATCAAGTATCAGCTCAGACTTTAGTTTGATGTTCTGAATGGAAACACAAAATAGTTTCAAGTGTATAATAACTTTTATTCACCAGACAATAATATTAAAAACAACTGGAACATGGATTAACAGCAATAAATCTCTTAAAACAACAATCAACAATTAACAATAGTCCGTATAGATTAAACGAACATAAGATAATACCATAAAATCAACATTCAGGAAACACAGATTATATCAGCAACTCTCCATATAAATACATGTAAAATACTACAGTACACAAATAAATAAACCCCTATTTTCGTAACTCTCTTTTTATACTATAAAAAGATATATAAACAGCCACCCTACTATTCGAAACAAACGGCAACTTTTGTCGAGTTGACGCACCTTTCCTATTTAAAGTTAAAATTCATTATCAAACTTTATTCTCAAAACTTAGAATCTTTAGAAAACAAGAACGCTATTAAAATTCTGCCTCCGTTTAAAACTGGAAACTGGAACGATTATATATGAACTGCATAAAAAGTTATATTGCATATCAAGTGCAATATACAGAAACTAAACTGCTGCTTAAGAAAAACTGTACCTTGAAAGTTATGAGACAAGTTTATTTTACTGCTATCCGGAACAAGGGACAAGCTGGAACTGACGTAAAATACTATGAATCTTACGCTAGTGTTGTTATTTCGCGTGAGAGAAATTCCAGATATGGGTAAAATCCATGACCAAATAAGGAATCTTCCTTATTTGGTAAATAACTTTGCACTCAACGTCTTAGAAAACGACGTCATAACAGCCCGATTACAGTGAAAAGGTGCGCAACGTCAGTGCAAAAATAGTTCGTAAGAAGCTATTACAATATATAGAATAAAACTCTATTCTACATAAACCTTACATAAAATACTCTAACATTCATCTCTATTTTGAAAAACATACAAAAATATAACTAAAACATGTCAAAGACAGTATACAATTTATACGATTTCTCAAGATTGTCACTATATTTATCACCATACGTGACTTCCGGTTAAAGCAAAAGTGAAAGTAACGTACATATTATTACAAGCTGCCGGTCATAGAACTACGCTTTCTGTTACTCTGGAACTTACGATATAAAAACATTTATACAATACATAGGTAATCATGACATAAAATACACACACTCCTTGCTATATATAATAATACAAAGTACAGTCGTGGTAGAGACATAGACAAACAATGTCAACCTAATTAAATTAAAACATGTAATCTCAATAATTCACAAAGTTTTCACAAGGTTAGCTAAATAGTAGTTCAACAAAATATAGACAATATCAATAAAAATTTAGGCAGTGCTATATGTCAAAAACGTCACATTACCCCCTCCTTACAAAAAGTGATCGACCCGACCGCGGGTTATATACAAACAAATACGGTAACTGGTAACAACTACCGTTACCTGATTTCACATAGATATCATACATACACATAGTAACTAACATTATGACTATCAATAATAAACAAACACTATTTGAACTTTAAGGTTGTAATGGTTTTCACTATAAATTATATCCACCCATTTACTGCTATAATACAATAACCCATGAACATCTAAACTACAGTTTTCTTTATGAATCCCCCCTTTGTTTTAACTTAATTTATGCAATTTGAACAATAGATATAAATGTTGTACAATAAATCCTTAGTGATTTCGTGATTACCACTAAGTATCTTCTTCATCCGGATAGTAGTTGAAATCTTGGTGGTAAAGTTCTTGTTACTAACGTAATAGTATTATACAATTCAAATAGTACAAGCACTTATATTGTTATTACACATTTTAAAATTTTTATACAGTTAATTCTCAAACCATGACATTTCCATAAAAGGAATTAGACTTAACAGAACAACATTTGACTGCAAGTTAAGTATTTTAAATTTTAAACTGTTAAATCTTAAAAATACAATTTATAATAACATATCAATTTCAGATATCTTACCCATGTTTAATCGAACGATAGACTGGGCCTACAACCAACACCAATACTACAGGTTTGGGTAGTTGGTGTTTGGGTATCAGTGGTAAGGATCTCCTTATAATTGGGATCAGTAACATAGGTCGAAGTCAATTCGTATACAGTTCCGTCCGGTAGGGTGGCTCTCTCTAACTTCTGCATACATGCAAACCCTACCGGAACAAAACGACGAGTACGGTTAGAAGAAATTCTGGCCATGTTCCTAATATCTCTGAGAGCAGGACAGGAGTTGACGTAAGAGGACGGTGCCCCCGCAAAGAAAAGCCTCGGGTCCTGCATCTCGAAATCATATGTAGTATGTTCGACAGGTCTTGCAGCCGGAATAATCTGAACGGGAACAAAGTCCTCCTCTGTCTCCCTTGTGGGGCTCCTGGGAAAGTCCGGAATCCGGGCGGCAAGGAAATCCGAAGAGGAAGACATGAGGGACGGTACAGTAGACACTACAGGAACAGAACAGGAACTTGACGGTACGGTAGACATGACAGGAACGGAACAGGGACTGGACGATACGAAGGACATGACAGGAACGGAACAGGACGGAACCACGAACACTACAGGAACAGAACAGGAACTAGACGGAACGGAAGACGTGATAGGAACGGAACATGACGGAACGGCAGACACTACAGGAACAGAACAGGCACTAGACGGAACGGAAGACGTGACAGGAACGGAACAGGAAGAAACGACAGACACTACAGGAACGGAACAGGAACTAGACGGAACGGAAGACGCAACAGGAACGGAACAGGAACTGGACGATACGAAGGACATGACAGGAACGGAACAGGACGGAACCACGGACACTACAGGAACAGAACAGGAACTAGACGTAACGGAAGACGTGACAGGAACGGAACATGACGGAACGGCAGACACTACAGGAACAGAACAGGCACTAGACGGAACGGAAGACGTGACAGGAACGGAACAGGAAGGAACGACAGACACTACAGGAACGGAACAGGAACTAGACGGAACGGAAGACGTGACAGGAACTGAACAGGACGTAACGGCAGACACTACAGGAACAGAACAGGAACAAGACGGAACGGAAGACGTGACAGGAACGGAACCGGACGTAACGGCAGACACTACAGGAACAGAACAGGAACTAGACTGAACGGAAGACGTGACAGGAACAACATCTAACAAGGACCTGCCGGGCGATCCCTGCATCTCCATCAGCTCAACATCTGGCTCCTCCCAGTCCGACACATTCTCCGGCAACCCATCTGTAATCAGCACCTTCCTTGAGGGAGGACTGAACAAGGATTCCTCCTGCTCAGTTAGGGTCTCCTCTGGCCCAGGTACTGCCCAGTAATTAATGTTGGGTAATTCCTCCCCCACCTCGGATTCCATCACCGGAGGATATTCTGTGGGACGGGGTCGCCTACTTCTACCATTGACGGACGACTGTCCCGCTGGTGACCCTCTCCTCAACACAGGATGTACACGCTGGATGTGGCGGTGCATACGATCTGGCTTGTGTCTGGGGAACGACACACCACATCCAGCAAACGGGCATACATCCTGTGGTCCATGGACCTGCTCCTCATGCATTAGTAACCTGGCAGCGGTTGGAAAACCCACCGGGCACTTTGGGCACTGGTAGACAGTGAAAGGCACCTTAGTGCGAAGCATATTCATCTGCAATAAATAAAAAAGTACATTCTATTAAGAATTGGACAGCTAAAAATAATGGAGAGCTGCACCTTTTTCTTATTTATTAGAAGTTCCTGCCACTGCCTAGCACCAACACAGACATACACAATAAGACAAGACACACTACAAAACCAATTCCAACTATTTTAACAACACAAAAATTGAAACCCTTAAGCTTATCCGTTTATTTATATACATACAACAAATAGTAAGCTATGGCCTATATAATAAGCCTTCATAGGACTCGGGGACAAAAGTCATATGAATTTCAACTAACGGCTACAAGTATCTACAACCAGCTGGTGAATTCACCCTGGAACGGTTTTAACCGGTCGTGATGTACAACTTTATTTTTGGCTCCGGCCCCCTTCTGTACAGTATACAGTAAACCTGATAATACCCCTATTATTAAATAAGGACCCTCCCATCGGTCTTGCAACTTAGGACTTAGTCCTTTCTTTCTAATTTTGACATTTAGCCAAACTGGGGTGCCCACCGTATATTTATTTTTAAAGATATGAAGATCATATTGCGTTTTCTGCCTCGTGCTAGCTACAGCCATTTGTCTCTAGCCTTTTGGTGAATCTTCCAAAGGCTTTGCTGTACTCTGTCTACGTAACCATGAGGCTCAACTCGTTCTGCTTCATCCGGTGATGGACCGTATAGTAAGTCAATCGGGAGCTGCGCCTCTCGTCCATGCATCATTAGATTTGGAGTATGTTTAGTACTTTCATGGACAGAGGATCTATAGGCTAACATAGTCAGGGGAAGACATTCGTCCCAGTCTTTTTGATCTCGGGAGATAACTTTGGACAACATGTCTTCCAAACTCCTGTTGAACCTCTCTACCAAACCTCCACCTTGAGGATGGAAACTCGTGGTGCGAGTTTTGTCTATTTTAAAGATTCTACACATGATTCAAATTGTCTGCCCTGGTCAGTATGAATCTGTTTAGGAAGCCCATATCTACTTATAAAATTTTCTATAAGCAAACGGCAAACAGTTTCCGCTTCTATATTGGGCATGGGGTAACTCTCAGCCCACCTCGTGAAATAATCAGTAACCACCATGATGTACTTATTCTTGCGCCATGTCAAAGGCAAAGGGCCCATAATGTCAATCGCTACCCTTTCTAAGGGCGCCCCAACTAGGTACTGCTTCATTCCCGCTTTTGCTTTACGATAGGGTCCCTTTCTCCTTTGACAGGCCGAACATGTTTCACACCACCTAGTCACATCCTGTTTTAAATTTGGCCAGAAAAACTAGCCAAAGTGCGGTTTATTCCTAAATGACCAGAACAGGAATCGTTATGTAACATTGTCAAAATTTCAGGCTTAAGATTTTGAGGAAGTACTAACGTCAATTTCACGCTATTATCAGTTTCAATAAATTTATAGTAAAGTATTTTATTTTTCAAAACCAGCATTTCCCAAAGAGACCAGTATGCTTTTATTTCAGGACACTTATTTGAAATATTTTCCCATTTTGGCCTAGAGGGGAAAGTTTCTTTTAAATTTATTATATCAGAAAGTACATAATCCTTGTTTTGGGACTCAGATATCTCCGACAAGGATTTGCTCTGGAACCAGGTTAAAAGCTCAGCGTCATTATCAGGAACATTCGAAACAGCCCGTAAGGCAGATACACTTTGCTCGGAACCTAAAAGGGGTGAGTCCTTAGACTCTTGTCTGGAACAATAGTTACACTCCGAACAAGGCCTCCTAGAGAGACCATCTGCATTTCCGTGTTGTTTCCCCGCTCTGTTTAATTTCAAAATCATAGGTAGACAATACCTCTAGCCATCTGGCTATTTGTCCCTCAGGGTTTTTAAATCTCATTAACCAGGTCAAGGCACCATGGTCTGTCCTTACGGTGAAATTTACACCATACAAGTAATGATGGAACTGCTTGATAGACATAACGACTGCTAACAACTCCCTACGGGTCACGCAATAATTTCTCTCTGCTTTACTTAGTGACTTGCTAAAATACGCCAATACCCGTTCTTCGCCATCTTGTAACTGCGACAACACCGCTCCCATACCGAAGCCACTAGCATCCGTGTCTAAAATAAAATGACAATCTTGTTGTGGGTAACTTAGGATAGGCGCAGTTGTCATACGATCCCTTAATGTGTTAAACGCGATTTGGCATTCTTGTGTCCATTCGAATCGGGCCTGTTTTTCCGTGAGTCGATGAAGCGGTCTCGCGATGTCTGCAAATCCACGAATAGACTTGCGATAGTAGGAACAAGTTCACAGAAAACTCCTAACATCATGTACATTACGCGGGACTGGCCATTCTTTAACAGCATCAATTTTACTTGGGTCGGTAGAAATACCGTCTTTTGAAACAACATGGCCTAAAAAGGTTACTTTTTCTTGAAAGAACTGACACTTTTTCGGTGCTATCTTTAAACCAGCTTTGCCAATTCGATCGAGTACTTGATCCAGACGCGATAAATGACTGTCAAAATCCTTCGAAAAGATGATTATGTCGTCTAGGTACACTAGGCAAATCTGCCAATTTAAACCTGCCAAAACGAACTCCATTAAGCGCTCAAAAGTAGCCACCCCATTACATACACCAAACGGCATGACGCGAAATTGATATAGGCCGTGCGAAGTAGAGAAGGCCGTTTTCTCCTTATCTTTTGGGTCCATAGCGACTTGCCAGTACCCACTCAATAAATCGACGGTACTCAGCATCTTTGCGCTAGCCAGCGCGTCGAGCGCGTCGTCAATGCGCGGAACTGGGTACGAATCTTTTTTTGACAGTTGGTTCAAAAGACGATAGTCCACCGCGTACCGAAGGCTCTTGTCTCGCTTCTCTACTAGAACACAATTTGCTGACCAGGGACTCTTCGAAGGTTCAATGACCTTACACTCGATCATGCGCTGTAACTCCTTCTCGGCTGCGTCTCGCTTGGCTAATGGGATCCGTCTCGGCGCTTGTTTGACCGGTCTCGCATCACCGGTATTAATTTTATGTGTAATCAGGTCTGTTCTGCCGAGATCAGTTTTGGATTTACCAAATACTTGTAAATGCTTAGCTAGAAGTTGCTTAACTCTTATCATTTGTTCATCGGACAAGCCGTCACAAGACCTTACAATAGGCTCCATATATTCTGGTAGTTCAACATTTTGAACTTTCTCAACACAAATTTTATTTATTTCTGCATATTCAGCTTCCGAAGAGTAAACTGAATCCACAAGTTCGCACACAGCTGCCTGCATGTTTTTCTGTAAAATTTGGGGTTGTTTACTTATATTAATAAGTCTCAGGGGAACAAAACCATTTTTTGATTTAGCTATAGTTCGAGCTTTCAGGATACCCTGTTCACTCATACTGGTACTAACCGGTTCTATAAGAACAAGACAATCATTGAATGAATCACCCTCTACAAAAGATTTAATTACAATTTCAGATTCCGCTGGAACAAAAACCTTGTCTGCAACTCGAATTCTACAAACTGATTGTTCTGCATTTTCGCTATTACATTTAATTGACTTATTTCCCACCCGTAAAATTTCCTTTTCCAAGTCTAGACTGCATTTATGCTTGGACAAAAAATCAAAACCTAATATTACTTGCGACTCAATATCAGCCACAGTCATCTCATGTTTTATAGTTTTAGAACCAATATCAAAAATAAATTCAGCTTTTCCCAGGGGGCGTACAATACTACCATCGGCCATTTTCAACCGACTTGTTTCTCTTAACACAGGTCTATCCGTCTCAGGAATCTGATGAAATTTTCTAGCGTCTAAAACAGTTATGGTAGATCCTGTGTCGATCAAACAAGCGGTAGGAATACTGTCCACCCGAGCATTTACATACAAGGCATTATTAAATTTTCTACATTTCATTTTCAAATTGTTAGACCCATCATCAAAATCAGGCGACGCTAGAGTAGGGCCCTTTACCCCAGCCGTGGCCCGTTTCCCGACAGGTGATAACTTTCTGCATTCCTGTTTGTTTCTTGATTGATCTGGCACTGTTGTACAGTATCCTCTAAATCCTTCTTGTGCTTGCTACAAATTTTTCCTAAAATGGCCTGCCATCCCACAATAATGACACCTGTTATAGTTACCCTGCCCCTTATTTTTATTAGACGCACCTACAAATTGGGTTAGTTTCTCCAGAGTTTGCTCCACCTTCCTCACAGCATCTACCATTTCATTCTGCTCCTCTGCAACCTCACTCTGAGTACGGACTGGTCTAGGCATACCCTGCTTTTTGCGGGAAGCATGAAATGCTTCATATTTAAAGGCTACCGAAACGGCATGATCAACTGACTTTTGTCCATTCTGATGGACGGACCACTGCATCTCTGCATCACCTAACGAATCAATAAAGCAATCTAGGGCCAATTGATCCCTAAGCTCTACCCCTGCGGTTGGATAGGCAAACCTAACCAGCCGCTTCACATCCTGAGCCAACTCTGGTAAAGATTCCCCCTTTTCCCTTACCCTACTTTTTACTTGAGATCTAAAAATTTCTGACTGATTTGTGGGTTCAAATCTAGCTGCTAGAGCGGAAACTAAGCAATTATAATCTTCCCTATCCTGCACCCCTAAATCGCTGAGTATTGCTACTGCAGCTCCCCTTAAACTAGTAGCTAACTCCATAGCTTTTTCCTCTTGTGTCCATTGGTTGCCTTTACCTAAAAGTACAAACTGAACCAGGTAGTCCTGCCAGCTTGATGTCCCATCATAAGTGGGTGGCTTTTTATATGAACTTTTGTTTGTAGTAGGTACGTTAATTCTGCGATTTACAACATAATTATTTGTATTTGGATTAGTAGTTACATTTTCATTGAATTGAGGAGGAGGTTCACAATTCGGCATGTGAATTTCACTGCCACCAGCTAACGAAATCTGGTACCTGCCCCGTTGCCCCGCCGGCTCCTGCAGAAGCGCGGTCGAAGTCTCACCCCTTGAATGCACAGGCCCATGTACACTCCCGGTTGACTGGAACCCCTCTGTGGACCCCTCAGCAGCATTAGTGCAACCCTGATCTATGGTAGGGCTCTTAAGATGAGTACTACTAATCTGTTGTAGCCCCTTGTTGCCCGATGCCGCCAGTGCGCGATTATTCCGCCCCTGCACCTGCCTAGGCTGTGAAGGCGGATATAGAATATCCACAGAGTCCGAACCATCTAGCGCCACCCTAAACTCCTCGCTCAATTTCTCAAACTGCTCAAGTAATTCTGCATATTTCTCCCTTAATTGAATATCCCCTTTTCCTTTATCTGCTTTCCCTCTAATCTCAGGAGATCTAGGGCCAGCCCCCAAATCAGATACCGGAACCCTCATTTGAACTTCTCCACTTGGAGTACCGGCTACAATTTTAAAGGGGTGAGTTCCAGGTCGTCCCTACCCCCGGTATAACTTTGAAAACGCCGAGGCGTTCGGTCTGCCATCTCTGTTACTTATCTTTCTCACCAATTTGAATCACAAAAATAAAAATAAAACAATATTTTTATACTGGATCTTTTAATTCTACTTTGAAACTATAGAATCCTGTCGACGACGCCAAATGTAACGTGTTCGCAAACCGGTGACAACCTATCAAGCTAACCGACAAAACTAACCACCAGACCAGACAGACACCAACAACGAACCAAACGAATTTCACAGGAAAAATAAACGCTCAAGATAAATTAATTACTATAGTACTGCTACCACAACGGCATATCACCAAAATATAGTTTCTAGGTCGGCGCCCAGTCTTTTATATGTGTGTGTGTAAGTCGGGTAGATTTTTATATGTAATGTAATCAAGTATCAGCTCAGACTTTAGTTTGATGTTCTGAATGGAAACACAAAATAGTTTCAAGTGTATAATAACTTTTATTCACCAGACAATAATATTAAAAACAACTGGAACATGGATTAACAGCAATAAATCTCTTAAAACAACAATCAACAATTACCAATAGTCCGTATAGATTAAACGAACATAAGATAATACCATAAAATCAACATTCAGGAAACACAGATTATATCAGCAACTCTCCATATAAATACATGTAAAATACTACAGTACACAAATAAATAAACCCCTATTTTCGTAACTCTCTTTTTATACTATAAAAAGATATATAAACAGCCACCCTACTATTCGAAACAAACGGCAACTTTTGTCGAGTTGACACACCTTTCCTATTTAAAGTTAAAATTCATTATCAAACTTTATTCTCAAAACTTAGAATCTTTAGAAAACAAGAACGCTATTAAAATTCTGCCTCCGTTTAAAACTGGAAACTGAAACGATTATATATGAACTGCATAAATAGTTATATTACATATAAAGTGCAATATACAGGAACTAAACTGCTGCTTAAGAAAAACTGTACCTTGAAAGTTATGAGACAAGTTTATTTTACTGCTATCCGGAACTAGGGACAAGCTGGAACTGACGTAAAATACTATGAATCTTACGCTAGTGTTGTTATTTCGCGTGAGAGAAATTCCAAATATGGGTAAAATCCATGACCAAATAAGGAATCTTCCTTATTAGGTAAATAACTTTGCACTCAACGTCTTAGAAAACGACGTCATAACAGCCCGATTACAGTGAAAAGGTGCGCAACGTCAGTGCAAAAATAGTTCGTAAGAAGCTATTACAATATATAGAATAAAACTCTATTCTACATAAACCTTACATAAAATACTCTAACATTCATCTCTATTTTGAAAAACATACAAAAATATAACTAAAACATGTCAAAGACAGTATACAATTTATACGATTTCTCAAGATTGTCACTATATTTATCACCATACGTGACTTCCGGTTAAAGCAAAAGTGAAAGTAACGTACATATTATTACAAGCTGCCGGTCATAGAACTATGCTTTCTGTTACTCTGGAACTTACGATATAAAAACATTTATACAATACATAGGTAATCATGACATAAAATACACACACTCCTTGCTATATATAATAATACAAAGTACAGTCGTGGTAGAGACATAGACAAACAATGTCAACCTAATTAAATTAAAACATGTAATCTCAATAATTCATAAAGTTTTCATAAGGTTAGCTAAATAGTAGTTCAACAAAATATAGACAATATCAATAAAAATTTAGGCAGTGCTATATGTCAAAAACGTCACAATATCATTTCTTCTCTTTCCTATTAGATCCTTTTATATCCTCTTCACCGTTTATCAGATATGAAATAACACCTTAACTGCATGTTTGAAAATTTACAATGTCCATCAAAAACAAGTGTGGTGTAAACGTCAATGAGCCGCATCCTACCGACAAAAATAACCAAAAGACTTGTGAAAGTTTGACGTTAACAAGAGATGCGAGTTTCCTTCAATGAGACAGCATCCTAGCGACAAAATATATGTATGAATGAACTATTCACTTGGCTCATGCTACCAATTATTTATTTTTTTCTCTCGATGTTTTGGTATTTTCCGATAATAAAAATCACTGTTTGCATACTGATAAAAGAGGCATTAAACACTAACAATCGATAAATCCATCATTGTTTTATTTCAAACGTGTTCGTCACCGATCATTGGTTTGGTAAACAAGAATCTATCAACTGGAATTGTTATTTGACTAGAGCAATCTTTTTCATCACAAACTTGTTACTATATCTTTTGCATTATGACTGTAATATTTGCCGCTGGTCATGAAGCAGTTTCAGGGAAATTAATTATTTCTTCAATACCTCTAACAAAAGATACTTTTAAACCCGAAGTATGATGAAAACATCAATCAACTTTATGTAAAGAAAAAAAAAACAGTACATGGAACGGAAGTGTATAAAGGGGTTGGGAGGACAAAAAAATAATAGGTAGGACCTGCTTTTTAAGGTCTTTGTGTCCATCACAGTTTAAGTGTGGTGACCTTTTGTTTATAAGTCTATACTAAATTAAACTTTTCAAAGTTAACGTAAACTTGTCTTACAACTTTAGGTCGACACCATTATATATAGAATTTTTATTTTCAAAAGGAAAGGGTGTTTTATATGTCGAAAATTTTCCAAAATTCTGTGAATGTATTGCGCAGTCTCTATTTCAATGCATCATTCTGTAGTTAAGAAGACATGTCGTCGTGAAGCACAACAGTTTTACACTAACTGTTTCTGTAAAGTTCCTTTGGCAAAAATGACCAAAAACTAGCATTAGAGTTAAGTCCCTGCTAAACTGAAGTCTTCATGTTTCATAATGGTTCTGATTTCTTCATTCATCCCTTCTGTTAATACATCTTCCTTCAAATTGTTGTTAAACATGACACATAAAGCCAAAGCACAGTACTTACTAGAAAATCCTTTTTTTCTGTAGTTTGTCGATATCTGCTTCATAAACTGTAAAGGGATACTGAAAAAAATCTACCATATTATGTGCAGGATTTTCATAATATAATTTGCATAAAAGTCGAAAACAATCATATAAATTATAAAAATCGCTTATCTCAGGTGCTTTTGCCTTAAGATATAATCTAGCTATTGACTCTTTTTCAGCTTTTGACAAGCACATGCTATCTGATAAAAGGTTACAGACACATGATTTGAAAACTGATAAAGATTCAAACTTGTCATCCTGATACACTTGTAATCGACATGCTACAATTATTTTTGCAATATCAGTTAAAAGAATCTTTTTTATTTGCCCCATAAATGGTTCCCAAACATCTATGTTATTTTGGTTTAGAGAATAGTTTCCACATAAATCATCAATAACAAACAATGTTTTCTGGTTTGGATTATAAAATTTAACAATGTCACGTGGATCTGTAACTAGAAGTAAATCGTACCCTTCCTTTACCATTTGTAAAGCCACATGTCGGAGTGTTGCTGTTTTACCTACACCAGAACTAGCAACTATAGTTACACAACTGTTCTCTTTTATACATTTCAGTACATGTGTTGCACCTCTGGTTGTTATAAACGTACATCAAAATGGCAGCCCTTGTCAAAATATGTGAAAGCTTTTAAACCAAGAGTTTCAAATGGTGAAGTTGAAATCATCCCTTCGTAAATTTTACGGACGCCATCACGAGTTGGTTGACCGTTATGGAATAACCGTTTCACAAATGATATCGGATATGTTCCTTACGTCGTAACTAAAATCCCCTTCCCTTTCATGATTGTGACCTACCGAATTAGACCGTTTACCGGATTTGTTATCACATAAGCAACACGACGGGTGCCACATGTGGAGCAGGATCTGCTTACTCTTCCGGAGCTCCTGAGATCACCCCTAGTTTTTTGATGGGGTTCGTGTTGTTTATTCTTTAGTTTTCTATGTTGTGTCATGTGTGCTGTTGTTTGTTTGTCTTTTCTTCATTTTTAGCCATGGCGTTGTCAGAAGCCCTCAATGTGTCCCTAATTATTAATTGCATGCTCATTTTATAGCACCTTTAGCAAAACCGAGATTAAATATAACTCACTATATCTGTCCAAAAATAGAAATTAGAAAACGGGCAACACAAACAGCTCTTTGCTGTTTTGGAACACTTGTGATCAACACTTAATTTGTGTTTGTTTTAAACTTTTGGTAGTAAATTTCAATCAGAAATCTTACCTCTATCTTTTGCACTGGTTGTATATAATATAATAGCTCATAAAATATTACATAGTCCCCTTCCCTCATTGCCGAGATAAAACTGGCATTGTGTGACCTTGACCGTTAAGAAAACGGTCTAAACTTATATGAGATGCGTTCCTTCTTGATAGGCTCACATACAAACATATGAATATCTCTCACGGCATTCAGCAGGTGGAAAGACTTTATACATTAAACATGGGATTCTTAAATTCAACTAAGTGTGTGACTGGCGAAGTTGAAATCATCCCTTCGTAAATTTTACGGACGCCATCAAGAGTTGGTTGACAGTCATGAAATATCCGTTTTACAACATGGTGTTGTCAAAGTGTGTTTTGAATGTCCCTCTTGTATCTTTCGTCCCTCTTTTACAATCATTGCATACACCAGGAAAAGTGGACATATTGCCTATAGTTATTGAGATACGATCTTGACCACAAAAATTAACTTTGACCACTGATACGTGAAAAAAATCAAGGTTGGGTGAACACTATCAGACGGCTGTGTAGACCTTGCAAGGATCCGGAATACTTATCCTTATTATCATATTATTTATAAATAGTAAGTATTTCACATGAGAAAAACTTCTTATTTTTTTCAAGCAGTCGAGGACCCATGAAAATGAGGTCAGTGTAAATAGGCATATGACAGACAGAACCTTCGTAACATAAAAGTTAGGCAGTCTTTGGTTGTTATCTCTATGTCTGGCATTTTGACACTATTTCCAGTCAAAACTGATGTTTTAATGTATCATATTGCAAATATTATTAACAAATCATGCCGGATGACTTTTATCTTGATTGTTTTTTACATAACATATAATCAAAATTCAAACAGTAATTAAATTTGCTTTTATTACGCAAAATTAAAAGCTTCTTCTGTATTACAATTCTTGAAGTCAAATATTTACCCTTAATATTCCAAGGTACTGTATCTTTATGAGAAAGTTTTAACTTATTCACTTCTATTGACATATCTTCATTGGCCTTTTTCAAGCTCTCAACTGACTTTTTCAGATTTATTATTTCGCGGTCAAATTACCGGATACATAAAAATACAAAAGTAACTTTTTAACAGCGTTCAAATAACCGGATACATAAAAATACAAAAATAACTTTTCAACAGCGGTCAAATAACCGGACACATGAAAATACGAAGATAACTATTCAACAGCGGTAAAAAAAAACTGGACACATGAAAAAACAGGGGTCAAATAACAGGACACATAAAATACAAAGGTAACTATTCAACAGCGGTCAAATAACCGGACCCATAAAAATACGAAGGTAAATTTTAAACAGCGGTCAAATAACCGGACACATAAAATACAAAGGTAACTATTAAACAGCGGTCAAATAACCACACACATTAAAATACGAAGATAATTATTCAGTAATCTTCGTATTTTTATTTATCCGGTTATATAACCGCTGTTGAATAGTCATCTTCGTATTTTTATGTGTCCGGTTATTTGACCGCTGTTGAATAGTTACATTTGTATTTTATGTGTCCGGTTATATAACCCCTGTTGAATAGTTATCTTCGTATTTTTATTTATCCGGTAATATGACCGCTGTTGAATAGTTATCTTTGTATTTTAATGTGTCCGGTTATATAACCGCTGTTGAATAGTTATCTTCCTATTTTTATGTATCCGGTTATTTGACCGCTATTAAATAGTTATATTCGTATTTTTATGTGTCCATTTTTTTTTTGGCTGTTGAATCGTTATCTTTGTATGTTAATGTGCCCTGTTATTTGATTTGCTGTTGGATAGTTACCTTTGTATTCTTATGTGTCATATCATTTGACCGCTGTGGACTAGTTATCTTTGTAATTGATGTGTACTGTTATTTGACCGCTGTTTAATAGTTACTTTTCTATTTTTATTGGTCCTGTTATTTCACAGTTGTTGAAAACTTACCTTTGTACTTTTATTTGTCGTGTTACTTGACCGCTGTTGAAAAGTTACCTTCAAATGTTTATTTATCCTGTTATTTGACAGCTGTTGAATAGTTATCTTCGTATTTTGATGTGTCCGGTTATATAACCGCTGTTTAATAGTTACCTTTGTATTGTTATGTGTCCGGTTATTTGACTGCTGTTGGATAGTTACCTTTGTATTCTTATGTGTGATATCATTTGACCGCTGTTGACTAGTTACCTTTGTAGTTTTATGTGTCTTGTTATTTGACCGCAGTTGGATAGTTACCTTTGTATTCTGCTGTGTTGTGTTCTTTGAACTCTGTTGAATACTTATCTTCTTATTTTTATTTATCCGGTTGTTTGATCGCTGTTTAATATTCATCTTTGTATTTTTATGTGTCCTGATATATGATTTCCTGTTGAATAGTTATCTTCTAATTTTTATTTATCCGGTTGTTTGACCAATGTTAAATAGTTATCTTCGTATTTTTATTTATCCGGTTATTTGACCGCTGTGGAATATTCATCTTTGTATTTTTATGTGTCCGGTTATTTGACCGCTCTTTAATAGTTACATTCGTATTTTTATGTATTCTGTTTTTTGACCGCTGTTGAATAGTTATCTTCGTATTCTAATGTGTCCGGTTATTTGACCGCTGTTGAATAGTTACTTTTGTATTTTATGTATCCAGTTATTTGACCGCTGTTGAATAGTTACCTTTGTATTTTATGTGTCCTGTTATTTGACCGCTGTTGAATGGTTATCTTCGTATTTTTATATATCCGGTAATATGACCGCTGTTGAATGGTTATCTTTGTATTTTTATGTGTCCGGTTATTTGACCGCTGTTGAATATTTATCTGTGTATTTTTATGTGCAGTGGCGTAGCTTGCATGTATGCTCAGATGCTCAAGCATCCACGTCATTTTGACAAAAGAAAAAAATAGCAGCAGTTTATATCCAAATATAACAAGGCTGAGGATATGAGCAGTCATTTTCGAAGGAATATGCCTGGTCTATCATTAAGAATAATTTCGTTTTAATATGTAAACAAGATAGTTGAATCGCAGAATAGTGTTTTAAGTTAACTTTCGGTCGTAAAAAAAAATCTACGCCATCGGCTTAGGCAAGCGGAGAGGACTGATACGCAGACCCGTGGACATGTTTCATCTGAGATTGAACCTAGCGGAGTGATGACTTCTCATTTGACTATCGCAACTAACAACTAAAACACCATATCCTGATATCGTAACGTTTCTTGCGACATGGTAAACGACGTGATGAAAAAATCAATTTGTAATAGATCGTAGGCTAATGAATTCCCGTTTCTATCTAGGTTCAAATACTAATTTTAATTCCAATCAGTAAAGAACAAAGATCCAATGTTCCCTGCCAAGCACATTTCGTGTCATATTTTATCTATTAAAGGATAAGGAACAAGGAAATAACTAAAAAAACACTTTTTTTCTGTTTCTTTTTTTCTTTTCAATATCTTAAGAAATAAAAGCTTCACAGCAAATGAAATGGAATTTCCATTACAACTTATATTTCAAATGGTCATAACTGGTTAAAAATATTTGATCACGACTTATTTTCCAAATTGTCAAAGACATTGCTTATGATATGAGTTTCACTTAATCTGACAAGAATTGTACACACAAGAGTGCTAACAAGACCGGATGATCGGACGCCCGGTATTTCTATGTCTCCTGCAACGCGTTTAGCTCAGTAATAAAAAAATCTAAAACCCAAGGTTGTAGACTCAAATTCCTGGAAAGAGAAGTCACTTCAGTTCCTATATGTCAAATATAAGCTTGGGTGGGAATCTTTACATCAAATATTTATGAATTGAATGGTGGTAGTTTCGAGGAAACAATAAAATTTGGTTAAAAATATAAATGTATGTTTTGGCGGAAATTTTGAGTTTAAACAAAAATCTAACGAGTGTCGGATTCTGGGGGAGTACATGTGCTTATATAAAAAATAATTTTCTGCATAAAAAGGTAAAAAAAATCAAAAAAAGACATCCAGATCACTTCAACCCTGGCTACGCCACTGATGTTTTTGGTTATTTGACCGCTGTTGAATAGGTATCTTCGTATTTTTGTTTATCCGGTTATTTGACCGCGGTTGAATGGTTATCTTCGTATTTTTATGTGTCCAGTATTTTGACCGCTGTTGAATAGTTATTTTCGTATTTTTATGTGTCCTGTTATTTGACCGCTGTTGAATAGTTATCTTCGTATTTTTATGTATCCGGTTATTTGACCCCTGTTGAATATTTATCTTTGTATTTTTATGTATCAAGTTAATTGACCTCTGTTGAATAGTCACCTTTGTATTTTTATGTATCCGATTATTTGACCCCTGTTGAATAGCTATCTTTGTATTTTTATGTATCCGGTTATTTGACCGCTGTTGCATAGTTGCATTCGTATTTTTATTTGTCCAGTTATTTGACCGCTGTTGAATAGTTATTTTGGTAATTATACGTATCCAGTTATTTGACCCATGTTGAATAGTTGAAATGTGAAACTATTTATAAAATGATTTGCACTAAAACGCCATGTGCAATAATATAATACTCAAATAAATGAAAATAATTTGTTCTAAGGTTGAGATCGCAACAAATAGTTTGACCGCTGCCGCAGTTTTGCGAATGCCCAAAGTCGTGACTTTGTTAGTCGTGTATGAGTTTTAATTGTAGTCTCTTATGTATAATTCGGAGTTAGTATGAAGTATATTATCACTCAACTAATATATATATATTTATTTAGGGGCCAGCCGAAGGACTCCTCCAGTGGGTGCTGGAATTTCTCGTTGCGTTAAGACCCATTGGTGGCCTTCGGATGTTGTCTGCTATTTTGTCAGCTGGTTGTGTCTTTGACACATTTCCCATTTCCAGTCTCAGATTTATGGTCAGTTCAAATGAAGAAAAGACATAATTTTTGCAAAACGAATAATTTTGATGTGCATAGTACGAAGAAGTAAAAAATTTGGGTCAAACTTATCACCATGGTTCAAACATTATGACGTAGCTTATAAAGTCCTGTTTAAGTTATTTAGGTCGGGACTACGTATTTGATGATATGCAATTTTATCAACAGCTGAGTAGAGTGATAAAGTCAGTTGGACGACCGATGAAAACAATCTGCAAAAAGGAAAAAAACTATAACCGGCTAAATCTTGACGAATTGGGAAACAAATTTGGGACGTTCTTATTTTTTAACTTTTCATTCATTTTCATTCTTTGTGTTATGCAATGTATAAATGATACTGAACAGAAGATAAACAAAGATATGTTTTGTTAACTAAAATATTATTTTATAATATCATGACATTCAAATGTTACCAACCAAATAAGAAACAATAGAGTCATTTAAGATCTTCTTGTCTTAAGCAAGTATAGGTGTTTCGGTTACGGTGTTGACATGCATATCAGTAATGTAGTCATATTTATAAATTTCCTGTTTACAAATTTTCAATTTTTTTCGAAAAACTAGGGATTTTCTTTTCCCAGGCATATTTTACCTTACCCGTATTTGGCACAACTTTTCTTGAATTTTGTATCCTCAATGCTCTTCAACTTTGTACTTGTTTGGCTTTATAGATATTTGATATGAGCGTCACTTATGAGTTATATGTAGACGAAACGCGTACCTAATTATAATTATGGTACATTTGATAACTAATTATGTTATCAAAATAACATTAAACAACATTATTTGATATATGTAAACAAATATCACAACCTGTCAAAGCGTTTAACTCGATTATGATTAACAGCATTAGCAAGAACATAATAAATGTCTGCTAACACAACGCTAACATATGTTTGACCTGACCAATCCATTTAAAAGATTGATAAATACGTAACACATCATGATATGATATCATAATATCAACATGATCAATGTGCAATAGACAGGCGAAATATCTAGCAAATATTACTTCCTCAGTTCCGTCTATTAGAATTGAAAAAAAACAAATGAATGGTACTTACGTAGCAGACGTTCTTTTGGTTCCGTTTGGTTAGAATATGTTACAAAACATCTCTAGTGTGTAATTGGCTAACAACTCATCAATTCAACTTGATTTGAATCCGTTTCATGCGACATTTGATTTTACCTGTTGCAATTAAGATTGCAATGTGCACAGCATGTGCAGTCATTGAAATGAATGTCCACTGAAAAAGTAAAAAATTGGGAAGCATATGATGTATAACATTATAATATTGCTCATTGACATTAAATGACTCATTAGTTTATGGTTTCGTAGTACTATTGTTTATAATGCTCAGTTTTGGATTCTCTGTAGAGTATTTTGCGGACTATTGTTTTTCTGTTTTCTGTTTTGTTTTGTGTTTTGTGTTTTGGCGGCCATGTATTTGTTAAATGTTCTCTGCCTCATGGATTATTCTCTCCTTTTTTGCGTATACCTACACCATCTGTATGTATGACAGTTTACTATTGGTAGATCTCTCCTTTTTACTCGCATATAACTGCATACTCTCTATTTCTGACAGTTCTCTTTTTTTTTTAAACTTCTCTTTTTTTTGCATATAACTAAACAATCTGTATTTCTGACACACAACTATTTATTGATCTCTTCTCAGAAATATGCAAATAGATTTTTGTAATAATAACAAGACAAAGCAACAGTTTTTGGTGCAATAGGATTTATTTATAAACTGATATATGCAAATATGTAAAATGTATAACATTTTCACATAAACTTTTCGCAAACATAATTTGTTTATTCAGCTTAAATGAATCAAACCATGTCGCTCCTTTTTAGATGCACCTCAAACTATTTATTGGTTTTCAAGTTATTTGTGTCACCCTATTTGATTTGCAAATGCTTTTGAAACTCGATTTAAGATGTTTACGGTACTTCTTTAATCTTAAGATATATATATATAAAAGGGTCGATTAGGGGGTTCAACAACACGAAAATATTATTAGCAGCCCATAAATAGTTCATTGCTTTGTCTGATCCGCCAACAATGTAAGAATACAAAACTAGAACAGACCTTGGTAAGTTTGATATAAATGTAAGTCCAATGATTATGCCAAGCGTTGTCAAATTTTGACGCATTTTAAATGCGAGATTCCTTTTTATTTCAGTTTGGTTGCCTGTTACTTCTGTTACTTGAACAACGATTGTTTTTTGTTGTTTTGTTATCCGGAAAATGACAACTCCATAGGATAGTGCTATCAAACAGCAAATGAAAATTGCTGGTATATCATGTAAATACAGAAATCCTAGTGTTGCTGTGTATTTGACGCCACACGGAAATGTTCCAATTAGAGTATCCAGTCCAAACCGTAAAAAAAGGCGGTTCTTGATAATCAAGATGTTGTTAGGAAAAATTTTGCCGATATCCTGCATGTTTGACCTAATTCCTAAAACTGGTATCGAAGTGTTTGCAAAATTGAGATAACCAATAATATTGAGCGATGGCTCATTAATTTTCCTACTATATATAGTCTTTGGTGGACTATTTTGTATAATCATAACCCTCATATAACTGGAATAATAAGTAAATTTCTTACCTTGAAGCGACAAGATGGTGGTCCAATTTCAATCGCCGACACCCTGCGTGATGACGTAGATTCCGCCCCTTGCATTTGAATTATGATTATTATCTACAAAATAAATATAATTATAGGCACCATGACTAAAGTATCATCCGTTGTTAAGAATTCCAACATCATCAGTTATTTCAATATCCTAAGGATCTCCTCTCTACTCAATAAGAATAAGGACAGGCCTCAATCCAAATTAGACGAAATAACATTAAATTAATGAAAGATTTGTTTTTTTTAATTTGATACAAAATATGTGTTCTCATTTTTGCAATGTTTGATGAGAGTACGCATATTATTACTACGTCTGATGAGAGTACGCATATTATTAGTACGTTTGAACCCGGTTATTTCCTTCGATTACATTTTATATACCGAATGTAGAAATATTTGATGCAAGCTATACTTTATTGTAGTTTTAACATGGGTAGACGTTATATTGATTTCGTGATTATTTTTGCCCGAGCGATAGTCAAATATGTCAATTTCGAATTGCAACACATGGCAGCCATAATAAATGAATTAGTAACAACATGTGCACCATTTAAAAGTTTGGAAAATTTTTTTAAGTTAATGAAATATATTAAATGCATGCCAATTTGATCAAATTTATTATTCTGCAGTAGTCAACATACGCATGTTCAAACAAAGTTGTTTTAGATTTAGAGCATGGGTTTATTCACAAAGCGAAAGAAGCACGTCATATTAGAATGTTAAATAGGGCATCTTTGTAACATTTCATCAACTGATAAAATATATTTGTAATGACTTCATCGTTCAAAACCTTCAACCACCTAAGCGTTACTTAGTCTTTAGTTTTTATGTTGTGTCTTGTTAAGTATATTTTTCTGTTTGCCTATTTTCTTTTTAAGCCATGGCGTTGTCAGTTTGTTTTCGATCTATGGATTTGAACGTCCCTCTGGTCTGTTTCGCCAATCTTTTGTACTGGTAGCATGTAATCTTCTATCATTTGTATAAAATAGGGACGAAAGATACCAGAGGGACAGTCAAACTCATCAATCAAAAACAAACTGACAACGTCATGGCTAAAAACAAAAATAAAAACAGACAAACAATACTACACATGACACAACATAGAAAACTAAAGAATAAGCAACACGAACTCCACCAAAAACTAGGGGTGATATCAGGTGCTCCGGAAGGGTAAGCAGATCCTGCTCCACATGTGGCACCCGTCGTGTTGCTTATGTGATTACAAATCCGGTAAATAGTCTTATTCGGTAGGTAAAATGGATGAAAGGAAAGGGGATTGTAGTTACGACGTAAGGAGCATGTTCGATATCATTGTGAAACGGTTATTCCATAACTGTAAAAAAAAACTTGTAATGACGTCCGTAAATTTACGAAGGGATGATTTCAACTTCACCATTTGGAACTCTTGGTTTTATAGCTTCCTTGTGAGCAGCAACCCTCTATCAAGAAAATCATAATAGGAAATGCAAGCACGGGAATATTGCATCAATTGGAAAATATTTACCCCGTATGTAGGTGATGCTGGAATGTTTTGTTGTAAAGTTTTGTTTTCAACCGACCCTCATTGTCGATTTCTAGATTCAAGTCAAGATATGAGGCTGACTTAACTGTATCTGTAGTATCCTTTATCTGTAGTCCTATGGGATAGATGCGTTCAACATAGTCACCAAATTTGAAATTATTTAGTGAAAGAACATTATCTATATAGCGGAAAGTTGATTTAAAGGATATTTCTTACAAGAAGAGGTGCACAATTTGTTCCCATTGGAACGAGTATAAGGATTTCAATTACATATATATATATACAGATTGCCGAACAATGTAATTCAAACCACAATTTAGTATGTAAATATTAGAAATTAGAAATATTTCGAATAACAGATATCCTTCATCAGTATGATTATAATGCAAATTCAATCATATTAATGGTATCTGATTAAACTGTTACAACCTTTGACATTTTTACAATATTACCGTTAAAACCGAACACAGTCTCTAAGAGACGCTTGTACAGTTCTAAAATTCCCAAAAATGACGAAGGTTATATAGTTATTTACAACAGAGACTACAAAGATATGGTTTAAATAAAAATAGTAATGTGCGATATAAACTTGACAATAATAAAATTTCAAAGGAGACAGCAATTAAGAAGTTACAACAATTACTGCATCGAAATCATTCCCAATAAACAGTACAAAGTTGGAATTCCAAATGAGTGACTACTGTACAGTGTACATATACATTGATGTAAGATTAACGTTAAAGCGTTGTATAAAAATCGACATTTTATCGATGAGATAGAGTCGACATATTTTAAATATGGGTGAATATTTCATATTTTGCTACCTTTATAATTGGCTAAATTCATTTTTAAGAAATAGAATTCCTCTGTGTTCAAATGATCAATCTATTGAAAAAAATTGTTTCGATTATTTCAACATTTGGCAAACAGTAAATTTACATAAAAGCATATATCAATGATACTCAAAATTAAACTTGCTGAAACAGCCTAGTTTAAAAGAATTGTACAAGTACGCAGTCACGTTCAATTATTTCATCTTTGTCAATATGTGTTATTATTTTATTTTAATCATCATCAAACTGCTATTTATTTGGGACGTTTAGATACGCAGCTTCTGCTGTACCCATATTCTCAGTGCTTGATATCATCTTGCATCCAGTTCATGTTAACTTATGGGCATAGAAAACTCTGGAGGAGAGAACCAAATACATGATAATATCAGTACGTTTCAGAAACCAAATTGTGGACTACTATGCACAATGGTATTCATAAGAGCTCACTAGATATAGTGCGGAGGTGTGTCCAAAATTACTACTCTGGAGATAAAGAATGAAGCATTATAACCAACACTATTGTCATCTGAGATCTATAAACTAATTGTAATGAAATAGCAAGCACAAACATACGAATCCACTTGCCCTAATTGACCTTTATCTGATTTTTTTCATGTCGGGGCATTTTATTGTCGACTCTACGTAGCGTTTTGTCATTGTTGAAGGCCGAACAGTTGTTTTAAATGGCTTGCATTTATTTGAGCTTTGGTGGATTTTGTTTTCATTATCAAACATATTTTTTGCATTATATACCATGTCAATCCACCCAGTCTCGTTCCTTTTAGAGTTCATTTGACTTCTGCTTTTTTTCATGATTTGTTTCTTCCTAATTTGTTCACCAGACCTGCAGAAAAAATAGTACCATTCATGTTATTGATCGTCGATAAACTAATGTTGCCTTATTTTACATAATCAGTTGAAGAAACAGATCATAGAAAATCTTAATCTACCATACAATTACCTTAATTTTAAATGAATAAAAGACATTTAAGACCATTTAACATACACTTCACATAAAACCAAAGACTGAGTAATACGAGCTCCACCCAAAAGCACAACTTGCTGAATTTGATGACATATCATATCTCACTTTTGTTAATTAGAAAACCAAAGCTCATGCGCTTGTTAGTCCATCCTGATTAATCAGCAAAATTAATATGTTTGGTGTTTTAAACCGTATATGATAATGTACTTTTCGATTTGTAAAATGATCAAATGAATCCGATAATACAATTAGGTTCAAAAGGACACGCACTGTTTTTCTTTTTTTAAGTACATAATAGCTACTTTTACATTTACTAGTTTCCTGATACTTGACATCTGTTTCTAGAATGTAATTATCAATGTGCGTCAAAGTTCACAAACCTTCAATATTTTATCATAGATACTGATGTTAAGAGATAAAACAAAATTTAATTTCAATTGAGAAAACATTAGAACAAGCTTAATTAACATTAGAACAAACTTGATTAAAAACAAAACGCTAAAAGAAGTTCAGGAAATGTTTGTGCTTTGTATAGAATATTACCATAAAAGACAGAATACCTTAACGTATAAGATATCTGTACAATGAATTGTAATAGGGCACCATTTCTTTGTGCCGATAATAACATTCAGGAAAAGTCTTGAAAAGTTAATGATAATTAAACGCTGGTGTAATAATTTTTCGGAATAACAGAGATTTCTTTCTATAAAAATCAAATACATTATAATACACAAGCAAATCAAATAAGTTGAGATATGTAGACGTCATAAAATGAGGCTTGGAAAACCTTTTAGGAAACTTATGACAACAGATAAATTCCACTTAAAAAGTTGGTTGTATTATCAAAACTAAATATTTTTCGATTCAGATTAAAACATTTTTTGTGATCGTTGCTTTTTGTTGAAAACCGTATGTGGTATTTTTAATCTTTACATTTTGTTCTTTATAAAAATGATAGAATATAACAAGCAGACAACGAAAAAAAAACATATTTCAATGAAAAATACTCAATTTAATGAAAATATGAAAACAAAGAAAAGACGAACATCTTTCAACAATACAGTTAACATAGAAACAAAAGACTAAGTAATTTAAGCTACACCAAACTCCACACCTCCTTAATTGTCATACATATGACATAATAAATGTGTAACTTAGAGAATTAAGCGTCCATGAATTTTATAATTCTGCGTTTTTTTTTCTAGATTTGTTCGCAAAATTATCATGATGTTGTTATCTAAGAAGAAAATAATAATGTGCGTAGCTTTAATTTATCTTCTATAGGATTCAATCAATACAGCTATATAGGCTCAAAAGGACTCGAACGTGTTTTTTTCTTCTTTTTTTTTATCTATAAAGATATAACACTTACCTTTGTATTTGTATGTGTCCTGTTATTTGACCGCTGTTGAAAAGTTACCTTCGTACTTTTATGTGTCCTGTTATTAGACCGTTGTTGAATAGTTACCTTCGTATTTAATGTGTCCGGTTATTTGACCGCTGTTGAAAAGTTACCTTCGTATTTAATGTGTCCGGTTATTTGACCGCTGTTGAAAAGTGACCTTCGTATTTTTATGTGTCCTGTTATTAGACCGCTGTTGAATAGTTACCTTCCTATTTAATGTGTCCGGTTATTTGACCGCTGTTGAAAAGTTACCTTCGTATTTTTATGTGTCCGGTTATTTGACCGCTGTTGATGAATAATTACCTTCGTATTTAATGTGTCCGGTTATTTGACCGCTGTTGAAAAGTTACCTTCGTATTTTTATGTGTCCTGTTATTAGACCGTTGTTGAATAGTTACCTTCGTATTTAATTTGTCCGGTTATTTGACCGCTGTTGAAAAGTTACCTTCGTATTTTTATGTGTCCTGTTATTTGACCGTTGTTGAATAGTTACCTTCGTTTTTTTATTTGTCGTGTTATTTGACCGCTGTTGAAAAGTTATCTTCGTATTTTTATGTGTCGTGTTATTAGACCGTTGTTGAATAGTTATCTTCGTATCATCTACGTGAGAGTTCTAACAAACCTTTAAGTTATGAATAATTTTTGCTGTATTGACTAGAAATGTGGTTTTTAAATCAGTTTTTTTATTTTATAATGAATTATTTTGATGTGAATGTTGTATGTTTTAGGTTTTTCCGTCATAGGGAATAAGATGTTGTTCTGGTGACAGGTCTGTGATTGTTTATGTTCAAAACAGCTGATGTTCTCTCACTAAAAGTTATACGCATCTGTCCCATTTAGCGCAGCTAAGATCAGAACAACTTATACATAGAAAATAATATTGGGATCGGTTAAGACAAAACATAATTTGATGGCAAAAGAAAATAGGAACTCTCCCTTACTTAATAGCAACATTCAAGCAGCGCCTGTATATGGAGTATATCTCCAAGTTGATTCAATATTCCACAGCTTGAACTTCCGATCATGATCCTTAATAGAGGGTTGCTGCTTACATAGAAGCAATTAAACAATGACATGTGGTCTCAAATCATTTAAGCTATTCTCTTTCATTCCTAAAGGTCATATTTTCTCAGCGGGAAGAACTAACTATTCAAAATCGATATAATGGGAGATGAATATGTGTTTTATTGAGATTGAAACGGTCAAATAAAACAAAGTAATATTCAATAGGTTAAGAAACTAAAATAAGCTATAATTAGTATTAATTTAATTTTCAATTTTAGAATCGGGTTAAATATAGAAATTCAGGATTTTTAACATGGAATGATCTTAGAAATGATTAATGACAGCCGTAGATTTGTTTTCATTTAACCATGGTTTTGGCATTTATATCCGATTATTTTACCATGAGCATTAGCGAGAGGTAAAATACGAATATAAATGCCCAATCCATTGGTAAATGAAATTAAATCTATGGCTTCCATGAATTATTTCGAATCTAATGGGATAAATTCGATAATTCTGTTAACCGTAAAAGCCCTATACATACAATACTGATTAGGCTGTTCCATTTTACCCAATTTGAATAATATATGAAATATTACATAATTCAATGATTTTTTTAATTGCATTTTTCAGTTATATTTTTTCTTGCAATGTAATTTTATTCGTTCTAAGGCGTTCAAGAAAATTTAAAACGCCCGGTTTTTACAGTTGACTCTTTTATACGGAAACATACTTGTGACGTCATCTTGTTTCGTTGCCAAAACAATAAAATAAATTTGATGGATTTTTTTTTATAGAGATAAATATATTTTATCTAAATGTTGGTCTACGTAAACTGGGGGAGGGGGGAGTTGACGTCGAAAATTGACAATATATGGTAGTATAATTAAGTTGGTCGCAACTCGGTACAGCCGTTTTTGTGTATTTCTTCGTTTACACTAACGGTAGATATATTGTGATTATACTGGTTGTCATTGATATGTCTTCATATTATAATGCCTTTTAATTCACATGTGTCATACAATTCTCATCGCATCCTATAAAATGAATTATCAAAAGTTCATTTGTCCATTTGAAAAATCATTTCCCTTTTCTTAATTTATTTCAAGAGTACGCCACTACTTGGACTCTTGTTACATGGATACAGGATAGTATGTTTAAGCACTCTCTCTTTTTTTCATAGCCCGTTACTATTTTGTTTTCTGTTATATTCCATTGATTTCGCATTTCTGTATCCTATAAACGTACGTATCTATATTATAAATAAAGTGTATTTGCTATTAACTATTAATTCTAATAAACTCATCCTAGATACCAGTACCAACATTTTATATACACGCCAGACGCGCGTTTCGTCCACGAAAGACTAAACAGTGACGCTCAAATCAAAAAATTTTAAATGGCCAAATAGAGTTTAAAGTTGAAGAGCATTGAGGACCAAAAATTCCGAAATGTTTTGCCAAATATATCTAAGGTAATCTATTCCTGAGGTGGAAAAGCCTTGGTTTTTTTCAGAGATTCAAAGTTTTGTTAACAGTTAATTTATAATTATGACCATATCAATGACAACTCAAGTCAACACAGAAGTTTCTTCTCTATGGCGATCATGCATGTATTGCTATAGAGTCCCTTTATATTATAGTAGTTTATTAATCATAGCATACGTGCAGATAAAGAAGAAATTAATTGTCCTGTCCCTGTCCGTGTACTTATGAAAATTATTTGTAAGTTAAAACCGAGGTATAATAGTAGTGATTCTTCCGATCGAAAAACCACAATATTGACCACGCTCTGATTGGCTTTATTATTTTTCATTTTTGTTATCTATCATACGATTGGTTCTCAATGTTAAAACCGGAAGTCATGTCGGACCTTAAAGTTGGTCTGATGACGGAAACAATATCCAAACGCCTTTATTCTCGTTTTTTTTTTTCCAAAATAACACAAACTGAATAATCATAAGAATGGATGACAAATGCGACTATGCATTGTACCTATATGACACAGAGGCATGATGATTAGTTTATTGTGGAAGGAAGAGAAGCGACACACAAAATGAGATTATCTCGTTTAAAAGTATAGATGAACAAATAATTTCGATGTACAGGTAGGTAGAATGATATATTTAAGTTAAAAAATCACCTAAACCAAATGCCTGTACCAAGTCAGGAATATGACACGTGTTATCCATTCGTTTTATGTGTTTGAGCTTTGATTTCAACATTTGCAAAATTTGCTCAAAGACTTTCTGTTATTGTTCTATTTTGTGTCTTGTGTACTTTTTTTTCTCTGTTTGTCTTTTTTTTCTTTTTTAGCCATGCCGTTGTCACTTTATTTTCGAATTATGAGATTGACTCCTTTTGGTATCTTTCGCCCCTCTTCTAAAACAATGTAATATAGAAATAAGAATATGTGGTATTATTGCTTATAGGAAAACCGTTAAATTTAAGGAGATGTAAACAATAATATGTAACCGCACGGTCATCAACAATTTGAAAACCCCATACCGTATATTGTGCTATAGAAGGCCGCGACATGGAAATTATGAAACATTTCAATGGTGCATACTAACGACTTAATTTTTAGCAGAACAGTTTTCGTATAACGTCCATTTTCACTGAACTAGTATACGTTTTTGTTTAGGGGTCGGCATGATATTCATACATATTAGTGAAAACAGCATTTCATATCCAACAAATACAATGCGACAAAAGAAAAAGTAAAATCATTTTACATTACAGGCTCCTGGCTTTGCACAGGCATATACAGAGTATGGGGTTATTAAAACTGGTTACTTATAACACGTAGCACTAATCCTCTATACTAAATCTGGAACACTGATGTAAAGTACGAAATAAGAACAAACTTTAAAAAATCAGTTGAAATGAAAAAATGAAATGAATGTTGACAAAATGAAATAATGTTGAAAAGAAACATTAAAACACTTACACAAACACAAAAGACACAGTACAGAAGTTCAGATCTTAGAATACTCGTTATATCAGGTAACTTATAATTGTTAATATAAATATTAAGGTGGTATGGGAGTCTAAAATCAAAATGATAGAATTTGCTCATACTTTGACAAAAATATTAAACTCAAAAGGAAAGTACCTAATCAAATTGACAGTGTAATTATCTACTAATATATTATTATTAATAAAGCAAAGTATGGTATGTGTTGGATTACACTAATAGAAAAGAGCGAGAACAAATGATCACGCCGTGAAAGTGCCGTTTGGGCAGCTTTGGGGAATATAAAGTGCCCTCTTCTTGTTTTATTTGCTTAACTCGTGTCATTTGAATATGGAGTCGTAGACGATTGAGATCTTATTTAAATTGATTCGGTGAAAAATAGCTTACGCAATAGGTCATGGTTTTTTTTTCAAACTATTCAAGATGTCTTCATAATAATGTGTTCTCATTGATATATAAGTTAAAGACAGGTGATTATTTCTCTTTTTTTTAAATATCATATAACTACGAGTATTCTAAGATCTGAACTTCTGTACTGTGTCTTTTGTGTTTGTGTAAGTGTTTTTATGTTTCTTTTCAACATTATTTCATTTTTTCAACATTCATTTCATTTTTTCATTTCAACTGATTTTTTAAAGTTTGTACTTATTTCGTACTGTACAGTGTTCCAGATTTAGTATAGAGGATTAGTGCTACGTGTTATAAGTAACCAGTTTTAATAACCCCATACTCTGTATATGCCTGTGCAAAGCCAGGAGCCTGTAATTTTGTGGTTGATTTTTGTTGTGTATATCTTATTTGGTTTTAGTTTATTGTTTTGTACATAAATCCTGCCTTTAGATTTTTCGTTTTTATTATTTTATATTTGTCATATCGAGGCCTTTTGTAGATTTCTTTGCAGCACAAAATTCGAACGGTGACTTATAATTTGTTAACTTCTATGTCATGTGCTCTCTGATGATGATTTGTCTCATTGTTCGTCAAACTACATCTTATTATGTGTATTTGCATGGAAAATTAAAGAAATATCTTCGGGATGAAAAAACTTATAATCTGCCCTTAAGTTGGTATGGGAGTCTAAAATTTAAATGATAGAATTTGCTCATACTTTGCAAAAACATAGTATCTATTGATATATGTTCAAAAATATACTAAACATGATAGGTCACCGCGCATTTTCTGAAGATACAGGTTGTGAAAAAAATGACACATTTTGTATGGATTATACAGGTATAAACACACTTTTATAATAAGAAAAAAAATGATAGAATTGTAAAACACATTAAAAAAATATAGCTTTCAGACAATGCTTTGAGAATATCAAAAGAAAAGATAAGGTCACCGCACGTTTTTTTCCAGTTAAATTACAAAATAGGAACATTCCATGTAGATTCCTTCAGAAAATTCACTGTTTTAGAGTTATCTCCCCTTAAAATGCCCATTTAAAAAACGTTTAAAAGCAACCAAAAATAATCTACACTTGTGAAAATATCAATATTTATAAGTTATTTTCTTATAAATTGGTTCTTTTAAATGAAAATTCACATAAGATATATGTTTCATTCCTGCATCAAATTTCGCAAACTTGATAGAAAATCTGGACCTTAGTTTCTCTATTTTTTGCTATACAAGATGGTGGAAGACACCCAATACCACCTTTTGCTAAACCTATTTATGTCCCTTCTTATTTGTATTTTATTTGTTTTCATTTTAATTCTTTATTTTTATCAAATATTAAGGTAATAAAATAGACAGGTGAAATGAGAAAAGACAATATATCTATCCTATATATTTAATTCTTTATTTTATCAATTCTAACATAAACAACATTGTTCAGGCTAGTGTCCAAATAAACCTTTATCTTTCATGCTTTTAATTAATACTACTGCAGTCATCTATTGAGGTTTTTGAAAGCATTTGGAAAAGGTTCTGAAATTTTCACGATATTGTCTTACCGTAAACGTATAGATCAAGGGATCAAACAGAGGGTTGAGCAACAGAAAGACATCATTGGCAATCCAAACAAAGTTTAATGCAGACTCCGATCCTCCAACAATGTATGAATAGAATACAGCAATACTTCGAGGTAAAGTTGCAATTAATGTGAGCCCGATAATTGCTCCTAGTGTAATGACGTTTTTAAACATTCTAATGTTTTTTTTTACATCTGTTTTCTACCTATATTGAAACGTTCCGAACTGGTTGGACTCCTATTGTTTTACGTTGTTTCATTATACGGTACATGATAACTCCATAACATAAGACAACTAAAATAAGGATGATAACTGCTGAAATATCATGTGAAAATAAGAATGTTGGTGTTGCAGTGTACCTCTGATCACAAGGAAATGTTTCATTCAATGTCTCTAATCCAAAACGCAGTAGGGCAAAGCCATTTATCAAAACAAAACAAAGTACAACGGCGATATTGCTTGTCACAATATGTAATATTCTTGGTTTATTGATAAATGTGGAACCTAACCTTTCCAAACATATCATTAAAGTATGAAATTGTGACGCAAGAACAGTTCCAGCTACAATATGGTTTATTGCCATACATTGATAGAGGTATGTTTTGTCATGCGAATTCAGCAACAATAAGATGGACGCATATATAATTTCAATTCCAATGGCGAAATCGCTCAGACTTAAAAAGAGTGACAAAACCACGAACCGATTCTTTTGCAATTGCTTGTTTGACTATTTGGCCACATATATCGAGGATCCATGAAACGAAAGTTGCAGCGCTGCTATAAATAATCCTGTTATTCCTCCTGGTTTACTCATTTCGAATGAGTCTATTATCAGGGTTCACTTGCAGTTGTTACTGTGTTGCTATACTTATGCATCATAATAGATTGAATGTAATACCATAACAACAGTTTTTATATTTTAGTACAACCTAGTACTTCCTTATTATTATTTTTTTATGAGAGTAAGAACCAAGTAGTCAACATTTTCCATTTGTTAATGTTTCTAATTTTCCTGTGTTTTGTGATAGGTTGAATTTGATACCATACTAATGACATGAAGTAAGTCAGTTATTAATTGCTATAACTTTATTGAAAACTCGATCGCAGATTTATGTGATACAGCAGAAACATGACACTCAAACGGACAATGGGATGCCTGCGATGAATGAACGCAAGTGAATATTATATATTTGCTAGTATACATACATTTTTGTTAGATATTAACAATATGATGCAAACTGTATTGGACAATGAGGCGAGGATTTAAGACTTTCCTCGCAAAAATAAGCAAGGACATTAACACCACCATGTGAACACATAGATATTGGGACATATCAAAAATTGCTGCATCATATCCTTCCTTTTAACTGCTTTTTCAATGGAAGATAAAAGAAGACAGTAAATGCGACTTGTGTAATATAACAGAAGATTATAAACATTTTTTCTGGAATGTCAATACTTCAAAACTTTTTAAGAAAAGATTAAAATACTATTAAATAAAGTTCAAATTGGTCATCATATTCTTAACTACAGATATCTCATGATAGGATATAAAATCTGTGATATCAATTATTATGATATAAATCTTTTAGTGACACTTATTACATTTTCTATCCACAAGTGCACTCACAGTTCAAATTATAAAACTACACATTTTGATGTATATGCCGTGTTCAAAAAAGACTTTTTGAACTATTTGAATATTTCGACACTTTCAGGTGGTAAACATGGTAGAATTTTGAAAGAAATAATCTTGTACATATAATTACTATTCTATGCATATATGTTTTATTTATTCAGCAATACATGTGTTTCATCATTATTTAATCTTGAAACCACGTGTTGTGGACTTCGTCATGATCATGATCAATAATAAAAGATTCAACTCCAATAAGCCTTGAATCAAACTTCATTTAATAAATCACATATTCACAAATAGCTAAACTGATATAAATACTTCAATTCGCAACCAAGAATGTATACCTACATAATTAATAAATACAAACTGCTTCTCCAGTTAACTTGCCTCCGTCGTGTGATCGTTGATCAATAGGTCATGACCAGGTCAACTAGCATATACGTGTCAAGGCGGTTCACGAATGTATTTTTTTACGTAAATTAATTTCTGTAGTAATCTGTAGAATATTGATACATAGAATGTAAATCTAACCATGTATTATTATTATTTATTTACTGAACAATCTCCCTGTTTGTTCAGTAAAACTAACACTACAGGGGTGCCCTGTCAAATATTGTAGACATGGTATTCGTTATAACAGCAATAGTGCAATGAATCAGATTTTAGATTAAAAAAAAATTAAAAAACATTCAAGTCTCAACAGGAAGTAAAGTCTTTTAAATATAATCTTATTATATTTCTCAATCTTTCTTTTTTACAATAAAAAAAATCTCATATTGTATAGTTAGATGATATGATTTAGATAACGTTTATATCATATAAAATGCTGCAAAAAAGTATTCAAGAAACAAAAAAAAGTCAAGGGGCGTTACTTACCAAGTTTTTTTTTCTCGTTACTTAGTTATTTTTTGTTTTAAAAATTATTGTAATAACTCAATAATTCTTTTAAATGTCAAATGAAGTATGATATAAAAAAAAATTCTAAATGTAGCTTTTAAGAATTTTAACATCATTTCATTTAATAAAATTAATTATTTATCCAATTTGAGATTAGTATGGAGTGATAACTTTAAAAATAATGACACAAATATTACGTTTCAAAATTATTATATTCATCTTCCAATACATTTAGTACCTACAATTTTTAAGGAACAAATGTAATTGATTTTTATTAAGATTCAAATCATAAATAACTTAAAGTCTTAATTAAATCACAAGGTTTCATCTATTTATATCTTTCTATCTTTAGGATATTTAGAAGAAATAATATTTTAATAGAGGATAGAAAAGTAATATTTCAAACAATTATGAACGGTATCAGGATAATAATTTAATACACCAGACGCGCGTTTCGTCTACATAAGACACATCACTTGCGCTCAGATCAAAATACCTATGAAGCCAAACAAATAAAAAGTTGAAGAGCATCGAGGACCCAAAATTCCAAAAAGAGTTGTGCCAAACACGGCCAAGGTAATCTATTCCTGGTTCAAGAAATTCCTTAGCTTTTCGAAAAAAAAGAAGTTTTGTTACAGGAAAATTATAAAAAATTGCTGATTTGTAATACATTGTTATTTCGGGGCTTTTTATAGACGACTATGCGGTATGGGCTTTGCTCATTGTTGAAGATCGTACGGTTACCTATAATTGTTAATTTTTGTGTCATTCTGCTTTCATGTGGAGAGTTGTCTCATTGGCAAATATACCACATCTTCTTTTTTATATTTGGACCTGTACAATGAAGCAGACATTTCAAAATAAATTTACAAATTATTATAAAATTTGTTAAAGTTTTATAGCCATAATAAAAAATCTAAAATTACTAAAGTTAGTAATAAAGTATTAAAAAAGCATTTAATTCATCTTAAATTGGTCTAAAAACCATAGTTTTTCGTAGCAGTAAATTATGTTATATTAAAGCATTATTTTACCGTTCGAAAATGGTGAACCAAAATGGATTTTCCCCCTTAGAAAATAAATTATTTAAATACAATTACCGTAATTTTAAACGATAACAAGACAGGAAAATTATAAAAATGACCATACAATTGATATTCATGTCTTGTATATATAATTTTGAAAATTACTTCTTTAAGTAATGCCCCTTACTTATACTACTATGTTTTTTATATAGAATAGCAAACTTAGTTTTTTTATAGAAAACTATCGCTACCTTATGTAATTCATTATTGGAAGGCTAATGTATGGGGTAGTATTATTATTATTTTCCCTCTAGTACGGCTCTCTCATCAATTTTGCGGATTTGGCTTTGTTCTAAATGAAAAATTACTAAGCATGAGTTAAGTTTTGTCCTGGCCTTTGATTTTTTTCCCTTTAAGTCCGAAGGACTTTTATATGTTTGTGAGTGACTTGATATAGTTTATACACCAATTAATTCCTTTAAAAAGGTCTTTAATCCTGATAAATCTTAAAAATTGCAGATGAGGAATAAAGTTTTTAACACCCGTAGCCTCTTTCACACGTAAATAGTATATTTGTATCGTTGAATAGGCAATGCGCATGAATGTGTTGGTTAGTTAACACAAAAATATGTACTCCATGAAATTTGCTTTCTGATAAAAAATAAACTACACAAACTCTTATTAACATCCAAACGAGTGTTCTTAATTCAGCGATTTACATGCAGCGAAAATAAATATTGTTGATGTCGGTGTTATTGTCGCCGCCATCTTGTTTACATTGGTTACGAAAAGAAGTCCGGTCAACGTCGTCTATCGAAAAATAGACTACGTCAAGATCAACTACCGGAAGTCCTCTCGACCAATCATGACAACGTATTCTCTAATACGAAAATCATATAAAAATTATTTCTTGATATTGAACATCGATTAAAGTCGACTAAACCCAATCGGACGTAGTTTTAAAATACATTACGTCACATTGGACGTCGATTAGAGGGTCAAAATATTGGACGTCGATTTGATAATGTGACGTTAGATTTAACCCGAATTTTTTTTTTTTTTTTTTCTGTCGATTTATGAATTTTGAACAGCGGTATACTACTGTTGCCTTTATTTGGACGTCTATTTGAGAAACGGATATCGATTTGAGGAACGGCTGTCGACGTCAATCTGAGTCTAACATATTTATTTTATTGAAATAAAAATGATTACCAAAAGCATAGATTATACTATATTATTTTCTTTTAGAATCATTGTTCATGTATTTTTTGATAGACGAATACTTGCATTTAAAGTTAATTTCTACCTCAAAATATTCCTAAGTCTTTGGGAAAGAATTGTTACATCACTTATCTATCCGTCTATTTCAAATAAACTTATATAGTATACAGACAGTTGTCAGTTGTTATTACATTTGAAATGTTTCAATGATAAAAGTTGTTCTATTCTCCAAAATATCTTAGTGGTTACTTATCGATAACATGTAAGAGACCCGAAGTGATTAGAATGACAGTAAATCCCAGATGTTTCTTTTTGTCATCTCTGTCTTGCGTTTTTTTATTGTCTGCCTTTTTTGTTGTTATATTTGTCGTTTTTAAAAAAGTCAATACTAAGAATTCATTTAAGAAAAAATCTACTTATCATTTTCTTTTTTTTTTTTTTTTTTGGTTTAAAGACCAGTTTATGGTTATAAAACATACTCATTGGTTTTAAGGTTTTAAATGTTTGGTTGGTCTTTCTTTTGGAATAAGAAAATACATGAATATTTGGTCTATAGACCAGAATAATATAATGTCTTTTGACGACATTCTTGAAAGACCACAATGCTTATTGAAAACGTTTGTGGATTAAACATTTGGTATTTTTATTGATGATTTTGTTTTACAACAATTAAATGTCACTTATCAAGTTGTGGTCTAGCGACCAGATTAAAAATGTTATGCTATGTATTATTATTAAAATGGTATGTTTAACCCCGTCACATAATCTATGTATGTGCCTGTCGCAATTCAGACGCCTGTAATTAGGGGTTGTCGTTTGTTTATGCGTTACATATTTGTTTTTCGTTCATTTTTTTAATATATAAATGAAGCCGTTATTTTCTCGTTTGAATTGTAATACATTGTTATTTCGGAGCTTTTTATATCCGACTATGCGGTATGGGCTTTGCTCATTGTTGAAGATCGTACGGTTACCTATAATTGTTAATTTCTGTGTCATTTTGTTTTCTTGTGGAGAGTTGTCTCATTGGCAAATATACCACATCTTCTTTTTTTATATTTGGACCTGTACAATGAAGCAGATATTTCAAAATAAATTTACAAGTTATTATAAAAATTTTTAATGTTTTATAGCCATAATAAAAAATCTAAAATTTCTTAAGTTAGTAATAAAGTATTAAAAGTATATAAACATAGCTACTTTTGCGTTTATTAGTTTCTCGATATTCGACATCTGTTTGTAGAATGTAATTATCAATGTACGTCAAAGTTCAACTGAACTTTTCTTTTTTTTTTGGGGGGGGGGGGGGGTTAATAGAGAAAAAATTGTGGTTTTGGTGCCATGTCTGTGATAGTATATGCTCAATACTGAATTTATGAAGATAAAACAAATATTTAAATCTATTTTGGAGAAAGTTAGAATAAGCTTTTATACAAAGTCATTGCTATAATAGTTATTTTACAATTGCGTTAAACATAAAACGTTAAGAGAAATTTAGGAATTCAAACATGACTTGATTCAGCTTATGAATAATTCTGTTATAATGGTTTAGTTAGCTTTTCACGTGAGTGACTAAATGTTTGTGTTTTGTATAGAATATAACCATAAAAGACAGAATACCTTAACGTATAAGAGATCTGTACAATGAATTATAATAGGGCACCATTTTTTTTGTACCAATGATAACATTCAGCAAAAGTCTTAACAAATTTGTGATAATTAAATGCTGGTGTACAAATTTGTCGGTAATACAGATATTTCTTTCGATAAAAATCAAAATCATTGTTATATACAGGTGAATCAAACAAGTTGAGATATGTTAACGCCATACATGTACCATGAGGCTAAGAAAGCATTAACATATTAAAGGAAATTAATAACAATAGATTAATTCCGCCTAAAGAAGTTAAACGTATTATCAATGCTTAAACTCTTGCGATTCAGATTAAAGCATGTGTTGTGATCGTTGCTTTTTGCTGACATGTGTTATCGCCATACGATTAGACTAAGAAAAACCTTAACATCTTGCAGGGAATTAACGACAATAGATCAATACTACATAAAGAATTTAAATGTATTATACACGCTTGTAATTTAGAGTAAAGCATGCGTTAAAATATTTTTGTTAAAACCTTATGTTTGACACAATGTAGCATTTTAAATCTTTACATTTTGTTTTTTCATGAAAATCTCATCGATGTACATGTATATCTGATAGATTTATTTAACCACATACATGAGTATAACAGACAGCATTTTACATACAGAAAATACATTTCGACCTAGATTATAGACAGAGTAATTATCTACTGGTATATTAGTATACATGCACAAAACCTCATGTATTGTCACGTCAATCAGTGGATAGAAAACTTCACAAACCAATTATATCGTTTACTGAATGACATCAATAACAAAAATAAAAAGGCCACTAGGGTCATGGCTAATTTATGCTTTTAAACGGTACTGGTTTATCAGTTTTTAAAAATAGAACGTGATATCTTTCATTTTTTTTTACTTGCCTCGTGATTCGAGGTTGTGGTATCAACGATGTTTGCGCTAAACATGTTTATGTTTATGTTCATTCGCATTTGATTTGTTCATCGTTGTAAATATAAGGGAATTTTAGGCGACTTTGAGAGACAGCACTCGCGTTTAGTGTATGTGGCTCTTTTCACAAAAAATCTTAAGTGTAAAATTACTCTTACGATAAAGATATTAAGTTTATTTTTTAAGGAATATTTTAGACTTACAATAAACATTGATAAATTTTACACTAATTTTTTTTTTGTGAAAAGGGTTACTTGTAGCTATGCTTAGTTTATTTATCGTGTCGATTCAACAGGTCTGATGCCTTTTTGAGATCATGCAATTTCGTCAACTTCTGTTGGTTATCTTGGTTGTCTCTTCCTTATCTGATTACGAGATTCGATCATCGGTTAAGGGCATACGATACAGTTACAGGGGAGGTAATGACGTTGCTAACGTAAAATGTTATTTTCGCGACGTCAAACTGTGACATATCAAGAAAAGATGCATTTTTCGACTGATTTTTATCATTTAAACTGATTTAATTTGAAAACGAGTTCATGGACCCCTATTTTTCAAAACAGCAATTTGTTTCATTTTGCAGGGAGATTATGTGACCCAAATTTTATAAAACTGTAAATAGAGGGGTTTTTTTTATTTTGATAAACATGCAGCAAAAAATGATGTATTTTCCTCAATTCATGAACATTTAATAAATATGAGTTATTTCTGAATTAAAAATGCATAATTTTTTAGGATAGTTATAAAATACCGAAATTACCGATTATTTAACAAAAAACAATTTGTGTTTATCTTTTATAACAAAAAAGTTATGTCTTTCTTTCGAAAAAGAAATTACGACCACAAATCTGAATTTTGAGCAAATATACAAAATTTCAACCTCATTTTACTCAACAAGTAGCACATGAAGTATATTTTTTATTACATATTTGAATTAATCAGGTAAAAAATAGCCTATATGCAAATTTTCACGAACTTGTAAATACAGGATCAAAACTGTATCGTATGCCCTTAACAACTTTAACAGTCACATAATTTACATAAATTATGAAATATAACTAGCAGACAAGGATGTTCTCTCATAATAGAATAAAAAACACGCATTTATCCTGTCGAACTAAGCTTAGTTCAATCCGCCTCATATTTTGAGATGCATTAAAAAATTAATATTTGGAAGAAAAAAAAATTATGGCAAAAGAGATGACTGCAGTTTTTTAAATCTCTATTGTTTTTAAATCAACATTTGTGCACCGCATGTATATTGAGTAAATGTCTAATTTTTATAAATTTCATGTTTACAAAACTTTGAACTTTTAAAAACACTAAGGATTTTCTTATTCCAGACCTTAGATGTATTTGGCACAACTTTTTGAAATTTTGGATCCTCAATGCTCTTCTTTTTGTTTGGCTTAAACCTATTTCAATATGAGCGTCACTCATGAGTCTAATATAGACGAAACGCGCGTCTGGCGTACTAAATTATAATCTGGTACCTCTGATAACTAATTATGCTTACTATTTAGAATGCACCATTCATTGAAGTTTCGTCTTACACATTTTGAATATCGATAGCGGGTTCTTAAGACCAGAAGTTCGGAAGGTTAAAATTTTAAACTTTCAAGAGCACACAATCGAAAACGATACTAACAGAATAGTCAAACACAGAGGGGGGCTTATTTATAACATTTACTTTAAGAGCATATCTTTTGTTTTGCCGTATTTGAAGCAAATAAATGTACATTTAACAAATCCATATTCAAACTGAAAGTATAAACTATGGGCATATAATTAAATTTACACTTTTAGTGTCCCCTCCCCAATGTAATCATATATGCATCGAAAGCAAAAGATGAAACGTTTAAAGTGACTTCACTATATGTTTATAAATATTATTAGCTACTAACGAGTGTGTCGAATATTATAAGTCATTTTAACTCAGCTATTAATACTCAGAAATAAATCTAAAATTGGGAAACTTATTTTCCTTTTTCTCCCCTTATTTCAAGTGGTACTGCACCACTTGTGGACTGTTGGATCGTGATAAAACATTATTTTTATATATTTCATAAAACATTGATGAACAATAATATAAAGTAAGATGTACAGGTAGAGTGGTATACTAAGGTTGAAACCCACCTTCATCAAGTGACTGTACCAAGTCAGGAGTATGACAGTTGTTATTCATTCGTTTGTTGTGTTTGAGTTTTAGTTCTTGCCATTTGCTCAAGGATGTTCCGTTAAAAATTTTCCTCGAAGTTCGATATTTTTTAATTTTACCTTTCACTTCACTTGCCAATCAACTAAAACAATGTAATATAAAAATAAGAATTTATGGTGTCATTGCCAATAAGACAACATTTAACAAAAGTTAAAATGAAGGTGATGTGAGCAGTCTGTAACAATTAGAAAACCCAAAACGATTTAGTCGGATATAAAATGCCATGACATGAAAAATATGAAACAATTCAATGGAGTAAACTAACGACTCAGTTTATTGCAAAATAGTTTACAATATATGACGTGGTATTCATAGACAATAACAATCAAAACCAAGGAGTAAACAAAGACTAAAAAAAACAAAGGACATTTACATCAACAGTTATAAATAAGAAATAAGAAACAACACGAACTCCATTAAAAACCGGAAGTGAAATCAGGTGCTTCGGAAGGGTAAGCATTTCCTGCATCGTATATATACGGATATATAGATATTAGTAAAAACAGCATTTCGTTTACATCAAATGCAAATGCAACAAAAGTAATTGACAGAGTAATTATCTACTGATATATATTTATTAAAAAAAATTTTTTAATAAATATATATCAGTAGATAATTACTCTGTCAATTACTTTTGTTGCATTTGCATTTGTTCTTGTTGAACATAACCGTTTGGTCAGCATATTGAGAATATAAAATGTTTCTTCTTATTCTATTTGCTTTACGTGTATTATTAGGCTACGATTTCGTAGATGTTTAAAAGCATACGAAACATTTAAAGAGAGATAATGGCGTCGCTAGCGTAACCTGTTTTTTTTTTTATTATTCGTAACGTCAAACTAAGACATATCAAACAAAGGTGGATTATCAAACTGAATTTCATCATTGGCTTGAAAAATAAAGGCACCAGTAGTATACCGATGTTCAAAATTCATAAATCGATAGAGAACAAACAAATCCGGGTTACAAACTAAAACTGAGAGAAAACGAGAAGATTATTTGTACCATTTTTTAAGAAAAACTGCAAATCAATATTCTCTTAAATTCAATAAATATTCAGCAACACATGTCATTTTCCCCCTAAAATCATTAAAATTTTATAAAATGAATTTATTTTAAATTTAATCACGCAAATTAAGAGCATACATCAAACGAAAACATTCAAATGTTTTTGCAAACGTTTTGTTGTGTATATATTTTATAATGAACAAGTAAGTTATGTCTGTCCTACGTATAGAAATACACAAGGAGCTGAGCTGTTTATTTAATGTCTAAAAACTGAATCCATTTTTTTCTTAATATAGCACATGAAGTATATTTTTCTATTTCATATTTGACTGAGTAAAAAAATACCTGAACATAAGGTCAGGTTTCTATCTTATATCTTATCATTATCAATTTTTACATTAAACGCCATTGTTCAGACTAGTGTCAAAATAAACTTTTTAATGTATGCTTTGAATTATTACTACTGCAGTAGTCAATTGTGGTTTTTTAAAGCATTTGGAAAAAGAAATTAAATGTTCACGGTATTGTCTTACCGTAAACACATAGATCAACGGATCAAACAAAGGGTTAAGCAACACAAAGACATGATTTGCAATCCAAACAAAGTTTAGTGCAGACTCTGATCCTCCGACACTGAGAGAATAGAATACAGCAATACTACGAGGTAAAGTTGCAATTAATGTGAGCACGATAATTGTTCCAAGTGTAATAACGTTTTTATACATTCTAATATTATTTTTACTTCTGTTGTCTACCGATATCGAAACATTCCGAACTGGTTGGACTCCTATTGTTTTACGTTGTTTCATCATTCGATACATGGTAACTCCATAACATAAGACAACTAAAATAAGGATGATTACTGCTGGAATATCATGTGAAAAATAAGAATGATGGAGTTGCAGTATACCTTTGATCACACGGAAATGTTCCATTCAACGTGTCTAATCCAAAACGTAGTAAAGCTAAGCCATTTATCATAACAAAACAAAGTACAACGGAAATATTGCTTGTCACAATATTTAATATTCTTGGTTTATTGATAAATGTGGAACTTAATCTTTCCAAACATATCATTAAAATATGAAATTGTGACGCAAGAACAGTTCCAGCTACAATATGGTTTACTGCCATACATTGATAGAGGTATGCATTGCCATGTGAATTTAACAAAAATAAGATGGAGCCATATATAATTTCAATTCCCATTGCAAAATCGCTCAGACTTTAGAAGAGTGATAAAACGGAGAACCGATTTTTTTGCAATTGTTTGTTGACTTGATAGCCACATATATCGAGGGTCCATGAAACGAAAGTATCAGCGTTGCTATAAATAGTCCTGTTATTCCGGCTGGTTTGCTCATTTTGAATGAGTTTATGATTATGCTTCACTAACAGTCTTGTTACTGAGTTGCTATACTTATTTATCATGTTTATCCTGATAGATTGAATTTATTACCATGACAACAGTTAACTTTATTTTAGTACAACTTTTTGTCCTTATTATTTTTGTTTATGAGAGTAAGAACCAACTAGTCAACATTAACCTTTTGTTAATGTTTCTAATTTTCCTGTGTTTTGTGATAGGTTGAATTTGATACCATACTAATGACATGAAGTAAGTCAGTTATTAATTGCTATAACTTTATTAAAAACTCGATCGCAGTTTTATGTGATAATGCAGAAACATTACACTCAATTCAAACAATGGAATACCTGCGATGAATGAACACTAATGAATATTATATCTTTGCTGGTATACATCCATTTTTTAGATATTAACAATATGATGCCAACTATATTGAACAATAAGGCGAGGATTTAAGACTTTCCCTGCAAATATAAGCAAGGACATTAACACCAGCATGCGAACACGTTGTTATTGAGAACTATTCTAAATTGCAATGTAGTTACATTGATGAATGATCAATAAAAAAATATAACATAAAATAATAATGGTTATATTTTCATTCTCAATAAATTGATTTTTTTTTTTAATTAAAACAATCTTATCACTGATACCAGGATTAAAATATTACAGAGCGACAATCGCATATACAATGTAGGATTTGATAGAAAAGTAGTAAAGTAAGAATGTATGAACTTTCAAAGAATTCAAATCATTGCCGTGCCCTTGAAAAAAATACTTGATTAAAGCAAGGAATTGTATAGTCATATATCATGAAAAGATTTTGCCTAAGACACATTGCAATATTTTAAGCTTGTTAAGATTATCATTTTCTTACATAGCCTAGGTTAAGCGGTTTCAGAAATAAAAACAAAACTCGCATGTGAAATTTTACCATGGCAACTTATCATATTAGTAGAATATTTTGTATTCTTTATTCATCTCCCCTGTTTTGCGTCAACTTACATGTACAATATATATATTGGATTCAAACCATAGTGAATCGGACCATCACTTGGAACAGTCATGTCATCAATTCACCGTTTCAGAATCTGATGCATTCTGGGTAATATTTTCAAAAGTGTACACCAAAACGTCGTGATTGGTTGAAAACGTCCAAAACAATGGAAATTCAACCAATGTCGTGACGTTAATTTCATTTTGGGGTACGAACAATGAAATTACCCATAGTCCTTTAGATTCTGAAACGGCCAATTGACTGAGTCAATTTAGGTAAACGTCCATTTGTTACGTTTACTAATTACATTGTTCTTATTAACATTATGAAGATGAACGTTAAAACGTACGGATTCGCCAAAGCTTTCGAAACGCATTAAAGCAATTGATAAAAAAAAAATACCACCGTAGTATACTTTTGATTATCATTGAACACTTTGGCATTCTTCGATATATATAATAACTAGCTTCAAAAGAATCAATGCATTTGCTATTAATTTCCTTTTCGTACTTCCAATTGATATTGCAATTGTGGTTTTCAAAAAAAAAATATGTTCGTGCTCTTTCGTATCTTTCAACTCATATTAAGTCTAAAATTTCAGTTTTAGAACAAATGCACGAGACACTTCAAATCGTTGTGCAATTATTAGATTGGAGAGAAACATACTTTCGTACGTTTTTATTCGCACTTTTTCTTACTTTTAAGATATTGTACAGTTAATAGCTGTTTGAACTAAGTAAAATAGAGTTTAGATTCACTTTATAAAATACTGACTGACCCGGCTATTGGACTAGGACTTGGAAATTATTTAGGATAATACATACTACTTTGATTATGGGAAACTGAAATTTTTCTGCTAACCTATTTTCTTAATAAGAACATATACTTGGCAGTAGAATCGTAATCCTGAATTTCATGATTAATCACTGTTTGAAGTTTTGTTGAAGGGAAGTTGTATCTTATGTATCGAAATATGAAATTAGGGATTAATGACATCCCCACTGGAAAGCATCTGACAGAGTGTATTTGCGTAAAATCCTTGTTATCGATAGCCGATGATAAACAAGTTAAAAATTAATAAATTGATTTAATTAACAAAATACGGGTTACGATCATCCACACTGTTATGGTTTTGCCTCTACCTTAGATTCGTTATTACTAACTTCATTAAAAATTTGAATTTTCTAAAAAATAGATTTTATGTCAATTTTTGTCTGATTTTGAAGTCACAATATCCATCGTTGACTACTTCCTATATTCTATCAAAAGATAAATAGTTAACCTGAACAGTTTCTGTTCCAGGATTTTTATTACATATTGGATAATCACCGCATTTGTGCGTTTCTTTACACAAACAAAGTTATGTCTTTGATGTCTACAAAAAATAGTTATAGAAATAATGTCAAACATTTACTCTTTATTTTTAACTGGTAAACTATTCTTTATTAAAACGACCGAAAATACCGCTGGATGAGGTGATATTTGACCATTCCTGTTAATGTCATTTTAAAGTTGTGCTGTTCTTTAACCGTTTAACTAGTTTTATAATCAAACATTTTGTTACCAAGCGTAAATGTTGTATAAGAAAACAATTCCAGTGCACAGTGAAAGGTTTTATGATTATAATTAACTGGTGTCTTCCTCGAATGCCAACATTTTAGATGTTACCTATTCCTCGAATGCCAACAAAAATATTTCAATAGATGTTTATATAATAACAATAGGTGTTTTCATAAGTATTTAACTGTTAAAAATAATTAATGAACTTGATAGAAATGCAACATTTTATCACTTTCTCATAAGGAAAAATAGTAGATTTTAGGGGAAAAATAGTAGATTTTAGGGGAAGAATTATTATGAATTTTAAAGAAATAAAGAAAATTAAATCGTTTTATTACTTTTTATAAAAAAATATGTTTGGAATAATAATGTTAATAACATAAGAAAAATTAAAAATTTTAATGAAATTTTAGTTTAATACCATTATTTTAAACAAAATAAAGAATATACGAGATTTGTTTAGTTCCATATCAATTTAAATATTTTATTTGTTAATATAAAGTATATGAAGATTTCAGTTAAACAATTAATAAATTTAAAAAAATAATTAAGTAAATTTGATAACTTCTAAGCTAGAAACTCTACAAAAGTTTCAAGAAAATTCATGAAATATGGTAAAAAGAATTCAGATGAGTTGCGAACATGACAAACCACTAACCAATGTTATTTTATGAGTCACTTACAATAAAAAAAACGGGTGTTATTGTATAAACAAGAAAAATATCCCGAACAAACTGAAATAAACAAAATAGTAATCTAACACGAGATACAAAGTTTCAAGAAAAATCAGTAATATGGTAGGATATTACAGCACACACAACTATAGCTGAAATATTGAAAAAACCCTTCAGAGCCCAAAGAGTCTATTGTAGAAGTTGTGCAAATTGGAATTCCTGTCCTGACAATATGCACATATTGACTTTGTGATGCAACACTTTTGAAAGTTTCATTTTTTAATAGGGAATCCATGTTTGTTCAAAGCAGGAGCAGCAACATATGATTTTTAACAAATTAACAAACAATTTGGTCCCTTGTCACCATCTTACGGTGTTTATATATCTCAACTTGCACGATTCGCTCGTGTATGTAACAATGTTTTAGATTTTAACGAGAGAAATTAATGTATTACTGAAAAATTATTACACCAGGGTTTTCGATATCACAAACTAGTCAAAACATTTACTAAATTTTATCATCGGTATAAGGACATCATTCGTTAATATAGCTCAACATGTAGACTTCTTATACGTTAAGGTATTTCACATCCAATATTTTATGGAAATATTCTTTATAAAGCACAAAAATGTCAGTATTCACCTTAGAAGCCAACAAAACCTTTAATAGACTTATTAAGAAGGGATATAGTTACGATACTGTTGTCAGGTCATTAAAGATTGCATATTTTGGCGTTAATATTGATTCACTTATATGGTCTTTGCATCGGAACTAAACACATTTATTATTAATAAACCAGTTGTTGGCATGACACGGGTTATGTTCTTCTCATATATGTTATGATGGTATGATACTAAACCCCTCACGGGGAGGATTGTGCCTGATATTCATATGATGAAGACATTATTTTTCAATCAGTTTAATTGAGGACCGGAGCTGGCATGTCAGTTAACTGCTAGTAGTCTGATGTTATTTATGTATTATTGTCATTTTGTTTATTTTCTTTGGTTACATCTTCTGACATCAGACTCGGACTTCTCTTGAACTGAATTTTAATGTGCGTATTGTTATGCGTTTACTTTTCTGCATTGGCTAGAGGTAAAGGGGGGAGGGTTGAGATCTCACAAACATGTTTAACCCCGCCGCATTTTTGCGCCTGTCCCAAGTCAGGAGCCTCTGGCCTTTATTAGTCTTGTATGATTTTAACTTTTAGTTTCTTGTGTACAATTTGGAGTTTAGTATGGTGTTCATTATCATTGAACCAATATATATTTGTTTAGGGGCCAGCTGAAGGACGCCTCCGAGTGCGAGAATTTCTCGTTGCATTAAAGACCTGTTGGTGACCTTCTGCTGTTGGCTGCTCTATGATCGGGTTGTTGTCTCTTTGGCACATTCCCCATTTCCATTCTCAATTTTATGAACTAGATTTAGCTACCTGTTTAATTAGTATGATTGTTTTGATAAGCATGCACTTTTGTTGTGATAACTACGTGCACCTATTCCTTGAACGCCAACATAATTTTACAGGTAAATTGTCGGTAGATCAAAGTATGTTGGCATTCAAGGAATAAACCAATTAACTGATGTAACTAATTTTGTATTTTTCTGGAAGGCTATATGTCATTGAATTACGGAAATCAGGGGAACAATCTTATGACCTTAGTTCATGACGCTAACAAGAAAAAGCCCTGTCATTTCATTGTAATCTTATAAAAATCGTTCTCATCGTGTGATCCATCCTTGTTCGAGATTAATGTTACATAATTATTTCTGGTCTAGGATGTCATAAGAAAATCTTCTGCTTGATCGAATCACAGAGGTTGACATAAGTGTTTCTGCATTAGACAATAGACTTTTTCAAAATCAGGAATATGACAGTTGTTATCCATTCGTTTGATGTGTTTGAGCTTTTGAGTTTGAATAAGGACTTTCCGTTTTTAATTTTCCTCGGAGTTCAATATTTTTTTTTAATTTTACTTTCTCCATGATAGGACAATAGCTATTCTCTAAGGGGGGAAACATCAATGGAGGGAAAGACGTTAATACCCCGACGTAATGAGAATAATCTTCTAATGTGTTCTTGTAACGTGATTTACAAAAGTCTTTGAAGTCATGGATTTGGTCCTCATGCCGACTCGCAGGAGCTTTAATGCATGGACTGGTACCTAAATAAAGACAGCAGTAGTATACCGCTGTTCGAAAGTCATAAATCGATTGATAGAAAACAAATCCTGGTTACAATTCAAAAACAAGGGAAACACATCAATTATAAGAGGAAAACAAAACAACGAAACAACAGAAACACATCAATGTAACGAGAACGGGTTTTTTTTTTTTTGGAGCTTAATTATCTCAAACCTTATACATCAAGAATTTTTTTACTATTTTCTGCAAGATCGAAACAATTAAAGACACAATTATTTGCTAACCTTTTCAAGCAATCAATTTTAAAGATAAATCAACAGCTAGAAAACGCAGATTGACATACATGTACAGGTAATATGACAAAAAATATTGAACACTTTAACATTGAAAACTGTTTATCATTAAGTTGAAATCCCGACTATTCGATACCTCTAGAACATATACAAAAAAAACTAAGGTTACTGACAGATGTTATCAATGTCTTCTGTTTCTGTACACTTGCTGATATGTAATTAAATAACTACACATGGGTTCAACTCCAGCTTTCAAAACTTAAAAAACAATTATATAAATTTCTGAGTTCATGACTGGATTTTTTTTTCTCACCTAACCGAATTATATTTCAATAAGTTTGAGATCACGATAATGACATCTGTTTTTACATATAAGCATCAGAGTGAAAATAATATAGGATTACAAATAGCAATGGACAACGAAAACAATGGCTTGTGTATAACATATTTTCCTGTGTTGATGCATATGTTGATTCAGTCTTTGAAGTTTAATTTTTTACAAACTGAGAAAGCAAGAACTATAGAAAATATATAAAATTTCAATGAGACAATCACAAAGAGAAGGCAGTATGAACAATGATTCGAACATGAGTTGCCTTACTGGTAGATTTTGATTCCTCATCTCAAGCAGTGTTTGTCCATAAATCACTTTTTAAGTTAATTGAAATTCATACATAAGTATTGTTTTGTTAAATAAAAACTCTTCTTTTCCATGATTGATCAATTAAGTTTATTCCAGTTAATTATTAAGTCATTTTGAAAAACCCCGGTCTTTCCTTTAATTTTCTCTCACTAGTTGTTGTCCATTCGTTTGATGTGTTTTATCATTTGATTTTGTCATTTGATAAGGAACTTTCCATTTTGAATATTCATAGGAGTTTTTTGGTGATTTCACTTTTTTATCTAATAATTCATATTAGGATACAGGGAAAGGTTTAAAGCTAAAACTTCAGGGTATAAGTTAACGAAAAGTGACAATCATAAACACGCTAACGTCATCAAATAATAATGTATTTTTTTAACTTTCTTTTCAAATCTTTTGTTCATTGCAACTGGAAGGTTTACTTATACATCCCGTTGTTATGTTATGTGCTGGTGTACATTTTCTTATTCTTGTCTTTCAGGTTTGCGAATGTGCTTAGTGTATATGTGTTTTGTGCTTCTTTGTTACATATTTGGGGTTTTTTCATAGTGATTAAGATTTTAACACTATTTTTGACATTTTTATCCATTATGTATGTTGGTTTTGTTCACACATCATTGTCAATATAATGGAATTTATATAATGGAATTTTATGCAACTATCATACAAATGAACGGTTTCGCTAGGTTTCCACCACTTTCTACATAAGAAAATGCTGTATCAAGTCAGGAATATGACAGTTGTTATCAATTCGTTTATTGTGTTTAAGCTTTTGGTTTTGCCGTTTTGAATTTTACTCGAAGTTCAGTATTTTTGTGAATTTACTTTTTTGACAATCCAAATGACAAAACATCTAATACGACAAATCAAATTCAAAAATGTGCTTTAGTATTGTACATTAGAAATTATATGTATAGATAGGAGCAATATTGTTGTCGTAAACTTACATTTTCTCTTGATAAGTAAAAGTGTATTGGTTATGCCGACTTCATCTACCCAAAATAGACCTGGAATAAAGAATACTACAGATACAGATATTTATATTTTGACGTTCTTCTAGCAATATATATGAGGGCCGGGAGAAACAAACTTTTACAAAAATACCCTGGATGAGAACTTTGCATGTCTGTGTTCCAAGTTTCCAGCTGCGCCTACATATGGAGTAAAAACCTTTAATGTTAATACTATGTTTCGGGGCTTGTGATTCATGTTTTCATTAATATGGTCTGTTTTATAAACAGTCGTTTTTACTCAAAAGATTCCTAACGTTGAAGTCATGAACAGTTTAACTGACATACTGTTTGTATAAGGTCTGTTATACTATTCAAAATTTTAAAATAAGAACTTAAGAATCATACGCAGTATAAATCAATTGCTTATATGAATAATTTCATAGGATATATAGCGGTTCGGAAAACACTAATATTTATCATTGAGCAGTTTAATATTTCCTCAACAACAAAACATGTTTAAAACGTTCAGCTTATTTTAAAGAATTATCTCCCTGTAGTGTTGGCAACAAAAAAGGCAATAATGCTAAAAATGGCGTTAAAAGACAAAATATCAATCAAAAATAATTGGGGAAAGTACTCACTGAAATAACAGTAATGTTGAAAGACTGTAGTAAGTAAAATTTGTCAAAACAAAATGAAACTAATATTTCCGATGTTCTAATGAATAAACATAATATGATTATCAACTTCAAAAATGGCTTAGTATTTCTTTTATCTCATCGACAAATGTGTTATAATTCTTAACAATGAATACTTTATTGTCAAACACTTGAAAAATCAGGACAGGTTTCTCCCTAGGATTGTAGGCTGTGTAAAACAGGGACGAAAGATACCAGAGGGACAACCAAACTCATACATCGAAAATGAATTACACATGTTGTACTGTTATATCACTGTCCCAGGTTAGGGGAGGGTTGGGATCCCGCTAACAATGTTTAACCCCGCCACATTATTTATGTATATGCCTGTCCCAAGTCAGGAGCCTGTAATTCAGTGCTTGTTGTTTGTTTATGTGTTACATATGTGTTGTTCGTTCATTTTTTTTATATAAATGAGGCCGTTAGTTTTCTCGTTTGAATTGTTTTACATTGTCATATTGGGGTCTTTTATAGCTGACTATACACTATGGGTTTTGCTTATTGTTGAAGGCCGTACGGTGGATGACCTATAGTTGTTAATGTCTGTGTTATTTTGGTATCTTGTGGACATTTGTCTCATTGGCAATCATACCACATCTTCTTTTTTACATATATGCAACATAGAGAAATTCCTTTATGAATGAAGAAATTCAATTTTAGAAATAAATTAAAATTTATGAACAAATAAGTAGTGAATATTTCTTTTGTTTTATTAAGAGCAAAGTACATAATTGAAAAACAAAAATCATCATATAAAAGTTAGTTATTACAAACATAAATTGTTGAAACATTCTTAAAATTCAATGTATTTAATTTCAACAAATCTTTTTATATTGCAATTTGGAATGAACAATAGCTTTGTGGTCAACACCTACCAGTCAATTACGCTATGGTACATAAATGTAAGATAATAAAAATACAACTAAGTGGAAACTATGGTCAAATAATAAGATAATATCTCAATGACAAATAACACTCAAATTATTAGAAAACAATTATTCAATTTTAAGTACATCATTATTTTACAACAGTGGAATACCGCTGTTCAAATGTCATAAATCAATTGAGAGAAAACAAATCCTGGATAAAAAAAAGAACGAGTGAAACACATCATCTATCAGAGGAAATCAACGAAACAACAAAAACACTAAGTGCAACCAAAACAAACGCCAACATTCATAGACACGGAGTATTTGATAACAACTGACATATTCCTGACTTGGAATAGGACATTTTAAGAAAATATGGAGATTGAAACTGGTTTATTGCTAGCCAAAACCGCCGCTTTTATATCTGGCAATGTTAAACAAAATCGCTAAAATGCCAACACTACGTGACAGAAATACAGTACAAACAAACAGGACACACGCAAAAACAATCAGCACATATCTAAACAAACGCATCAATAAATAATATAAAAGTACATTAGTAACATGTCAACCTTAAAACGACAACGAACATCTTCCATTAACAACAGCTCAGGACACCACATACAATAAAGTATATTATGTTGTAAACAGTGGACAAATATCAAGAAACCAACCTAGTGGTAAAAGGAAAAGAATAAGATAACAGTTCTGAGGTAAGCAATTGAAAAGGCATAAGGTAAAATCTATGTGGTAAAAACAAATTAAAAAGTGTAAGATAACAGTTATGAGGTAAACAAATAAAACGTATAAGATAACAATTCTGAGGTAAACAAATGAAAAGTATCAGTTAAAACTCTGTGGAAAACAAATGAAAGTATAAGATAACAGTTATGAGGTAAGCAATTAAAAAATATATTTTAGCAGTTTTGAGGTAAACAAATGAAAAAGTATCAGATAACAGTTCTGAGGCAAAAATTCAAATCATCAGTTAAAAAACAATAGTTGAAATATTCCGTAATGCCCGCGTCACACGGTCCCGATTTTTACGCCGATGGCAACACGATTATGGAAATTTTCAAAATCGGGACTAATCGTATCCAGATCGGGCTATTCGTAGTTTCATCGTTTACCATCGTAGAACCATCGGCCACTTTTTCTAGCCTTCGGGGACAACGTCGGGAAGGGTTCTAAATTTTTTAACATGTTAAAAAATCTCCGAAGGTGCGTCCGATGTTGAGGGTTCGTATTGAGTTCGTATCACCATCCTCACCATCGTAATGTCACCGGGAATGCATCTTTGAACATCGTATTGCATTCGTGTTTCCATCGTTTTCATCGGGCAGTTTTGACATTACGATGTCTACATGAATGAATCACGAAGCTACCCGAAGGTCTAACGATGGCAACACGACTTCGTGAAGACCTCGTAATCCCGTCGTGTTGCCATCGAATAAAAGTACGAAGGCGACAAGATGGAACTACGACGGCAATAAATCCAGCTAAATGTAAGTTAATTTTCGCGCTAAAATACATTTAAAGTGCCATGCGCGATATGCACTGGTCAGTCTAATACGACAGTTAAGAAAGACGTTCACAAAACATGGAGCTCATATCATATGATTCTATGAGAACAAGAAATGCGACAGCGTTGTTTCTATTAGTTCAAATGGAACAAGAAGAGCAGCTATTACAGGCTCAGGATTTACTTTTACAAGTAAAATATTATTTTTTGTCAATTTTTCATATCAAGTAACATAATGAAAATCATAAACGTGCCTCGTACACCAACACTGCAAGTACACGAATATAGGGAAACCAACTTTTTCTTCATTATTCTGATTTTTTATGTATCGTCTGAGTTGTTGTCACACGAATGTTTACTCCATAACCATTTTGTTTGTTATATGTCATATTTTGCCGTATTTGTTGCTTTCCCGGCCACATCCTTCCTTTTGTCTATATTATTATGATATTCTCCTGGAAAGAGCTCTTTTTGAATAAAAGGGATCAACGAACCCATTACCTTACCTTTAAGATAGATCAGTAAACATGGGCATAATCATGGGTGATTATTCAGACTAGTGCACATATTTTACAGTTCAAACAAGGCAATGCCGAGCGTGGCATCCCCTCGTATGTAACATATTGGGGACAAATATGGACACTATATTTGCATATGACACATGCAGAAAATGGTAAATTGAATATGCATATTTGATACATAAACTATTTTTTTAGAAATCAACCAAAACATTCAGTAACTGGAAATACCTTTAATATTGTCAATTTCCTGTGTATTATGCTATTTCAAGGTGTACACGACGTCTTTTAGACATCGTATGGACATCGCGCCATCATCGTAATCCATCGTGTAGCCTTCGTAATCCATCGTGTAGTCTTCGTGATCCATCGTGTAGGTTTCGGCTGAGATATGAAGCTTAAATACCTGTCTTCGGTTAACCTTCGTATGTCCATCTTTTGCTATCGTATATAATTTCGGCACCATCGTATAGACTTCGTTGTTCATCGTACTTGCTTCGGTCACTTTTTTGTGTATTTTAGCGAGATCGGGACCAACTTCGTACGAACTTACAATTTTCGCATTCGGGTGTCCATCGTATATAAAAATCGGGACAATGTGACGCGGGCATAAATAATTCTTTAGAAAACAAAAGTCAAATTATACGGGAACAATTATTGCGAACCAAATTGAACCTTTTCATAGATTCACCTGATAACTACCTGTCCATTTACACTTTTGGCAGTTCTATTGTCCCATTGAACAAATACAACAGATATTGTTCTCTGTATAGTTTATTCACTCAGACCTTTAAATTTCTTCTAAGAGAAATCTATCACTCATTGATTAATCTACCAGAGTAACAAGTTTATTTGCTAAATTGATTGAAATTACATTATTAGTTAGATGGGACAATAGAACTGCCAAAAGTTTAAATGGACAGGTAACTATCAGGTGAATCTATGGAAAGGTTCAATTGGGTTCGCAATAAGTGGTAAACAATTGCAAGATAATAAATAAACATCTCTTTGGTAATCAATTGTCAAGTATGATTATATAAGCATGTTGCAAATAGACTCATCATATATACCCGGATTAAAAATTTATATTTACGCCAGACGCGCGATTCGTCTACAAAAGACTCATCAGTGACGCTCTCATCAAAGGATGCTTAAAAGGCCAAATAAATACGCAGGTGAACATGTAAACAATTGTAATATTGTTAAGTAAACATTTCTATGGTGAAAAGCTATAGGATCATGATTAAGTAACCATGTGGTAAGTAATTATAGAATGATAAGTAAACAGCTATAAGTAAACAATCGTCAAATTATAAGTAAAAAATGCTTGGATACCTAATGGTAAGATAACAAGACAATTCTGAGGTAAACAATTATCCAATTATAATACTATAACATTCTGTACAACACAATTGTTAAATTATAACAAGTAAACAAATCTGTGGTAAACAATAGAGAGACTAAATGTTAATAATTTTGTGGTAAATAATTATCAAACTACAATTATATGATTAGTGGTAAACAATTGCATGGTTATGAGTAAGCAACTCTGTGGTAGATCATTGTTAGATCATAAGAGAATAGTTTATTTTCCAATTCCTGAACTTGACCCTGTAATTAGGGATCCCTTTTTCGTTGATTCCCTAATGCGGGACATAACTTTTTTTCTACAATGGAGAGCTAGGGGAAAGAGCAATATTACCTGTGCGTAATATGAGTTACCTACAAGTTTTTTAAATCTTTCAATTACATCAATGTGTTGTTTAGCTAAATACTTTTGTCACCAAAAGTTATTTTTCGTGAAAAATAAGTTAGACCGCCGATACCTCACTTTCACCTTATCATGCTTTGCATTGGCAAAAGCCAATTTTGTTCGATATAGAACCAGTCTACAATTGACAAAGGGTATAATTTGTTTAAAAAGTGTGTAATAACGGAATCAAATCGGTAATTGGCAAATGGACTACAACAATGTGATAAACAAACGTCAATATCACCAGTACTTTGTAAATAACTAAATGGAACAAAAAAATACAACTGCGAGCTATTGCTCCCTAGCGTTACCTCTGTTTTAAGTTTCGGTAATTAGACAGTTAAAAAGAAATGAATCTGAAATCGCATTTCACAGCAAACCATGTTCACACGAAGCCCAATAGCCAATGCCAGGGAGCTCTTATTGTAACTTCCTTGAAAAACTCAACACAAAATTATCATGATCATTAAAACGGAAATAATGTTTCACAGATAAAGCTTTTTTAAAGGAAAAATCTATGAATTCGAAATTTGACGTTTGATGATGTAAAGATATAACTAAAAGTGCTTTGCTCACAAATGTTTAAGTTGTATGCAATATTTTAATTAAAATATGGTATAGCCTATTTACTTTGAATTGACTTTCAAGGCATACATGGTTTCAGTCATTTTGGTATCTTTGAAGTTTTCACCGCTCATCATTTTGCTATTTACAATTTCTACCTTTCAATTATAGTTTCCAAGGTAATTTGCATAATAATAAAATAAGTCAAACTTTCCTCACCTTAACAGCAGTATACAGACTTCACACGTGTATTGAGTAAACGTTTCTTTGCTTATATGATATTCAAGAACATGCTGGTGTTAAATAATGTCTTGTTCTCAACTAATAAAGTTCATTATTACATAATACAACGACATTTTAAGATTTATGTATGCAGAGTTACGGTTTATCTAGTGACGAATCTTAAGTCTTCTATTTGAAATACCTGCGAAAAAAAGATAAAAATAAGATGTAATATGATTGCCAATGAGACCACTCTCCACAAGAAACCAAATGACGTAGAGGGTTAAAGTTAATTTAAACGTTAAATCTAACTTTTAAACTTCAAACTTCAAATCTTGCATAGATATAGAAAGATGTGGTTAGGGGCGAATCAGACAACTCGCCATCCAAGTAACAATTTATAAAAGTAAACCATGATAGGTCAAGAAGCCTTGGCTCACACCGTAGACTAAGTTATAAAGGGTCATCTTTAGTGTTATGTACACGTCTCTTTCCTCGAATGCTCATGTAGTATACTAACTATATCACTATGACCTCTTTCTGGCGCAATCATTAAATCTGACTGGCCTTTATTGTTACATGTATTATAATCTGCTCCTTTGTTTAATAACATCCTTATTATTTCTATATGTCCTTTTCTACAAGCACACATTAAAGGTGACCTATTGTCATTGTCACATTTATTATAATTTGCTCCTTTGTCTAATAACATTCTTACTTTTTCGATATGTCCAAACTTACAAGCATATATTACAGATGACAAACCATTATTATCACATTTATCATAATTTGCTCCGTTGTCTAACAACATCCTTACTATTTCTACATGTCCATTTCTACAAGCACACATTACAGGTGACCTACCATCATTGTCATATGTATTACAATCTGCTCCATTGTCTAACAACATCCTTACTATTCCTCTATGTCCCTCTCTACAAGCAATCATAACAGGTGACGAAAAATCTTTGTTAAATCTATCAGGAGTTGCTCCTAAGTCTAACAACATCCTTAATATTTCTGTACGTCCAATTCTACAAGCAATAGTAATAGGTGATCGACCACCATTGCTACATGTATAACATTCCGCGCCTTTGTCCAACAATATCCTAACTATCTCTGTAGATTCTGCATGTTCTTCGATACAAGCAAGCATAACAGGTGACAATCCATTACTGTTACGTTTATTATAATCTGCTCCTTTGTCTAACAACATCCTTACTATTTCTCTATGTCCATAACTACAAGCAATCATTACAGGTGACCAAACATCATTGTTACATATATCATAATCTGCTCCTTTATCTAACAACATCCTAACTATTTCTTTATGTCCATATCTACAAGCACTAAATACAGGTGACCATCCATCATTATTACCTGTATCACAATCTGCCCCTTTATCTAACAACATCTGTACTATTTCTGTGTGTCCATATCTACAAGCAGTAAGTACAGGTGACCAACCAGTATCGTTACATGTGTCATAAGATGCCCCTTTGTCTAACAACATCCCTATTATTTCCGTATGTCCATATCTACAGGCACTAAGAACAGGTGACCAACCATTATTATCACGTTTATTATAATTTGCTCCTATGTCTAACAACATTCGAACTATTTCTGTATGGCCATATCTACAAGCACACATTACTGATGACACACCATTATTTTCACATGCATTATAATCTGCTCCTTCGTCTAACAACATCCTTACTGTTTCTGTTCGTCCATTTTGACAAGCACTTATGACAGGTGACCATCCATCATTGTTACATTTATTATAATCCACTTCTCTGTTCAACAACATCCTTACTATTTCAGTCAAACCTTCCTTGGCAGCTAGTTTCAGTGGTACACCAACGAATCATATTGCTGTCGCCTATAAAGCATGACAGAAGCAGTGCAGTATCATTGATATGTTCATCACATGTGAGTGCTAATTGTTTCTGGTAAGTTACATCCAGTTTTTTCAAACAACTGATAAATTTGTTTCTGAACTGCGACACATACATTAAGATATAATCTAGCTATTGACTCTTTTTCAGCTTTTGGCAAGCACATACTATCTGATAAAAGGTTACAGACACATGATTTGAAAACTGATAAAGATTCAAACTTGTCATCCTGATACACTTGTAATCGACATGCTACAATTATTTTTGCAATTTTAATTGAAAACTTTTTTTTATTTGCCCCATAAATGGTTCCCAAACATCTATGTTATTCTGGTTTAGAGAATAGTTTCCACATAAATCATCAATAACAAACAATGTTTTCTGGTTTGGATTATAAAATTTAACAATGTCACGTGGATCTGTAACTAGAAGTAAATCGTACCCTTCCTTTACCATTCGTAAAGCCACATGTCGGAGTGTTGCTGTTTTACCCACACCAGAACTAGCAACTATAGTTATACAACTGTTCTCTTTTATACATTTCAGTACATGTGTTGCACCTCTGGTTGTTATAAACAATTTGTCTTTGTCTTTCCACTCCATGAGGATATCACTGTTTTGTGCTGAAATATAATCAAATCAATGACTATCTCTATCCAGATTATTCAGCTGTACATCAAACTGGCAGCCCTTGTCAAAATATGTGGAAGCTATTAAACCAAGTTCCAAATGGTGAAGTTGAAATTATCCCTTCGTAAATTTTACGGACGCCATCACGAGTTGGTTGACCGTTATGGAATAACCGTTTCACAAATGATATCGGATATGTTCCTTACATCGTAACTAAAATCCCCTTCCCTTTTATGAATGTGACCTACCGAATTAGACCATTTACCGGATTTGTTATCACATAAGCAACACGACGGGTGCCACATGTGGAGCAGGATCTGCTTACCCTTCCGGAGCACCTGAGATCACCCCTAGTATTTTGGTGGGGTTCGTGTTGTTTATTCTTTAGTTTTCTATGTTGTGTCATGTGTGCTGTTGTTTGTTTGTCTTTTTTCATTTTTAGCCATGGCGTTGTCAGTTTGTTTTCAATTTATGAGTTTGACTGTCCCTTTGGTATCTTTCGTCCCTCTTTTAAAAAGTTTAGAGAAGCCCTCAATGTGTCCCTAATTAAATAATTGCATGCTCATTTTATAGCACCTTTAGCAAAACCGAGATTAAATATAACTCACTATATCTGTCCATTAATAAAAATTAAAAAACGGGCAACACAAACAGCTCTTTGCTGTTTTGGAACACTTGTGATCGACACTTAATTTGTGTTCGTTTTAAACTTTTGGTAGTAAATTTCAATCAGGAATCTTACCTCTATCTTTTGCACTGGTTGTATATAATACAATAGCTCATAAAATATTACATATAAAACAGATAAAACTGGCATTGTGTGACCTTGATCGTTCAGAAAACGGTCTAAACTTATATAAGATGCATTCCTTTTTGGTAGGCTCACATACAAACATATGAATATCTCTCACGGCATTCAGCAGGTGGAAAGACTTTATACATTAAACATGGGATACTTAAATTCAACTAAGTGTGTGACTGGTGAAGTTGAAATCATCCCTTCGTAAATTTTACGTACGCCAACACGAGTTGGTTGACAGTAATGAATATCCGTTTTACAACATGGTGTTGTCAAAGTGTGTTTTGAATGTCCCTCTTGTATCTTTCGCTGCTCTTTTACAATCATTGCACACACCAAGAAAAGTGGACATATTGCCTATAGTTATTGAGATACGATCTTGACCACAAAAATTAACTTTGACCACTGATACGTGAAAAGAAATCAAGGTTGGGTGAACACTATCAGACGGCTGTGTAGACCTTGCAAGGATTCTGAATACTTATCCTTATTATCATATTATTTATAAATAGTAAGTATTTCACATGAGAAAAACTTCTTATTTTTTTCAAGCAGTCGAGGACCCATGAAAATGAGGTCAGTGTAAATAGGCATATGACAGACAGAACCTTCGTAACATAAAAGTTAGGCAGTCTTTGGTTGTTATCTCTATGTCTGGCATTTTCACACTATTTCCAGTCAAAACTGATGTTTTAATGTATCATATTGCAAATATTATTAACAAATCATGCCGGATGACTTTTATCTTGATTGTTTTTTACATAACATATAATATATAATCAAAATTCAAACAGTCATTAACTTTGCTTTTATTACGCAAAATTTAAAGCTTCTTCTGTATTACAATTCTTGAAGTCAAATGTTTACCCCTAATATTCCAAGGTACTGTATCTTCATGAGAAAGTTTTAACTTATTCACTTCTACTGACATATCTTCATTGGCCTTTTTCAAGCTCTCAACTGACTTTTTCAGATTTATTATTTCATCATTTGAACGTCTAATGTTAAGAATTATTTCCTGATTAGTCTGATTAAGTATCTTCACCTTCAGATCATCACACTCTTGTTTCATTTGTTGTCCACCTAATCTGTTGATTGCCTGAAAATAAACATTAGGAATAATTCTCATTAGTTAAACGACAAAGCCTAAAATGACTTATTCCTTGTCTACATGTTCTTTCAAAATGTCAGGATCACTAAATTTCCTGACTTCAGTACAATTAGCAAAATAATTTCGCAAATAGAAAGTAAATATGTCATTGCAAAAAACTCACAACTCGATTCATTTTGAAACGAAAGACAATGTGCTTTTGGCTACTACGAGCTTTCTTCCTGTAATAATCACGTTGAATTAGTGGAAAACTGACAACTTGTAAAGTGACTGGGACTTATTTTAAATAGTTTTGTGCAGACAATTTATTAAATGTAAAAAATATAACCATCAACTTGCATGCTCAGATTAAAAACTATATTGCTTACTGGCAACACGATTCGACTCATCAGGGTTCTGATTTCATCATAGAGGAATATAACAATTGTAACATTAAATAAATTGCTGAGCAGGACGCAGTTTGATACGAACGCAGACATCGTACACTGAACAGTTGGGGCAGATATGAACACTACATTTAAACTTTATTCAGCTCTGATTTAGGATTGTGATTAAATATAAGTCATATTATAGGTTTTTGACGCATAATAAATGTGGTCAAAGAACTAGACTTTTACTCATTATACTCTAATATCAAAAATATAAATATACGATTAGACTCATTATATCATATAGACCTCGCAAAACTTCAATCTTTGATGAAACCATGTGGACCTCAATGAAGACCAATTTGATAACAGGCAAAAAGCAATAATCTTAATTCACGGTTATATTCAGCATATTAAAGAACCACATATATTCAATTTTGGTTGAATTCAAACAAAGTTTATTTTAAGACCCCATTTGGACCACCTTGAAAGCTAGGCCCAAAACCAAAGATCTAAATATTTGTCAGCATATCAAATATTATATATCTTTTTTGTCAAAATCAAATAAAGGTTAATTTTGGAACCCAATAAGGACAAACTTAAAATCTGATCCAAAATAAAAAAATCTAAAACATGTTTAATATGGGTATAAAAGACCCCATTGAATTCAAAGTTTTACCCTTTGAATTTTAACATGTTCAATGTAGACCCATTTGAAAACTGATCTCAACATCAAAAAATAAAAAAAACAATTATATTTAGTATTAAGTATATCAAAATTTACTAAATATGCTAATTCATGCATATCCATATGAGTTAGTATTCCCGAACTATTCAACATAAGATTAATTTTGCTATAAAACAGAAAGCTTGGAATTTCTATATGACTGGAAAATACTTTAAAATTGAGAATGGAAATGGGCAATGTGTTCAAGAGACAACAGCCCGACCATAGAGCAGACAGCAGCCTGAATAGACCATGTACCTTATTTAAAGAAAATATTGACAAAAACGTTGTTGAATTATCTCACTAGGTCACATATGCAGTGCCATGTATTTGAAACTATCAAAACAACAAAGTGAATTTTCATATATCAAAAAACTACTTAAAATATACTTTTCTATGACAACATTATTCTACATTAATTACAAGAAAGAATGGTGAAAAACTTTTTCTGTCCATGTTCATCTCAACTTTAAAATAGAAAAAAAGCCAAAGAGCTGTACTTCTTAATAAAATATGTCCCTAATTTGGCCACCATCATCTTACATTTACATAATATAGATTTAAAAATTAAAGATGAAACGTACACAAATCAAAGCATGTCTAACTTGAATATCCACCACTAAGACTAGAACATTGAATCGTTTCGTAAATAAAAGAAGACAGTGTTTGATGATACATAGGCCCCGATACAAGCTTTCCAATTTTCCTAATTTAAAAGCGTCAAAAAAAAGTAAATGACTTACTGCCGAAATTCTAATTTTGTCCGTGTGCTGTGGTTCTTGACATTAATTCTAAGTGTAATCAATTTTAGATAAAATAAAATGAAATGCAATTTTCCATGTTAGAAAGGGCATAACTCTGCAACCATTTGGATGAATGAAACTTTAGCAACAGTAGTGTGAGATATTTTGAAAAGGCCGTGACCATCTGGATTTTTTTTTTCGATGGCCAGCAGTATTTTCTTAAACAGTAAATAATAATGATCAGTCTATGGAAGGTGCGATACGATAAAATCTTTTCTTATATCAATGAGCGATATAGTCTTATATCAACGAGTTGCATTGTGGGAAATCTCAGACGAATGTTTACATTTTTATGAAGGAACGAAGATTTCTCGGTATAAAGTAATGATTCTTTTCTTAAAACAGGCTGACATTTAACAAGACATACGTCTGCTGTATAATTTCTATGAATTATTTTAAGTTATACCAAGCAAGGTGTATTTAAACGAGAAAATTGAATTGTTGAATAAATGAGACATAAATGCACGATTTATCATTTGTAGAGGTACAAATTCAATGAATGTCATGTAGCAAATTATGTAGAATGCAATTGAGATGAATTCAATTGTTGGATAAGCCAAAATCGCCTATAAGTCAAAGATACTGCTATATTTTAAAATATCAATGCGATGTTTGTCCTATATCATAGCGATATTTTTTTTAATATCAAAAATTTATGAATGCGATTCTTTTCTAATATAACTGCTATAGTTTTGTAATATAAAGTTAATACGATGACACATCACAATGCATGTCAAAAGAACCGCAAACATAATTCACAAACTTAGTTCATGACCGGTTTAATGTTTGAGGATCAATATCACTAAAATTTCGTATCTGTAACAAAATTAACGCTTACACGATCTTATCATTTTAAAAATGTTGCTTGGCCCTATTGATATTTGAAAGTGTTAACAACCTGTTCAGTCTATTGTTTTCAATCACATGGTTTAACCGACTAATTCTGATTGAAGTGATGATGCAATGGTGGAATTTAAATGCGGTTGTAAAAAGACTACCAACCTATTAGATTCTAATATAGGTCCAGTGGCCGATCAATGCTCTTTATAGCTTGTTGTTCGGTGTGAGCCAAGGCTCCGTGTTGAAGGCCGTACTTTAACCTATAATGGTTTACTTTTTAAATTGTTACTTGGATGGAGAGTTGTCTCATTGGCACTCACACCACATCTTCCTATATCTATTTGAATTGGGACGTATGGTTGGACCCCAACCCCTTATCCTAGGTTTGGAACCCCTTTTGAAAACGGCTGGATCTGCCTTTGAGGTCACACTGCTATAGCCTATCCACATGGGTAATATCGAAACAGACAAAAACTAGATATGTCAAAGCGACACGAATTGTCCCGTCTTAAAATGTTGAAAAATCTGCAATTTCAATAACAAATGTGGACACAAACATGATGTAGTCTCACATGTCAAAAATCAGCTCAAAATCTAGAGGTGTTTAGAAAAAGAGTCAGTATAACTGTGATTTTCAACAATTTTCGAAGTTGTTAACCCTTTATTTTGGCCAAAATTAGCGGAGCAAAACAATTTTAAATTTCATCTGCAAATCATCATAGTTAGCTCACATACAAAAAAAAATCAGTCCAATATCTGAAAGCATTTGGAAAAAAGTCTGTATAACTGAGATTTTCAACAATTTATCAAAGTCCATAGCCCGTAATTTCAGCAAAAATTAGCCAAGCAGAACAAAACTTAAACTTGATCTGTATCTCAACATGGTCAACTCACATAACAAAAGTCAGCCCAATATATGAAGGCGTTTAAAAAAAAACTCCGTATAATGGTTTGATACGGAATGACGGAATTTCGAAATTACGGAATTTCAGAATGACGGAATTTCAGAATGACGGAATTTCGAAATTACGGGATTTCTAACAAGGATAAAGCTATATGGCACCGACAACTTCGTTGTGGACCATACATATCATTACTTAAAAAAAACATTCTTTCAACAGTCCAATCCAATACAGCTCCAAATAACAATAAATATTCAAATGGTAAAATAAATATTCCAAACAAATTAAAATGTACAAATGCTGATGTTTCCAACTTTGAAGATACCAACTGAGTAGCCTCAGACTATAAATTGAACAACTTCAGATACAACGAAAATCAAAAATCTTGTCAAACAGAAAATGTATTTATTATTAACATAGAAAAAATATTGAGAAGGAAAACAGTTCCTTTTTAATATCAAAGACTTTCCCCGTTGGTAAATCGATAACACTATGAACATAATCAGCTCGCCGTCTGGACGCTCTTTTACATCGCGATGACCGTGAGGGCATTCCGTTGCTTTGTTACCACAGAGATCTGACTTGCGTTTTTGACTAGTAATCGATCGTATAAATAACAATCCATATCGCTTGTTATAAATTCATTTCTTCAATGAATACTATAAAAAAAAATGTTTAGAAAACAAATGAATAAGATGTAAATGTCTGTTTACGTAAGAAATGTGTATATATTTTTTCTATATTTATACATTTAGATCGTTCAGTGCTGTTTATTTGGTATTTTTATTGACGTAATTGTTCTTGTACCATCATAACTGTCGTTGCCTTTAAAGTTTTAGAAGTGTGCACTTAACAAAAGATTCAGCACCCAAATGACGTTTTGAAGGACAGGAAAGCAGTTATTTATAAGGGGTTTATCTGATATAAGATTTATAGATATATTAAGAAGATGGTGCATGAGTTCGAATGAGAGAACTTTCCATCAAAGTAATAGTTTGTTTTAAGTAAACCATTATAGATCAAAGTAGGGCCTTAAACACGGAGCCTTGACTCTCAGCGAACACCACGCTATATAGGAACCAAAAATAACTAGTGTTAAACCACTCAAACAGGAAAACCAACAGTCTAATTTGTATACAAAAAGGAGATTCAAAAAAGCACAGGCCAAATTTTGTCGAATCAATCTGAACGAGTACAGTATGATTCATCTTTGTCAAAAGTTAGTTTCATTGTTTTCAATAAAGAAAGTCTTCCATGCATGCGTTACGAGCATATCTGATATATATTATTTGGGTGCGTTCATTATAAATTTTCTAAATGTTATATATATGTGAACAATGATTTTGATACTTAGCTATTTGATTACGACATTGTTTATTAAACCCCATCGGTACTGGCGTTTTCAAATTTTGAAAATGGTGGATTGAACCTGGTTACTAGTATATTGCGCTAAACCTGTCACGTGTATGACAGTATCATCAAATTCTGTCATATTTACAACGATGCATGAACAAAACAGACATAAGAGGTAAAATTGTCAAAATTTGGAGAAAGCAGTCAAATATTAATACTAATAATTACTATTATAGATATTACAAAAACACCGCTATGATATTTTAAAAGTATCGCATTGATATTTTAAAAGTATCGCATTGATATTTTAAAAGTACCGCATTGTTTATTTATGTATATAAGAAAAACACAGCACTTCAAATTTTTCACGGACATAAACTTTAGCTTCTAACTAACTTCTGAATGTATATTTAGACTCAATTGTTGTTATATTTGAACAATAAGTTTTAAAGTTAGTATTTTCATAATTTTTCGTTGCCGAAAACAACATTTTCCGCATGGAATGTCTGCATATTTACAATTGATATTAGACAATATCGCTCATTGATATAAGAAAAGTTTTTATCGATACGCTTCTTCCATAGACTGATGATGCTTCGTGGTAATTTCATTCTTGTATCATCATTTGCACAATTTTTTATTTTTTTATTTTTTTTTTTTATGTCGGGGCATTTTATTGTCGACTCTACGATAGAGTTGTTGTCATTGTTGAAGGCCGAACGGTTGTTTTTTATTGCTTTCATTCACTTCATTTGAACTTTGGTAGATTGTTTTCTCATTATCAGACATTATTTTTAAACTATATACCCTACCAATGCACCATGTCTCGCGAGGTTTCATTTGACATCCTGCTTTTTTCTTGATTTTTCTCTTCCAAACTTTGTCACGTGATCTACAGAAAACAAGCATTCTATTGCAGGGCATACATGTACATAGGCCTCGACCGGTTAAGAACTTATTATAAACATGGTATAGGAACAAATACTAACTTGGTCTATAACTTGTAATGGTGTAAACTATAATACAAAAATCAAGTCAATATCTTCAAGTTTGACGAAAACAAGTGTTGGAAACTAACTATTTAAGTGAAGGATAACTACTTTTAACAAAATCATCACACCGGAACAAAACTCGAACTTGATATGATATTTGTCATGATAACACTTTATACAAAGTTTCAAATACACATTTTCAAGCATGTCGGAAAACAATGCAAATTGACAGTGATAATGTGAGTAAATTTTCTAAGTCGAAGGACCCTAATTCATCACAAAATCATCGAACTGTAACAAAATTCAAACTGTAACTTGTCATGATACAACAATCACCAAATACCAAATCAGCATGCATCTTCAAGCATGACGAAAAAACATGTGGAAAAGTAATCTGCTAGACTAACGGATGATCGGACAGTCATAACGGACAGACATACAGACATACGGAGTGCAAACCTTAAGTCCCCCCCCCCCCACTTCGTCGTTAGGGGAGTAATTAGTACCATTTATGTTATTGATCATCGATAAACTACCGTTGCCTTATTTTATATAATCCGTTGAATATGTTGAAAAAGCAGACAATTAAAATTCTAATGCAAATTGTATGTAACAATTTTTTTCATTGGCTAAAAGTTGTCGTCAAATCCACAGTTGACCAGGCGTAACTAAGGAGGAACAACCATTTTCAAATGATTGAATCAACAAATGTTCGATTACTACTATATAACACAAAATAAAACAACACCTACCTCGAATTTGCCGTTTTAAAGTTATTTTATCCGAATTTGAAGCGTACAGGTAACGTAATAACCTCCACTTTGTAAGTTTTCATTTGTATGACGTCATGTTTACCTATGATATATTTGCGCCAAAATCTTTCATGAAGTTTCGTGGATTTTTTTTTTATTTATCAAATTTAGACATTTTTCCAAGTTTTAACGTATTATTTCTTTTTGAAATGCATTAGAATCAAAATAACAGTACTGTAGTTGAAGAGTTGCCACCGTCAAGTTTGATTTGACGGTGGCAACTCTTCAACTACAGTAATGTTATTCCTTAAATCTAAATCCACCATAAAAATTACTTTAATTTTATACGAATAAAAGACATTTAAGACCATATAACATACACTTCACATAAAACCAAAGACTGAGGCCGTGTTCACATTGACCTAAAATCGGTGTTGTGTTAGTGTAACTCACACGTAAACTAAACACAATTGCGTTCCCATTGATAAAAATCAATGTTTACATGTAGTTTAAATGATGTTTTATCTACACACAGTCGATAGTCAATGTAGGCCTTGTGTAGGTTAAGTGTACACAAAACTAGGCATTTAGGACATTAGTTTTACCGTGTATATATTTAAGGAGGAAACTATTTTTGAGTAAAATTGATATTTTTGATAATTATTAGAATAGTTCTTTACAGAAATTGTTGTCTAAATTTTACAGTTTTTTTTTTTGTTTTGTTTTTTAAATAACGTACTTCATTAACCCCTGATCAAGACTCAAAGCAGCATCATTGCCGAACCCATAAGGCAGCTACCAATTGATTTTCGGGGGAGGCTATTATTATTGTTGAGTATAAAACATAAAGGCAAGGGGTTGGGGTGGTGAGCTATGGATTTTGTTTTGGAAACAAAAAATGTTTCCAGTTTTTGGCCCTGAAAAAAAAATTGTTTGTTTCACCCTCAGCTGCCACTATTTATAATGCTAAAATTGATTTTGACTTGTCACCAAAATTTGTCCTGAAAAAAATCAATAGCTCACGTCCCCCGTCCTCCGCTCCCCCTCCCCTCCACAAAAAATGAAGTAAATAGTTGCTGCCTAATTCATTTGAAAAGGTCTTCCCGAATCAACTTGACGTACACAGAAATATTCGCCACTGGTCTTTACTCAAACAACGATTCACGTATAAATGCATGACTAAAAAAAGTGTGAGGTAAATGATATGTTTGTCTAGTATATCAGATTCGTTAAATAACACTTAAAATAAATAAAAAAACGTTACCCTATTCCTTTACTAAATACTCCTTGGAGAAGAAATACCATTTGAAACGAACAGAAAAGATAAAAATGTAGTGATCCCTAATATCTCAATCCTTTTTTTTTTGGCTGTAAGCACGCTGCTGCAGCTAACGTTTTCTAATGCGTAATCGAGACATCTCTAGTATATTCAAACTACTACAAATTATAAAAATGGCTTTTATAAAGTAGCAACCACTTAACTTAAAAAAGGGGGAGGGTTATTTTTTTTTATCTGAGTCAGAATTTTTTCGCGAGTACGTTTATATTCCTTTTTTTCGATGCTGGTGATCAAATTCTTTTTTTTTCAATATTTAACACTATAATGTATGGGGGAACTCTTGATTCATAATATTTTTTTTATCATCTGTATGACCATTTTTATTTTATCAAATTGGGGATCGGAATATTTCCATTCCAAACCACCCCCCCCCCCCCCCATCCCCACCCCCATTTTGAAGTCAAATGGTTGTTCCCTTATCGCTAGAAAAATTGTCCAAATATTTTGAATTTAGTTCTACGTAATGAACATTTAAATGATATATAGTTTACAAGTGGGAACATATCTTATGTACAGGTAGCTAAACACGGTGTATAGATGTGAACAAATGTAATGTGAAACCAGTGTACACTACACTAAACTAATTGTAAACATGTTTACTCTACACGGCGTTTGGTGTGAACACGGCCTGAGTAATACTTACTTTTCCTAATTAGAAAACTAAAGCTCTAAAATCTTTATTGTCCATCCTAATTTATCAGCAAAATCAATATGTTTTTTGAGCCGTTAATGATAAATGTACTTTTCAATTGATTATGATTAATTTATTTATCGTGTCGATTCAACAAGTCTCGTGCCTTTCTGAGCTCGTTTAATTCCATCAGTTTGTTAGTTACATTAGTTGTCCCCTAATTTTCGGTTGACGATTTTAACAGTTACCTACATTATAAAGATGATAGAATATAACAAGCAGAAAAAGACAAAGTTTTTTGATTGAGTTAAGCCTTCCAATTGATATGTTATCGTGTGTTTCTCTATGTTGTGATGTTATACTAGTGTTTCAGAAAAATAGAAAAGGTTTTGTACCATTAAAACGTTTAATCCCGCTGCAAATGTTTGCACGGAACTTAGTCAGGAATCTGATGTACAATAATTGTCGTTTGTGTATGTAATTTTTACGTGTTTCTCGTTTTTCGTTTTTTATATAGATTAAACCGTTGGTTTTCCTGTTTAAATGGTTTAACACTATTAAATTTGGGGCCCTTTATAGCTTGTTGTTAGGTGTGAGCCGAGGCTCCGTGTTGAAGGCCGTACATTGACCTATAATGGTCTACATTTATAAAGGGTTATTTGGATGAAGAGTTGTCTCATTGGCACTCACACCACATCTTCTTATATCTATGTAAGACTGTGTAATTCCTATTCAAAATAAATAACCGGGAATGATCGCACTTAATTGAACAGTCACTGCGGTTTATTTCGTAATTGCTCATACCACATCTTCCTATATCTAAAGAAAAAACGTATTTAATTTGAAATACACAATAAAATGATAATATGAAAACAAATTTCAACAAAACACTTCACATAAAAACAAAAGGCTAAGCAATTTAAGCCCCAAAAAACTCTACAGCTCCTTAATTGACTAAACAGGACATATTAATTGTGTTAGTAAGAAAATTAATAATTATGTGGTTTTTTTTTATTTGTTTGCAAAATTATCATGTTGTTCTTATCTTAGTAGAAAATAATAATGTGCGTAGCTTTAATTTATCTTTTATAGGATTCCATCAATACAGCTAGGTTCAAAAGGACGCGAACTATTTAAATGATAATAGCTACCTTTGTTCATTTGTTTGTCGTATTTTTTTATCGTTGTTGAACAGTTATCTTCTTATGTCTATGTGTCCTGTTATTTGATTGTCTGTTGAATAGTTACATGTATCTTCGTATTTTTATGTGTCCTGTTATTTGACCGATAATGACAGTTATCTTCGTATTTTTATGTGTCCTGTTATTTGATTTACTGTTGAATATATAGTTATCTTCGTATTTTTATGTGTCCGGTTATTTGAACGCTGTTAAATAGTTATATTTGTAATTGATGTGTACGGTTATTTGACCGCTGTTTAATCGTACCTTTGTATTTTTGTGTGTCCGGTTATTTGATTTGCTGTTGAATAGTTATCTTCGTATTTTTATGTGTCCTGGTATTTGATTTCCTGTAGAATATATAGTTATCTTCGCATTTTTATTTATCCGGTCATATGAGCGCTGTTGAATAGTTATCTTTGTATTTTTATGTGTGCGGTTATTTGACTGCCTTTGAAAAGTTATTTTCGTATTTTTATGTGTCCGGTTATTTGACCGATGTTATATAGTTATCTCAGTATTTTTATGTTTTCAGTTATTTGACCGCTAATAACTAGTTATCTTTGTATTTTATGTGTCCTGTTATTTGATTTGCTGTTGAGTATATAGTTATCTTTGTATTTTAATGTGTCCGGTTATTTGACCGCTGTTGAAAAGTTATCTCAGTAATTTATGTGTCCAGTTATTTGACCGCTAATGACTAGTTATCTTTGTCTTTTTATGTGTTCTGTTATTTGATTTGCTGTTGAGTATATAGTTATCTTCGTATTTTTATGTGGCCGGTTAGGTGACCGCTGTTGAATAGTTACCTTTGTATTTTTATGTGTCCCAGTTATTTGACCGCTGTTGAATAGTTATCTTTGTATTTTTATGTATTCGGTTATTTGACCGCTGTTGTTTAGTTACCTTCGTTTTTTTATGTGTCCGATTAAATAACCGCTGTTTAATAGTTAACTCTGTATTTTTATGTGTCCGATTAAATAACCGCTGTTTAATAGTTAACTCTGTATTTTTATGTGTCCGGTTATTTGACCGCTGTTGGATAGTTACCTTTGTATTCTTATGTGTCATATCATTTGACCGCTGTTGACTAGTTACCTTCGTATTTTGATGTGTCCGGTTAGATAACCGCTGTTTAATAGCTACCTTTGTATTTTAATGTGTCCGGTTATTTGACCGCTGTTGACTAGTTACCTTCGTATTTTGATGTGTCCGGTTATATAACCGCTGTTTAATAGCTACTTTTGTATTTTAATGTGTCCGGTTATTTGACCGCTGTTGACTAGTTATCTTCGTATCTTTGGATGTGTTGTGTTATTTGACTGCTGTTGATTAGTAATCTTCGTATTCTTATGTGTCCGGTTATGTGACCGCTGTTGAATAGCTATCTTCGTATTCATATGTATCCGGTTATTTGACCGCTGTTCAAAAGTTATTTTCGTGTTTTTACGTATCCGGTTTTTTGACCGCTGTTGACAAGTTACCTTCGTTTTTTTATGTGTCCGGTTATATAACCGCTGTTTAATAGTTACCTTTGTATTTTTATGTGTCCGGTTATTTGACCTTTGTTGGATAGTCACCTTTGTATTCTTATGTGTCATATCACTTGACCGCTGTTGACTAGTTACCTTCGTATTTTGATGTGTCTGGTTATATAACAGCTGTTAAAAAGTTACCTTCGTATTTTTATGTGTTGTGTTATTTGACTGCTGTTGAATAGTTATCTTCGTATTTTTATGTGTCCGGTTACTTGACCGCTGTTGAATAATTATCTTCGTATTTTTATGTGTCCGGTTATTTGACCGCTGTTGAATAATTATCTTTGTATTTTTATTTGTCGTGTTATTTGACCCCTGTTGAATAGTTACCTTTGTATTTTCATATGTTCTGTTATTTGACCGCTGTGAAATAGTTACCTTTGTATCTTTATGTGTCCTGTTATTTGACTGCTGTTGAATAGTTATCTTCGTATTTGTATGTGTCCGGTTATTTGACCGCTATTGAATAATTATCTTTGTATTTTGATGTGTCCGGTTATTTGACCGCTGTTGAATAGCTATCTTCCTATGTTTATGTATCAGGTTATTTGACCTCTGTTGAATAATTATCTTCTTATTTTTATGTATCAGGTTATTTCACCCCTCCTGGAAAGTTATCTTCGTTTTTTTATGCATCCGGTCATTTGACCGCTGTTTAATAGTTATCTTCGTATTTTTATGCATACGGTCAATTGACCCCTGTTGAATAGTAATCTTTGTATTTTCATGTGTCCGGTTATTTGACCGCTCTTTAATAGTTACATTCGTATTTTTATGTATTCTGTTATTTGACTGCTGTTGAATAGTTACGTTTTTATTTCTATGTATTCTGTTTTTTGACTGCTGTTGAATAGTTATCTGCGTATTTTGATGTGTCCTGTTTTTTTACCGCTGTTTAATAGTTACATTCGTATATTTATGTGTTGTGTTATTTGACCCCTGTTGAATAGTTATCTTTGTATTTTCATGTGTCCGGTTATTTGACCGCTCTTTAAGAGTTACATTCGTATTTCTATGTGTTGTGTTATTTGAACGCTCTTTAATAGTTACATTCGTATTTTTATGTATCCTGTTATTTCACCGCTGTTGAATAGTTACTTTTGTATTTTATGTGTACGGTTATTTGACCCCTGTTGAACAATTACCTTTGTATTTTATGTGTACGGTTATTTGACCCCTGTTGAATATTTACCTTTGTATTTTATGTGTCCTGTTATTTGACCGCTGTTGAATGGTTATCTTCGTATTTTTATGTGTCCGGTTATTTGACCGCTGTTGAATATTTATCTGTATATTTTTATGTCACGCAGTGGCGTAGCTTGCATGTATGCTCAGATGCTCAAGCATCCACATCATTTTGACAAAAGAAAAAATAGCAGCAGTTTATATCCAAATATAACAAAGCTGAGGATATGAGCAGTCATTTTCGAAGGAGTATGCCTGGTCTTTCATTCAGAATAATTTCGTTTTAATATGTAAACAAGATAGTTGCATCGCAAAATAGTGTTTCAAGTTAACTTTTGGTCGTAAAACAAGTCTACGCCATCGGCTTAGGCAAGCGGAGAGGACTGATACGCAGACCCGTGGACATGTTTCATCTGAAATTGAACCTAGTGGAGTGATGACTTCTCATTTGACTATAGCAACTAACAACTAAAACACCATATCCTGATATCGTAACGTTTCTTGCGACATGGTAAACGACGTGATGAAAAAATCAATTTGTAATAGATCGTAGGCTAATGAATTCCCGTTTCTATCTAGGTTCAAATACTAATTTTAATTTCAATCAGTAAAGAACAAAGATCCAATGTTCCCCGCCAAGCACATTTCGTGTCATCTTTTATCTATTAAAGGATAAGGAACAAGGAAATAACTAAAAAAACACTTTTTTTCTTTTCAATATCTTTAGAAATAAAAGCTTCACAGCAAATGAAATGGGATTTCCATTACAACTTATATTTCAAATGGTCATAACTGGTTAAAAATATTTGATCACGACTTATTTTCCAAATTGTCAAAGACATTGCTTATGATATGAGTTTCACTTAATCTGACAAGAATTGTACACACAAGAGTGCAAACAAGACCGGACGATCGGACGCCCGGTATTTCTATGTCTCCTGCAACGCGTTTAGCTCAGTAATAAAGAAATCTAAAACCCAAGGTTGTAGACTCAAATTCCTGGAAAGAGAAGTCACTTCAGTTCCTATATGTCAAATATAAGATTGGGTGGGAAACTTTACATCAAATATTTATGAAGGAAACAATAAAATTTGGTTAAAAAAATAAATATATGTATTGGTGGGAATTTTGAGTTTAAACAAAAATCTAACGAGTGTCGGATTCTGGGGGAGTACATGTGCTTAAATAAAAAATAATATTTTCTGCATAAAAAGGTAAAAAAATCAAAAAAAGACATCCAGATCACTTCAACCCTGGCTACGCCACTGATGTGTCCGATTATTTGACCGCTGTTGAATAGATATCTTCGTATTTTTATGTTTCCTGTTATTTGACCGCTGTTGAATGGTCATCTTCGTATTTTTATATGTCCGGTTATTTGACCGCTGTTGAATAGTTATTTTCGTATTTTTATGTGTCCTGTTATTTGACCGCTGTTGAATAGTTATCTTCGTATTTTTATGTGTCGTGTTATTTGACCGTTGTTGGATAGTTGCATTCGTATTTTTATTTGTCCAGTCATTTGACCGCTGTTGAATAGTTATTTTGGTAATTATACGTATCCAGTTATTTGACCCATGTTGAATAGTTGAAATGTGAAACTATTTATAAAAAAATTTGCACTAAAACGTTATTTGCAATAATATAATACTCAGGTAAATGAAAATAATTTGTTGTAAGGTTGAGATCTCAAATAATAGTTTGACCGCTGCCGCAGTTTTGCGCATGCCCAAAGTCAGGAGCCGCTGGACTTTGTTAGTCGTGTATGAGTTTTTATTGTAGTCTCTTATTTATAATTCGGAGTTTAGTATGACGTCCATTATCACTCAACTAATATATATATTTATTTAGGGGCCAGCCGAAGGACTCATCCGGTGGGTGCTGGAGTTTCTCGCTGCGTGAAGACCCATTGGTGGCCTTCGGATGTTGTCTGCTATTTTGTCAACTGGTTGTGTCTTTGACACATTTCACATTTCCAGTCTCAGATTTATGGTCAGTTCAAATGGAGAAAGGACATAATTTTGCAAAACGAATAATTTTGATGTGCATAGTACGAAGAAATAAAAAATTTGGGTCAAACTTATCACCATGGTTCAAACATTATGACGTAGCTTATATAGTCCTGTTTAAGTTATTTAGGTCGGGACTACGTATTTGATGATATGCAATCTTATCAACAGCTGAGTAGAGTGATAAAGTCAGTTGGACGACCGATGAAAACTATTATAAATTACTGCACAGTCTACAAAAAGGAGAAACAGTATAACCGGCTAAATCTTGACGAATTGGCCGTTTCAGAATCTAAAGGACTATGGGTAATTGCATTGTCCGTACTCCAAAATGAAAATAACGTTACGTCATTGGTTGAATTTCGATTGTTTAGGACGTTTTAAACCAATCAAAACGCTTTGGTGTACGCTTTTGAAAATATAACCCAGGATTCATTAGATTCCGAAACGACGAATTGGGAAACAGTTTTGGGACGTTCTTATTTTTTTTAACTTTTCACTCATATGTTATGCCATATATAAATGATACTGAACAGAAGATAAACAAAGATATGTTTTGTTAACTAAACTATTATTTTATAATATCATGACTTTCAAATGTTACCAACCAAATAAGAAACAATAGAGTCATTTAAGATCTTCTCGTCTTTAGCAAGTATAAATGTTTCGGTTACGTTGTTGACATGCATATCAGTAATGTGGTCATATCTATAAATTTCCTGTTTACAAATTTTCGATTTTTTCGAAAAACTAGGGATTTTCTTTTCCCAGGCATATTTTACCTTAGCCGTATTTGGCACAACTTTTTTTGAATTTTGGATCCTCAATGCTCTTCAACTTTGTACTTGTTTGGCTTTATAGATATTTGATATGAGCGTCAGTTATAAGTTATATGTAGACGAAACGCGTACCTAATTATAATTATGGTACATTTGATAATTAACTAATTATGTTATCATAATAACATTTAACAACATTATTTGATATATTTAAACAAATATCACAACCTGTTAAATCGTTTAACTCGATTATGATTGACAGTTTTAGCAAGAACATCATAAAAATTGCAATGCAGACTTCATTGCGAACAATAAACAATTACTAAACTGGCGATAATAAAGTCTGACCTAAATTACTAAAAGCAGATTTGGAAACATGGTTTAAAGAAGTGTAAAACACAGGCGAAAGATACCTGAGGGACAGTCAAATTCGAAGATAGATGATACACTGACAGCACCATGGCTCAATAAGAAAAAGACAAACAGACATTCCTTTCTCAATTTTATAAATCATAGTACACAACACACAACATACAAAACTAAAAAGGAATAGTTTGACCTGACCAATCCATTTAAAAGATTGATAAATATGTAAAACATCATGATATGATATCATAATATCAACATGATCAATGTGCAATAGACAGGGGAAATATCTAGCAAATATTACTTCCTCAGTTCCGTCTAATAGAATTGAAAAAAACAAATGAATGGTACCTAAGTAGCAGACGTTATTTTGGTTCCGTTTGGTTAGAATATGTGACAAAACATCTCTAGTGTGTAATTGGCTAACAACTCATCAATTCAACTTGATTTGAATCCGTTTCATGCGACATTTGATTTTACCTGTTGCAATTAAGATGACAATGTGCACAGCATGTGTAGTCATTGAAATGAATGTCCACTGCAAAAGTAAAAAAATAGGGAAGCATATGATGTATAACATTTTAATATTGCTCATTGACATTAAATGACTCATTCGTTTATGGTTCCGTAGTACTATTGTTTATAATGCTCAGTTTTGGATTCTCTGTAGAGTATTTTGCGGACTATTGTTTTTCTGTTTTCTGTTTTGTTTTGTGTTTTGTGTTTTTTTGCGGCCATGTATTTGTTAATTATTATTATTCTCTCCTTTTTTGCGTATACCTACACCATCTGTATGTATGACAGTTTACTATTGGTAGATCTCTCCTTTTTACTCGCATATAACTGCACACTCTATTTCTGACAGTTCTCTCTTTTTTAAAACTTCTCTTTTTTGCATATAACTAAACAATCTGTATTTCTGACACACAACTATTTATTGATCTCTTCTTTCAGTTTGTCAGAAATATGCAGGTAGATTGTTGTAATAATAACAAGACAAAGCAACAGTTTTTGGTGCAATATGATTTATTTATAAACTGATATATGCAAATATGTAAAATGTATAACATTTTCACATAAACTTTTCGCAAACATAATTTGTTTATTCAGCTTAAATGAATCAAACCATGTCGCTCCTTTTTAGATGCACCTCAAACTATTTATTGGTTTTCAAGTTATTTGTGTCACCCTATTTGATTTGCAAATGCTTTTGAAACTCGATTTAAGATGTTTACGGTACTTCTTTAATCTTAAGATATATATAAAAGGGTTGATTAGGGGGTTCAACAACATGAAAATATTATTAGCAGCCCATAAATAGTTCATTGCTTTGTCTGATCCGCCAACAATGTAAGAATACAAAACTAAAACAGACCTTGGTAAGTTTGATATAAATGTAAGTCCAATGATTATGCCAAGCGTTGTCAAATTTTGACGCATTTTAAATGCGAGATTCCTTTTTATTTCAGTTTGGTTGCCTGTTACTCCTGTTACTTGAACGGCGATTGTTTTTTGTTGTTTTGTTATCCGGAAAATGACAACTCCATAGGATAGTGCTATCAAACAGCAAATGAAAATTGCTGGTATATCATGTAAATATAGAAATCCTAGTGTTGCTGTGTATTTGACGCCACACGGAAATGTTCCAATTAGAGTGTCCAGTCCAAACCGTACCAAAGCAATAACATGAGGTAGAATGAGACATATTGCAATAGAAATATTGCTTGTAAGACCCGTCAAAATCCTTTGTTTTACGATGAATGTAGCATTTATACGTTCGGCGCATATTATCAACGTTTGTAAAAGTGATGCTATAACAGTTCCGCCTATAAATTGTCTTATCACCATACATTGGTACCTGTGTCCTGTATCGTTTAATTGTAATACATTTAAAAACGATCCATACAGAAATTCTAATCCAATTAGAGAATCGCTTATGCTTAAACAGAGCGCTAACACTAAAAAACGTTTCATCTTTAACTCTTTTGACGACCTTATTGTATGCATGGCAAATCCATTGAAAGACAGAAGTAAAATTGATATAATCAAACCAATAACTCCTGCAGTTTGTTGTCTCATTTTGAGAGAAATGTAGTCTCTTATTTTATTCTTTCTATCGAAAGCTATATAAAAAAAAGGCAGTCTTTTAATTTCGCATTCAGTTTATATACTTTTTCATTCTGATTTGCATAATCATCTATGAAACAGCACGACAAATTGTTGTCAGATATACAATTTCTTCCATTTCAAGGAGGAGAATCTACGTCATCACGCAGGGTGTCGGCGATTGAAATTGGACCACCATCTTGCCGCTTCAAGGTAAGAATTTTACTAATTATGCCAGTAATATGAGGTTTATGATTATACAAAATAGTCCCCCAAAGACTATATAAAGTAGGAAAATTAATGACCCATTGCTCAATATTATTGGTTATCTCAATTTTGTAAACACTTCGATACCAGTTTTTGGAATTAGGTCAAACATGCAGGATATCGGCAAAATTTTCATAACAACATCTTGATTATCAAGAACCGCCTACTTTATCAACAAATGAACATGTCCGAGTTCTTTATTGTACTCGGGAAAATATTTGTAACTCACGAATATCCGTCATTATGGTCGAAAAACGTCTTATTTTTAAAAAATGGAAAAAGGATGTCGGCAACATCTTAAATGCATGCCAATTTGATAAAATTTATTATTCTGCAGTAGTCAACATACGCATGTTCAAACAAAGTTGTTTTGGATTTAGAGCATGGGTTTATTCACAAAGCGAAAGAAGCACGTCATATTAGAATGTTAAATAGGGCATCTTTGTAACATTTCATCAACTGATAAAATAAATTTGTAATGACATCGTTCAAAACCTTCAACCACCTTAGCGTTACTTAGTCTTTAGTTTTTATGTTGTGTCTTGTTAAATATATTTTTCTGTTTGCCTATTTTATTTTTAAGCCATGGCGTTGTCAGTTTGTTTTCGATCTATGGGTTTGAACGTCCCTCTGGTATCTTTCGCCAATCTTTTGTACTGGTAGCATGAAATCTTCTAGTATTTGTATAAAAGAGGGACGAAAGATACCAGAGGGACAGTCAAACTCATAAATCAAAAACAAACTGACAACGTCATGGCTAAAAACAAAAATAAAAACAGACAAACAATAGTACACATGACACAACATAGAAAACTAAAGAATAAGCAACACGAACTCCACCAAAAACTAGGGGTGATCTCAGGTGCTCCGGAAGGGTAAGCAGATCCTGCTCCACATGTGGCACCCGTCGTGTTGAATATGTGATAACAAATCCGGTAAATAGTCTAATTCGGTAGGTAAAATGGATGAAAGGGAAGGGGATTGTAGTTACGACGTAAGGAGCATATTCGATATCATTGTGAAACGGTTATTCCATACTGTAAAAAAAAAACTCGTAATGGCGTCCGTAAATTTACGAAGGGATGATTTCAACTTCACCATTTGGAACTCTTGGTTTTATAGCTTCCTTGTGAGCAGCAACCCTCTATCAAGAAAATCATAATAGGAAATGCAAGCACGGGAATATCGTATCAATTGGTAGATATTTATCCCGTATGCAGGAGATGCTGAAATGTTGCTACTTAGAAATGGAAAGTTCACAATTGGAAAGCTAAAATCACCTCTTTTGTTGTAAAGTTTTGTTTTCAACCGACCCTCATTGACGATTTCTAGATGTAAGTCAAGATATGAGGCTGACTTAACTGTATCTGTAGTATCCTTTATCTGTAGTCCTATGGGATAGATGCGTTCAACATAGTCACCAAATTTTGAATTATTTAGTGAAAGAACATTATCTATATAGCGGAAAGTTGAGTTAAATGATATTTCTTACTTCTTATCTTTCTTCCTAAGAAGTTCCTGTATGACGTCGGCCTCATAATAATAAAGAAACAAGTCGGCATGAAGAGGTGCACAATTTGTTCCCATTGGAATGAGTATAAGGATTTCAATGACATATATATATACAGATTGCCTAACAATGTAATTCAAACCACAATTTAGTATGTAAATATTAGAAATTAGAAATATTTCGAATAACAGATATCCTTCATCAGTATGATTATAATGCAAATTCAATCATATTAATATTGTTATCTGATTAAACTGTTACAACCTTAACATTTTTACAATATTACCGTTAAAACCGAACACAGTCTCTAAGAGACGCTTGTACAGTTCTAAAATTCCAAAAATGACGAAGGTTATATAGTTATTTACAACAGAGACTACAAAGATATGGTTTAAATAAAAATAGTAATGTGCGATATAAACTTGACAATAATAAAATGTCAAAGGAGACGGCAGTTAAGAAGTTACAACAATTACTGCATAGAAATCATTCCCAATAAACAGTATAAAGTTGGAATTCCAAATGAGTGACTACTGTACAGTGTACATATACATTGATGTAAGATTAACGTTAAAGCGTTGTATAAAAATCGACATTTTATCAATGAGATAGAGTCGACATATTTTAAATATGGGTGAATATTTCATATTTTGCTACCTTTATAATTGGCTAAATTCATTTTTAAGAAATAGAATTCCTCTGTGTTCAAATGATCAATCTCTTGAAAAATATTGTTTCGAATATTTCAACATTTGGCAAACAGTAAATTTACATAAAAGCATATATCAATGATACTCAAAATTAAACTTGCTGAAACAGCCCAGTTTAAAAGAATTGTACAAGTACGCAGTCACGTTCAATTATTTTATCTTTGTCAATATGTGTTATTATTTTATTTTATTCATCATCAAACTGCTATTTATTTGGGACGTTTAGATACGCAGCTTCTGCTGTACCCATATTCTCAGTGCTTGATATAATCTTGCATCCAGTTCATGTTAACTTATGGGCATAGAAAACTCTGGAGGAGAGAACCAAATACATGATAATATCAGTACGTTTCAGAAACAAAATTGTGGACTACTATGCACAATGGTATTCATAAGAGCTCACTAGATATAGTGCGGAGGTGTGTCCTAAATTACTACTCTGGAGATAAAAAATGAAGCATTATAACCAACACTATTGTCATCTGAGATCTATAAACTAATTGTAATGAAATAGCAAGCACAAACATACGAATCCACTTGCCCTAATTGACCTTTATCTGATTTTTTCATGTCAGGGCATTTTATTGTCGACTCTACGTAGCGTTTTGTCATTGTTGAAGGCCGAACGGTTGTTTTAAATAGCTTGCATTTATTTGAGCTTTGGTGGATTTTGTTCTCATCATCAAACATAATTTTTGCATTATATACCCTGTCAATTCACCCAGTCTCGTTCCTTTTAGAGTTCATTTGACATCTGCTTTTTTCATGATTTATTTCTTCATAATTTGTTCACCAGATCTGCAGAAAAAATAGTACCATTCATGTTATTGAACGTCGATTAACTAATGTTGCCTTATTTTACATAATCAGTTGAAGAAGCAGACCATAGAAAATCTTAATCTTTCGTACAATTACCTTAATTTTAAATGAATAAAAGACATTTAAGACCATTTAACATACACTTCACATAAAACCAAAGACTGAGTAATACGAGCTCCACCCAAAAGCACAACTTGCTGAATTTGATGACATATCATATCTCACTTTTGTTAATTAGAAAACCAAAGCTCATGCGCTTGTTAGTCCATCCTGATTTATCAGCAAAATTAATATGTTTGGTGTTTTAAACCGTATATGATAATGTACTTTTCAATTTGTAAAATGATCAAATGAATCCGATAATACAACTAGGTTCAAAAGGACACGCACTTTTTTTCTTTTTTTAAGTACATAATAGCTACTTTTACATTTACTAGTTTCCTGATACTTGACATCTGTTTCTAGAATGTAATTATCAATGTGCGTCAAAGTTAACAAACCTTTAATATGTAAAGGCTTCCTGCTGTATTCAATGGTATAGTCAATTTTCATTTTATAATGAATTATTTTATCTGAACTGTTTTGTTTGTCTTAGTCTTTTTCCGAATATGGAAGAGGGTGTTGTTTTGGTGCCAGGTCTATGATATTTTATGAAGATAAAACAAAATTTAATTTCAATTGAGAAAACATTAGAACAAGCTTAATTAACATTAGAACAAGCTTGATTAAAAACAAAACGCTAAAAGAAATTCAGGAATTGTTTGTGCTTTGTATAGAATATTACCATAAAAGACAGAATACCTTAACGTATAAGATATCTGTACAATGAATTGTAATAGGGCACCATTTCTTTGTGCCGATAATAACATTCAGGAAAAATCTTGAAAAGTTAATGATAATTAAACGTTGGTGAAATAATTTTTCGGAATAAAAGAGATTTCTTTCGATAAAAATAAAATACATTATAATATACAAGCAAATCAAATAAGTTGAGATATGTAGACGTCATACGATGAGGCTAAGAAAACCTTTTAGGAAACTTATGACAACAGATAAATTCCACTTAAAAAAGTTGGTTGTATTATCAAAACTAAATATTTTTCGATTCAGATTAAAACATTTTTTGTGATCCTTGCTTTTTGTTGAAAACCGTATGTGGTATTTCTAATCTTTACATTTTGTTCTTTATAAAAATGATAGAACATAACAAGCAGACAAAGAAAAAAAAACATATTTCAATGAAAAATACTCAATTAAATGACAATATGAAAACAAAGAAAAGACAAACATCTTTCAACAATACAGTTCACATAAAAACAAAAGACTAAAAAATGTAAGCTACACCAAACTCCACACCTCCTTAATTGTCTTACATATGACATATTAGATGTGTAACTTAGAGAATTAAGCGTCCTTGAATTTTATAATTCTGCGTTTTTTTCTAGATTTGTTCGCAAAATTATCATGTTGTTCTTATCTAAGAAGAAAATAATAATGTGCGTAGCTTTAATTTATCTTTTATAGGATTCAATCAATACAGCTAGGCTCAAAAGGACTCGAACGTGTTTTTTCTTATTTTTTTTATCTATAAAGATATAGCACTTACCTTCGTATTTGTATGTGTCCTGCTATTTGACCGTTGTTGAATAGTTACCTTCGTTTTTTTATTTGTCGTGTTATTTGACCGCTGTTGAATAGTTATCTTCGTATGTTTATGTGTCGTGTTATTTGACCGCTGTTGAATAGTTATCTTCGTAATTTTTATTTGTCTTGTTATTTGATCGCTGTTGAATATTTTACCTTCGTATTTTTATGTGTCGTGTTATTTGACCGCTGTTGAAAAGTTACCTTCGTATTTTTATGTGTCCTGTTATTAGACCGTTGTTAAATAGTTACCTTCGTATCTAATGTGTACGGTTATTTGACCGCTGTTGAAAAGTTACCTTCGTATTTTTATGTGTCCTGTTATTAGACCGTTGTTGAATAGTTACCTTCGTTTTTTTATGTATCCGGTTATTTGACCGCTGTTGAAAAGTTACCTTCGTACTTTTATGTGTCTTGTTATTTGATCGCTGTTGAATATTTTACCTTCGTATTATCTACGTAAGAGTTCTAACAAACCTTTAAGTTATGAATAATTTTTGCTGTATTGACTAGAAATGTGGTTTTTAAATCAGTTTTTAATTTTATAATGAATTATTTTGATCTGAATGTTGTATGTTTTAGGTTTTTCCGTCATAGGGAATAAGATGTGGTTCTGTTGACAGGTCTGTGATAGTTTATGTTCTCTCACTAAAAGTTATACGCATCTGTCCCATTTAGCGCAGCTAAGATCAGAACAACTTATACATAGAAAATAATATTGGGATCGGTTAAGACAAAAAAAATAATTTGATGGCAAAAGAAAATATGAACTCTCCCTTACTTAATAGCAACATTCAAGCAGCGCCTGTATATGGAGTATATCTCCAAGTTGATTCAATATTCCACAGCTTGAACTTCCGATCATGATCCTTAATAGAGGGTTGCTGCTTACATAGAAGCAATTAAACAATGACATGTGGTCTCAAATCATTTAAGCTATTCTCTTTCATTCCAAAAGGTCATATTTTCTCAGCGGGAAGAACTAATTATTCAAAATCGATATAATGGGAGATGAATATGTGTTTTATTGAGATTGAAACGGTCAAATAAAACAAAGTAATATTTAATAGGTTAAGAAACTAAAATAAGCTATAATTAATATTAATTTAATTTTCAATTTTAGAATCGGGTTAAATATAGAAATTCAGGATTTTTAACATGTAATGATTTTAGAAATAATTCATGACAGCCGTAGATTTGTTTTCATTTAACCATGGTTTTGGCATTTATATCCGATTATTTTACCATGAGCATTACCGAGGGGTAAAATACGAATATAAATGCCCAATCCATTGGTAAATGAAATTAAATCTGTGGCTTCCATGAATTATTTCGAATCTAATGGGACATGTGGGACAAATTCTGTAATTCTGTTAACCGTAAAAGCCCTATACCTACAATATTGTTTAGGCTGTTCCATTTTACCCAATTTGAATAATATAAGAAATATTACATAATTCAATGATTTTTTTTAATCGCATTTTTCACTTATATTTTTTCTTGCAGTGTAATTTTATTCGTTCTAAGGCGTTCAAGAAAATTTAAAACGCCCGGTTTTTACAGTTGACTCTTTTATACGGAAACATACTTGTGACGTCATCTTGTTTCGTAGCCAAAACAATAACATAAATTTGATGGATTTTTTTATAGAGATAAATATATTGTATCTAAATGTTGGTCTACGTAAACTGGGGGGGGGGGGTTGACGTCGAATATTGACAATATATGGTAGTATAATTAAGTTGGTCGCAACTCGGAACAGCCGTTTTTGTGTATTTCTTCGTTTGCACTAAAGGTAGATATATTGTGATTATACTGGTTGACGATAATAGGTCTTCATATTAGAATGCCTTGTAATTCATATGTGTCATAAAATTCTCATCGCATCCTATAAAATGAATTATCAAAAGTTCATTTGTCCATTTGAAAAATCATTTTCCTTTTCTTAATTTATTTCAAGAGTACGCCACTACTTGGACTCTTGGTACATGGATACATGATAGTATGTTTAAGCACTTTCTCTTTTTTTCATAGCCCGTTACTATTTTGTTTTCTGTTATATTCCATTGATTTCGCATTTCTGTATCATATAAACGTACGTATCTATATTATAAATAAAGTGTATTTGCTATTAACTATTAATTCTCATCATAGATACCAGGACCAACATTTTATATACACGCCAGATGCGCGTTTCGTCCACGAAAGACTAAACAGTGACGCTCAAATCAAAAAAGTTTAAATGGCCAAATAGAGTTTGAAGTTGAAGAGCATTGAGGACCAAAAATTCCGAAATGTTTTGCCAAATATATCTAAGGTAATCTATTCCTGAGGTGGAAAAGCCTTGGTTTTTTCAAAGATTCAAAGTTTTGTTAACAGTTAATTTATAATTATGAACATATCAATGACAACTCAAGTCAACACAGAAGTTTCTTCCTTATGGCGATCATGCATGCATTGCTTTAGAGTCCCTTTATATTATAGTAGTATATTAATCATAGAATACGTGCAGATAAAGAAGAAATTAATTGTCCTGTCCCTGTCCGTGTCGAAAAACCACAATATTGACCATGCTCTGATTGGCTTTTTTATTTTTCATTTTTGTTATCTATCATACGATTGGATCTCAATGTTAAAACCGGAAGTCATGTCGGACCTTAAAGTTGGTCTGATGACGGAAACAATATCCAAACGCCTTTATTTTCGTTTTTCTACCAAAATAACACAAACTGAATAATCATAAGAATGGATGACAAATGCGACTATGCATTGTACCTATATGACACAGATGCATGATGATTAGTTTATTGTGGAAGGAAGAGAAGCGACACACAAAATTAGATCATCTCGTTTAAAAGTATAGATGAACAAATAAGTTAGATGTACAGGTAGGTAGAATGATATATTTAAGTTAAAAAAATCACCTAAACCAAATGCCTGTACCAAGTCAGGAATATGACACGTGTTATCCATTCGTTGTATGTGTTTGAGCTTTGATTTCAACATTTGCAAAATTTGCTCAAAGACTTTCTGTTATTGTTCTATGTTGTGTCTTGTGTACTTTTATTTCTCTGTTTGTCTTTTTTGTCTTTTTTAGCCATGCCGTTGTCACTTTATTTTCGAATTATGAGATTGACTCCTTTTGGTATCTTTCGCCCCTATTTTAAAACAATGTAATATAGAAATAAGAATATGTGGTATTATTGCTTATAGGAAAACCGTTAAATTTAAGTAGATGTAAACAATAATATGTAACCGCACGGTCATCAACAATTTGAAAACCCCATACCGTATATTGTGCTTTAGAAGGCCGCGACATGGAAATTATGAAATAATTCAATGGTGCATACTAACGACTTAATTTTTAGCAGAACAGTTTTCGTATAACGTCCATTTTCACTGAACTAGTATACGTTTTTGTTTAGGGGTCGGCATGATATTCATACATATTAGTGAAAACAGCATTTCATATCGAACAAATACAATGCGACAAAAGAAAAAGTAAAATCATTTTATATTACAGGTTCCTGGCTTTGCACAGGCATATACAGAGTATGTGGTTATTAAAACTGGTTACTTATAACACGTAGCACTAATCCTCTATACTAAATCTGGAACACTGATGTACAGTACGAAATAAGAACAAACTTTAAAAAATCAGTTGAAATGAAAAAATGAAATGAATGTTGAAAAAATGAAATAATGTTAAAAAGAAACATTAAAACACTTACCACTGATACCAGGATTAAAATATCACAGAGCGACAATCGCATATGCAATGTAGGATTTGATAGAAAAGCAGTAAAGTAAGAATGTATGAGCTTTCAAAGAATTCAAAATCATTGCAGTGCCCTTGTATTCTTTATTCATCTCCCCTGTTTTGCGTCAACTTACATGTACATATATAGTGGATTCAAACCATAGTGAATCGGACCATCACTTGGAACAGTCATGTCATCAATTCACCGTTTCAGAATCCGATGCATTATGGGTAATATTTTCAAAAGTGTACACCAAAACGTCCTGATTGGTTGAAAACGTCCAAAAACAATGGAAATTCAACCAATGTCGTGACGTTAATTTCATTTTGGGGTATGAACAATGAAATTACCCATAGTCCTTTAGATTCTGAAACGGCCAATTGACTGAGTCAATTTAGGTAAACGTCCATTTGTTGCGTTTACTAAATACATTGTTCTTATGAACATTATGAAGATGAACGTTAAAACGTACGGATTCGCCAAAGCTTTCGAAACGCACTAAAGCAATAAATCAAACAAAATACCACCGTAGTAAACTTTTGATTAACATTTAACACTTTGGCAATCTTCCATATTTAATAACTAGCTTCACAATAAGTAATGCATTTTCTAGTACTTCCTTTTTCGAGCTTCCAGTAGGGAGTAATGATATCCCCACTGGAAAGCATCTGACAGAGTGTATTTGCATAAAATCCTTGTGATTGATAGCCACTGATAAAAATGTTGAAAATTAATAAATTGGTATAAATAACAACATACGGGTTACGATCATCCACACTGCTATGGTTTTGCCTGTATTTTAGTTTATTTTAGTCTTGTTTATTTATTGTAAACCTGTCGTGTAATGTTGTCATGTTAATGTTATAATTAACACTGCCATTAAAGTGGGAGGTTTTATATGCCACAAAACCAGGTTCAACCCATCAGTTTTTTCATAAAATGCCCTGTAGCAAGTCAGGAAAATTGCTATTGTTACATTATAGTTCGTTTCTGTGTGTGTTACATTTTGGTGTTGTGTTTCTGTTGTGTCGTAGTTCTCTTATATTTGATACGTTTCCCTCAGTTTTAGTTTGTAACCCGGATTTGTTTTATCTGTATCGATTTATGAATTTTGAACAGCGGTATACTACTGTTGCTGTTATTTATTAGATTCGTTCGTTAGTACTAACTTCAAAATTATATTTGGCGAAATTTTATGAGTAGATACGAAAAGTTCTTTATATCTTTTCATAGTTTATAAGTATATACTATATATTTAAAAGTGAAATTTAGATTTAAAACGACAAACAATCAAAATGATTATTTATAAATTTGTATCCACAAAGTTGCCCTAGAAACACGGTTTTACAGATTTTTTTCTAAATTCGATTTTCTTAATATCTGGACATTAACCAAATAACGCTGTCTCTTCGTTGTATCCTAATAACATCGTGCCCACCATGAAATCAGTCCTTTTTCCAGATTAATGTAACATGAATATTTCTAGTCTTAGACATCATCGGAAAATTTTCTGTTAGATCGAATCAGATAAATAGACATAAAGGTATCTACGCTAGACAGTAGACTTTTGCTTGATAGAACAATGACTAGTCTTATAGAAGAAAACCAAACATGAATCGACGGGAAGACGTTAATACCTTATGACAATAATTTTTCGACGTTTTCTTGTAACGTGATTAACAAAAGTCTTTGAAGTCACGGGTATGTTCCTGATGTCGACTCGCAAAAGCTTCAATGCTTGAACTGGTACCTTAACGTAACGAGAACGGTCTTTTTGGAGCTTAACTATCTCAAAATTTTGACATTACTATTTTAAGAAGATCAAATCAATCAAAGACATTAGTATGTACTTATTTTTGTAAGCAATGAATTTTAAAGAATAATCAACAGTTAGCTAACGAAGATTGACATAAATGTAGAGATGATATTATAAGAAATATTGAAGACTTTAAAATTGAAAACTGCTTATCATCAAGTTGGAACCACGACTTTTCGATACCCTTAACTAACGAAGTTCATGACAAACATTATCATTTTTCTGTACTGCTACTGATAATTAAATACCTACATTTTGGTTTAACCCCAGCATTCAAAACATTGAACATTTTTCTATAAATTTCTGAGTTCATCACCTTACCAAATTAAACTTCAATAAGTTTGAGATCACGATAATAACATCTGCACTCAGCAATATGCGTCAGAGTTAAAATAATATAGGATTACAAATAGAAATGGACAACGAAAACCATGGCTCGTGTATTACATATTTTATTTCTATTTTGATGCATATGTTGATTCAGTCTTTGAAGTTTAATTATTTACAAACTGAGCACGAACTATAGATAATATCTTAAATAAGAATCACGAAGAGAAGACATTTTATCAAAGAATGAACAGAGAGTTGAACATAAGCTGCCTTACAGGAGGCATGTGATCTCGCCTCTTGAAAATCGTACTTCAGAACTGTGTTATCTCTTCAGTGATTGTTCAATTAAGTGTATTCAAATTCATTATACGGTCCTTTTTGAAGAACCAGTCTTTCCTTTTTTTTAGCTCACTTATTTTGCAATCATCATGTTCATATCAGGATACAGGGTTTAATCTTAAATTTCAAAGTATACGATACCGAAAAGGGACACTTATAAACACGCTAACCTTATCAAATACAAATTAATCTATTTACGACCTTTTCTAATCTATTGTTCATTTGCGACTGGAGGGTTTATTTATACATCCCATCATTATGTTATTGTGGTTATTGTTTATTTTCGTATTCTTGTCTTTCATTTTTCATTTTTGCTTTTTGCTTTGTCTATATGTCTTTTTGTGCTATTTAGTTACATATTTGTTTTTGTTTATTTGCAGAGATTAAGATAATAACACAATGTTGACTGCTGTGCACCTATTTTTGACATTTTTACTTATTTTGTCTGTTTGTTTTGTTCACACATCGTTGTCAATATAATGGAATTTGATGCGACTGTCATACAAGTGAACATTTAGCTAGCCATAAAACCAGGTTCAATCCACCGCTTTTTACATAAGACAATGTTTGTACCAAGTCAGGAATCTGAAATTATTTTCCATTCGTTTGATATGTTTGAGCTTTTGATTTTTTCATTTAATTAGGGACTTTCAATTTTGAATTTCCCTCGGAGTTCATTATTTTTGTGATTTTACTTTTTGTCTCTTTTACATATTGCATTCATACAAAAGATTTGTTATTTACATAATTCTAAAATTATCCACATAGCACGTATTATTTTTTTTTAGCTGTTTAGGGGTTGGTTTTTTTTAACCATTTTAAGCTTTACTATCTTTCTCATGACTTTTTTATTTTATTCTTTTTCTACAGATACTAATGAGATTTCAATTTATTAATAGGTTAAAAGTAATATCACGAAAATAACTCTTACTGCAAGCAACTCTCAAAACGGAAATTTTTATCTTTACGATAATTTTGAACCCAATACAAAATCAAAACTCAGAAGTAAAATATATTTTCAACATTCAATATCAGTCATTTATTCAAATCGCAATCGTTAGAATGTAAAAGTAAGAATCATTATTAGTAATGTTGACTTGCAAACTAAAACAAAACACACACAGGCACACATATAATCACACATAAATATCCTTTAACAAGAAAGTTTATATTTCAAAACTTCAAATAACACAATTATATATATATATATATTATAATATGTATGGCTCGTTATTTTTAGTTTTTTAACGTAGGTCAGAATTCAATTGAATCTACAGGTGGTAAATACTTCTGAAAAAAATAACACAAATGATTTAAATTGTTGAAAAATTAATAAGTAAAATAGAGTCTACTAATTAACATGTAATAACAGAATTATTAAATACAAAATTATCAAATTCGAATGTGAAGCTGCTTGGCAGTGTTTTTGCTATGCGTGTTGTATGTGAGCTCGTATTAGTGTTTGTGTTTCTCTTTTTGTATTTAATGGTACAATTAACTATGTGCTGTACGTATTATTATCATTTATTTTCCAGTTAAATTTTTATCGTTTATCAAGAATGAGGTGTAGTAATATTAGTAATGAGAGAACCATCCACCAATAGACCAAAGGACTATGATGTAAAACGACACCATATAGTTCAATTTAAACAGACAACTGATTACAAAATGTATACCATATAGTTCAATTTGAACAGGTACTTGATAACAAAATGAGAAAAAAATACTTAATCGAAAAACGGCCACATTTGAGTACCATTAAAAGCAAAAAAAACAGGGAGGGCCGGCAACCAACGACAATTAAAGGACTAAAGGCTGCAATAGACTGTATAAGACACAAGCCTGTATTTTGTACATAACGAACATAGCGCGGTAATTATTGTTTGTAAACGCTCTCAACCATCTTCTACCCTGGAACAGTGTTGCCAGACAAAACATAGAAATCAACTGTGAGACTCATTTAAAAATAAAAAATTAAATTCTCACCAGACTGGTTGGTACTTAAAAGAAATATAACTCATAGAAATAAGAGTTAAGGAACCTCAGTGTATAATACTTACTAACATCCAGGTACAAACACATTTTCCACTTACAAATATTCTATTTTTCAAAGACCTTAATGTCAATATATTTTGACTATTTTATTAATTATGTCTGTTTGTAATTATAACGGAATTTTAATCTGTCGTACAAGTGAGAGGTTTAACACTATAAAACCAGGTTCAATCCACCATTTTCTATATTTGAAAATATCTGTACCATTTCTATGTATAGTTGTTTGTCTTTTTTGTCGTTTTTCGTTTTTCGCCATGGCATTGCTGTTTTTTTTTCGACTTACGAGTTCGAATATCCCTTCTGATTTTTTTCAACTTTCATTCTTGTAATCATTTTGAATGGCTTATTTCAACATATATATAAAGTCAAAACTCTTAATGAACTGTATGTTCGGAAAAAAGATATACTATAAATCAAATGATTTGACCATTTTTGAATTCTCACATTCACTTCAGAAAACTTCAACGAAGATATCACAAAATTATCTATATATTTACGGCGTTTAAAAATAAAACATTGATGATTGTATTTGTATTCAGCAAAGGTGTTGTTGCGAAAAATAATCTTCCACTGCGTATTTAATAACACTCAAAAGGAATAATTAGAATACAAACTCTTCTCTTTATTCGTTTTAAAAAGTAAAATCACAAAAATACTGAACTCGGAGGAAATTTCAAAACAGAAAGTCCTTAATCAAATGGCAAAATTAAACGACAAAACACATCAAACGAATGGACAACTGTCTTATTCCTGCCTTGGTCAATGTTGGAACAGGCATTTTCAAATGTAGAAAATGGTGGATTGAACATGGTTTTCTAGCGCTAAACCTCTGACTTGTATAACAGTCGCATCAAATTCCGGTATATTTACAACGATGCGTGAACAAAACAGGAATAATATGCTAAATAGTCAAAAATATGGGTACAGAATTCATTACTGTGTCACAATCTCAAAACAAACAAATATTTAACAAAAAAGCACACAACTGTATCTTAAAAAATTCTGAGCTTCCTTTAAGACTTTTATGAGAAAGTGTTAAATTTGATTCGAACACATTATCGTGTTTATCTTACCAATGCAGTTTCCTCGCTATTGTCAAATGTCGACGATCCGGAATTTTCAGAGGACTCAGCATCATTTGAATTTTCTTCCTGACTTGTATCTGCTGAAAACCTCTGAAAAAAAATTAAACTTGATATTGCAAAAGAATTATACAAAATTAGTGCTTGTCAAACTTGTATATAACCAGTGTATTTTTTCTGATAAATTGGTTGGTTCAAATGTTTTGCTTTTTCACTGCCTAATACTAAGTGCGTCTTAAATTTTGCTCTTTACGTTATCTCCGAATCATTCAAAATCTTCTGTCAAAGATAAATTAAATTTTATGAAGTTTTACTAAGTAACTTGTCTATAATTCGTTAACCCCAGAGACTATCAAAATGTTGAATGTTTTTATTATAAATATAAGATTAAGAAGATGTGGTATAAATGCCATTGAGAAAACTCTTCAATAGAGATCAAAGGCTCCAGGATAATAATTTAATACGCCAGTCGAGCGTTTCGTCTACATAAGACTCGTCAGTGACGCTCAGATAAAAAAAAAGTTACAAAGTCAAACAAGTGCAAAGTTGAAGAGACCAAATGAAACAGAAATTAACGTTTAATTCCACCAGCACAGCGCCTGACTCGAAAGTTGAATAGTAATCAATATAATTTCCCTACACACAACAAGCGTTCTAAACAAAACTAACTTTTAAACCAAAAATCATGTAAAACGTTTTAAAAAGAGCAAAAAACTAAAGCAGCGCAAATGGTCTTGCATAATAGTTTACCGTCATCTTTGTTTTAGGGAATGCAACCTGAGTTAAATAAACCATGATATCCTCTACAAAATCACTGTCTAATAGTTTGATGGTACTCTCGTGGAATGATAGTTCACCAGTAGCATTATAGACGAAGTAGTAGTTAAAACATTAAAAACGATTTCCATCAGAAAAATACCTGTTCCTGCCTTCTTGAACAAAACTAAATCCTTTGTATATCTAATCATTTGTAGGATGAAATGTTAAAAACCTTTTATCTTATTGTTATTTAGATGCCATTCAAGTCGCCATTGAAATTACACGGGCACACAGAAAGAGACATGAATCTTAAGGAGATACATTCAAGGTAAAAATCAAATACCGCAGGAATCGAATGAACTCCAAAATTAGCGAGGTCGGGTGCGTCCACTAATTTACGCTAAAAAAGGAATATTGAAAGTATACATACCGAATGAACATTATGTGACATGTTAGATTCTGCAGGTCGCGGAGCTCTACTTGTTGCTACTTTCCTTAATACATCTTGATTATCAGGTTGAGTTACCGTTAAATGGTGTTCGCGTGTTGTCCATTGGTTGTTGGGGTATTTTCTTCTCAGTCTAGGCTTTACTGGAATAATAATTTGTATATCAAAACATTTATCATATTGGGCACATCATCTGTCGTGACAAATATAGTGCAGATCGATTATTTAAAGACTCGAATCTTTTTCATTTTTAACTGTGCAACTTTTAAAAAATTATATAAACCTAATATTTGCATTATTAGCACTAATATAACACACGGCAAATAGACATTTACTGCCCACACAATCCGGGATGGTAAACCACTGGGCTTTTGTCACCTTCTTTTTATTTGAAAATTCCGTAATTCAGTGAACAATCACACATATATGCATAGGTCTATAAATCCTATGGGTACTTTTATAATCCATTCATCATTAAGAACATACATGTGGTAACCAATGTTTGCATATATTATATAAACAAAATATATTATTTATAGACGAATATTTGTAATATTGTGTCATCGAAAACAAGATTTCTGATGTCCTAGAACAGTTTCATCATGGAGTCGCGTGAGATTTGTTAAAACATTTATTTGAAGAAAATAGACAAAAAACATTCAATCATTTCAAGATAAATGTTAATGTCTCGTTATATGCTATAGATGAGAATTATCCCCAACCGTGTGTACTGCATCAAAACGATTAAATACTTCCAACATCAGTCTCTCGGAACGCCAAAATGTATGAGATATTTTTCGTTTGCAGCATCTCAGAGATTTTGTTTGTAGGTAATCTATTCATAATTCAATAAAAAAAAAGTGATGTATGTATTGTAGATTTTAATCCTATATAGTGCCTCCTGTAAACATGAATAATTACAATCGCTTTACTAAAATATCAAGGCTGTTTTGTCAAGCAGAAATTATATTTCACAAATAATTATATTTTCAAAATATGTTTATGTATAAGGAAAACTATCTTTCTATTTTGGTGTTACTATTCTAAAAAAAAAAATACCTGTAGCAACGCTTGGAATTATGTTAGTTGTAGGATTTTTGTCAATCATTGGAAGTTGCTTATTTTTAAGATCTGATTTCGAACTTATATCTTCTTCTTGGTTTGGTTGATCCACATTATCGATGGCACCCTCCTCGTGCACATGTCTCAGAAAGTCTGTTCGTTTCTGAGTATATGGATCGGCAATTGATGCATCTTCTAAAATATTAAGTGGGTCATCCACTCGTGACTGAGTGGTTTTGTCCACTTTAGAGAGTGTCTTTATTTGGGTATTTTTCAACTGGAAAACTCCAATTGTATTTTCAAGTTGCCTCGTTCTTGCCTTAGCATTCTTCCGCGGCATATTTTCATATTTTGAATGCTCTTTTTTATCACTCTTCCCCGCGTTATCAGCTATTTTTCTTTTTGACCTGGATTTAGCGTCTTCAACATTTGACTTTTTATATGTTTTCTGTCTGCAAACATGTTCGCCTTCAATTGTCATCTCTGCTGATTTGTTATTACTTGACACATCATAAGGACGAACAAGATTTTGTTTTGACTGTAATTCATTTTGTTCATTGTCACTTGAGGCTAATGTCTTCTTATTGCTGAATCCAGCAATTGTTTTGTGTTTATCGGTTATAATACTTTTTTCGTGCAGAATCTGAGAAATGCTTTTTAATTTTTGGGGTGATTTTTTTGCTCTCTCTATCCATATGTGTTTGCAAGGACTATTAGGGTTTACATCCGAAATCAATTCCATGCATCCCTCATGTGCTGCAGATGAACTTCTGTCTGTTGAACATTCAGAAAATGATTCATCTCCTAAAGAACTGTGAACTTCAGCCATGTGAGGTTTTCTTATTTCTTCTTTTGATATTGAAACATTTTTTTCTTTTGCACTAGTATTATCATAATGACTTGTATCATCGTTGTTATCTGTAATACCTGACATCAATACACATGTTTCTTCGTATGTATGAGATATACTTCTATTGGATAATGTATATACTTCATTGTATGATTTATTGTTATCATCATCCTTTGAAGCCTTCTCATATGTGTGGCAATTTGTTGACCAGGTTTCTGAAAATTTTGGATGAACTTTTGGAATTATTACACATTTAAGCAGATTTCTTTATATTTCAATTAATGTCATATGGAACGAGCAACTAGTGAACAATAATCTAAATCCAATTCTCGAACCAATGCAAGCATATATCATAAACTTATATTTTTTGACGCCTTCATTTTGTCTATTTCGATGAGACTGTCATCAAAGTGAGAGTGTTAGCGCTATAAAACCAGGTTTAATCCACCATTTTCTACATTTGAAAATGCCTGTACCAAGTCAGGAATATGACAGTTCTTGTCCATTCGTTTTTGATGCGTATTGTTATATGATTTTGCCATGTGATTATGGACTTTCCAAATTGATTTTCCTCTAAGTTCAGTATGTTTGTGATTTTACTTTTTTCGTATAATTGTCAAACAAATATTTTACCCTGTCAGTGTTGTTCTGAAAATATGGCAGCTGATTAATGGTCGTGTTTTAAAGCCGAAGTGTATCGATTGACAACTGTGTAAACAATCAACAAAGAAGGTAGGATATTTAGGTAAGAACATGAATAGCATGTACATTGTATTTAGATGACGGAGCGATGTTTCTGTTTGTTGAATCTCTCTGCCAATTAGGTATTCCCTTTCGCACTTGCATATTGCGACCACCGGATTTTTATGAGAAAGGTCATACTGAGGTAACTGCATAAAGAAAACATGTTGGCAAATTATTGTCTTGGAAGCCAACAATTTAAAAAGGAAATTTCTTTAACATTTTGACAAAAAAAAGTATATGCAAATACGTTTTTTAAGGAAAACCAGCCATCTAGTTATAAAAAATCATAGACATCATTTTGTTTGAAGTTTCATATGACTTTAACTTAAACTTTACAAAACTATATTTATACCAGAATTTAATTTCAAACAGGTCAGTCCTAAGTCTAATTATTAACAGCGCTCAGTCGAAACCGCTTGCTGGTGTCCTATTAGTCCCGAAGGCAATCAAACAGGTCAGTTTTTAGGTTTAAGAAATTAGCAAGAATTAATAACAATTTTCTTCCTTTTATTAATAATTTGTTGTTCCAGGTCAACACTTACATATATAAGGTAATATATACTCACGTATACATAAACAAATGTGAAGTGGTTTATCTCTACAGATTACTTTCGCAGTGACAATACACACGATTATTACCACTACGCCTATACCAATGATGATTCTAAAATATTAGCGATGAATTATCGTTACTTCGATCATATATACATAATGAATAACATAAATATAATACACGAACTTTTGTGGAACTGATTAGTGATACGTGCAAGCATTTGATGGACATTTTTTGCTCGTCTACCATATGTTAATTCCCATTCTGTGGCAATTAATTCAGTTCTGTACAGGCATTTTTCTTAAATGATTTATATAAAACCAGGTTTAATCAAGTACCAAGTCAGGAAAATGGCAGTTGCTATCTTATAGTTCGTTTCTCTGTGTGTTGCATTGTCGTTTTTTCTTTGTTCACTTTAGTATTTCTGTTGTTTCGTGGTTTTCTTTTACAGTTGGTGTGTTTCCCTCGCTATAATTTGTAACCCGGATTTGTTTTCAATCTATTTATGACATTCGAACAACGGTTTACTACCGTTGCTTTTATCAATCCACCATTTTCTACATAAGAAAATCCCTGTACCAAGTCATGAATATGATATTTGTTATCCACTCGATTGATGTGTTATGAGCTTTTATATTTTACCATTTAAATATTGACTTTTTTTATTTTACTTTTGATTGCTTCATATTAAGTAACATAAAAAAGTCAATATCTCATAAACAGATTTAGACGATTTAAAATCAACGAAAGAAATGAGCAGCTACCTTAAGAACCAATGGTAGAACGTTATTGTGCATATTCAAATTGTCGCACGAATAAAATGGGATACTGTGGATTTGTTTTGTTTAACATGTTTAAGGGGAAACCAAATTTTGTGGATTTCGTATGTGCAGGCGACCCACCAAGTTAAAATGATAATTCTTAAATTTTGAAGCAATACAACAAAAAACAAAATGACCTGGGATTCAGTAAGCTTAATATATATCTAAGATAGTTGCATAGTTTGATGAAAATCCAAGTTGATTTGAAAAAGTTATAAAAAAATTAAAAATGCCTATCTCTATTTTGTCGACCGAATTGCAAATTCTAGCTTTTTTAACCAAGATTAATTTAATTCTTTAAATTTTACAGCAATACAACAAAAAACAAAATGACATGGGATTCAGTAGGCTTAATAAATATGTAAGATAGCTGCATAGTTTGATGAAAATCCTAGTTGATTTATAAAGTTATTAAAAAAATTAAAGTGTACTATCTCTATTTTGTCCGAATTGCAAATCCTAGCTTTTTTTACCAAGATTAATTTAATTCTTAAATTTTACAGCATTACACATGTTACAACAAAAAACAAAATCCTGGGATTCAGTACGCTTAAGATTTATCTCAGATAGCTGTATAGTTTGATGAAAAAGTTAAAAAAAAAAAAAAATTAAAGATGCCTATCTGAATTTAAATAATAATTTTTAGTTTTTCCTATTGTAAAATTAAATTCTCTCATTTATCAGCAATTAATCAAACTACCAAATAAGCTTGAATTTTGTAAGATCAATATCTATTTTAGTTAAATGGGCTGACCTACACCAGTCAAAACTAAATTTGAAGGTCAAGACTAGTCGAGACAGGTCGAGACTGGTTCAGACTAGTCGAGTCTAGTCGAGACTAGTCGTGACAGGTCGAGACAGGTCAAGCCTTGGTCAAGACATATCAGACTACACCAAGATCATTAAGTACTGAATCAAACTAATTAACTAAAGTCGAGACCTAGTCGAGTACACTTAAGTATAGTTAAGTACAGTCGAGACAATTTCGAGACTAGTCGAGTAAAATGTATGCTCGATTTTACTGGTCGAGCACAAAACTGGTCAAATCAGACTCTGAGCAGTTTGTAGTGCAAGTATATAACTAAGATCTAAAAATTCACATAAATCGAATAAGTGCATCATCTCAGATAAACCAGATTTTTTTAGAAATCAAAGGAGAGATTCGTTTAATGTTTCCAAACAATAAATCAAACATTGTAGGGAAATTAATCCACGCATTCTGCGGATAGGTAGCGATCTGTGAAAAAAAAACTTAATTCTTACGGTTTAAGACCCATAGTTATGCAACCATAATACGACGGGAGAATCAAAATTGAGGGAGTCGCATGATTTAAAAAAAAAAGCAAAAACAATCTTTGATGTTTTGATGTCTTTAGAACTTGATGCGACTGTTAAAGCTAGCTATAAAACCAGGTTTAATCTACCATTGTCTACATAAGAAATGACTGTACCAAGTCAGGAATTTGAGTTGTTATCCATTCGTTTGATGTGTTTGAGCTTTTGATTCAGTCATTTTATTACGAACTTTCCGTTTTGAATTTTCCTTGGAGTTTGATATTTTTTTATTTTACTTTCAACTTCTTTTAAAGTATGTGACCACGACTTTAACACATTTATTGTAAATGCACAAACAATCCAAATATTTGTTTGATTTATCAATCATGTCGAACTTGAAATCCATCAAATATTGTAAATTCAGAAATAAATAGGATATTCTTATTAGTATGCAAAAAATGCGACAGTTTAGTTAACGCATCAATGTAAATATAACGGAATTTGAGGATACTGTCATCAAAGTGAGAGAGTTAGCGCTATAAAACCAGGTTTAATCCACCATGTTCTACATTTGAAAATGCCTGTACCAAGTCAGGAATATGACAGTTCTTGTCCATTCGTTTTTTATGCCTTTTGTTATTTGATTTTGCCATGTGATTATGGACTTTCCGAATTGATTTTCCTCTAAGTTCAGTATTTTGGTGATTTTACTTTTAATTATCATGATAATAGAATAATTTAAACTCGCATTTTGATTTTTTTTTTAAATGAATTAAACAGGGTTTTCTCAAAATATAAAATTGCAATTTAGTTAAAAATGAGGAAATCGAAATAATTTCTGGTTTTACAGTACCCTGTCGATGTGTTCTGTTTGTACTATTATCTTAGTAAATAACAACATCATACTGACTTTACTATTATCTTACCCAATAACTACGTCATTATTGTGCTGTTCATTGGAACTTTGATCTAAAACAAAATTTGAAGAAACAAGTGGTTATTAACAACTTTTATTAGAAATTGTAATACATGAATCAAGAAACTATTACCTCAATAATAAACTCAGAATAAACCTATGAGCTTTTATAAAGGTATAATTCGTAATATAAAAAGGTAAAAATAAGTAAACATGCAGAAGAATTATAAGTTTTCGAGGAGATATGGACTTCTCTTGTTCATTTGCTTCAAATGTTCTTTGTTGCAAATACATACGATTTAATCGAAGGCCTAATAATATGACTGCATAAGTTAAGAAGAAAAAGTTTAGAAAAAATAAATATAAAGGTTGAATTCATGCACAGAGTTGCTCTTAACACGCTAATATAGGTTGAAAACATATTCGTTAACCATGGGCACAGTCAGAACTGCTGCAAAACAAATTGAAAACTCCAACAATATCATATAAATAGAACACGCTTTCCTTATGTTATTGTCCCTTTATAATGAAAACGACAAATTGGTTGATAAAATTTTGATCTGGACGCTTTTTTGAGGATATTAGATTGGTCAGTTTTGTAGTTATTGTTATTGGTGGGTACATTTACACAGAGCACACGCGGTTTTTGGAAAGCATTTTATGCCGGGATCATTTTTTTTTTATAAAAGCTTAAAATGCATCTTTAGCGATGATACGTACCACATATTTTTTCTCAAATTGAAACGATTTTGCTGTAAATTTTTTAAGTTACTTTTATTTCATATTGATATTTCGTATTTTGAAGAATACGATAACAATTACGTGCTATTGATTAGATTGAATAGTGGGCTTTAAAAACACTTTTTCGGCAACATATCCTACCATCTCCTTACTTTGATATAACAATATATCTTAACATTTTCGACACAGTAAGATAGTAGATAGTAGTTACAATTTCACACAGTTTGAAAAACTTTGTTGTATACATGACCACTGTTCACTTCCACACTTCTTTTATATATTTTAATGAAAGTTTCGAAGTAAAAAGTTACAGGTTACTTAAACTAAAGTAATTTAAAAAAAACAATCATACAGATTATTTTTCATTTCATCATATACATTTGATTTCATAACTGAAGACTTGGTAAAGAAAAAATGCTCATCCATCACAGAAAATAAAATAATTGGGGAATGTGTCCCCTTTTGTATATAACTTTACCCACGAACAAAAAAGTGACTCTGTCCAAATTTGTTTTTGGTCTAGGTTTTGAAGTAATAAGCATTGGGTAAAAATCAATAACACTTGGTTGAGGCAAACTTAAGTTATGTGAATAGAAACAGGAAATTCAAACTTGATCTCTTTTCTGTTTTCTTGTAATAAGCAGTATGTATATGTTTGATAACAGTTGGTTGTAGCAAACTAAAGTAAGAGAACGAAACCCAATTTCAGGACTTACAGCGCGCAAACAAACGAACAAACAGATTAACAAGGTTAATACATAATGCACCATACGTGTATGATAAATACATATCTTCCAATCAAGAAATACACACGAGAGTTACAACATAACAATTATTGTTTATTTTCTTTACGAGTGTTCTTATACAATGCATATATAAACTTATTGAACATACATGCATAAAAATGAAATGAAGGCTTAAACGTGAAATCCAAAGATAACAGGCTAAACAAATAAGCATTAAAATGCTCTTTAGCTAACTGTGTAACCCTCTTAAAATAAAGTGTTGTTGTTGTTGTTGTTGTTGTTGTTGTTGTTGTTGTTGTTGTTGTTGTTGTTGTTGTTGTTGATGTTGTTGTTGTTGTTGTGACATAAAAGGAAAGCTACATAAATTTATTTTTTAATTCATTGCATCAACTAAAAACCAGATGCTCCGCAGGGCGTAGCTTTATACGACCGCAGAGGTTGAACCCTGAACGGTTAGGGCAAGTATGGACACAACATTCAAGCTGGATTCAGCTCTAAATTTGGATTCTGATTAAATAGTTGACACAGCATAGGTTTCTGACACAGAATGAATGTGTTCTAATGAACTTAAAATTTTTGTTTCTCTTAGAGCAATTCACTATGCTGTTGAATATTAATCCTCTCAAAAAAATGTTTGAAGAAATTTTCTTTTTTATTTATGAAATTTCAAATGAGAAAAATTGAACCCAATTTTTTTAATCACATCCCCCTTTCCCTTATTCCAAAACTAATCTCAATTAAAATTTCTAATGGAGTTTGCAACAATAACTACTCATTTAAATACATCATAAAATATTAAGATGTAAAAAAACTGCTTGTTATCACTGAATGGTAAAGATTATTTTAATTTATCAGTTGGTAGTAAAAAGTGAATATACATTGTATATTGTATATAACAAAGATTTAAGTTGATTCTGGACAAAGAAAGATAACTCCAATTAAAAAAAAATCTTGCTATTGCACAATATTTTGCAATTAGATATTTCTTGCTTACTATTCTGGACAAAGAAAGATAACTCTAATTAAAAAAAAATTTGATATTTCACAATATTGTGCAATTAGATATTTCTTGCCATTGCGCAATACTGTGCAATTGAAAAGACTTGCTATTGCACAATACTTAATATAATAATTTTAGATCCTGATTTGGACCAACTTGAAAACTGGGCCCATAATAAAAAATCTAAGTACATTTTTGGATTCAGCATATCAAAGAACTTCAAGATTTCAATTTTTGTTAAAATCAGACTAAGTTTAATTTTGGACCCTTTGGACTTTAGTGTAGACCAATTTGAAAACAGGACCAAAAATGAAGAATCTACATACACAGTTAGATTTGGTATATCAAAGAACCCCATTTATTCAATTTTTGATGAAATCAAACAAAGTTTAATTTTGGACCCCGATTTGGACCAACTTGAAAACTGGGCCAATAATCAAGAATCTAAGTACATTTTTAGATTCAGCATATCAAAGAACCTAACTGATTCATTTTTTGTCAAAATCAAACTAAGTTTAATTTTGGACCCTTTGGACCTTAATGTAGACCAATTTGAAAACGGGACCAAAAGTTAAGAATCTACATACACAGTCATGACAGTTAGATTCAGCATATCAAAGAACCCCAATTATTCAATTTTGATGAAATCAAACAAAAGTTTAATTTTGGACCCTTTGGGCCCCTTATTATGTTGGGACCAAAACTCCCAAAATCAAACCCAACCTTTCTTTTAAAACCTTGTGTTTAAATTTCATAGATTTCTATTTACTTATACTAACGTTATGGTGCGAAAACCAAGAAAAATGCTTATTTGGGTCCCTTTTTGGCCCCTAATTCCTAAACTGTTGGAACCTAAACTCCCAAAATCAATACCAACCTTCCTTTTGTAGTCATTAACATTGTGTTTAAATTTCATTGATTTCTATTTACTTAAACTAATGTTATTGTGCGAAAACCAAGAATAATGCTTATTTGGGCCCTTTTTTGGCCCCTAATTCCTAAACTGTTGAGACCAAAACTCCCAAAATCAATACCAACCTTCCTTTTGTGGTCATAAACCTTGTGTTAAAATTTCATAGATTTCCATTCACTTTTACTAAAGTTAGAGTGCGAAAACTAAAAGTATTCGGACGCCGGACGACGACGACGACGACGACGACGCCAACGTGATAGCAATATACGACGAAAATTTTTTCAAAATTTGCGGTCGTATAAAAATGCATTATAGTCATAACTAAGTTCTCAAAACAAATATTTGATCTATTTTAATAATCATCCTATCATAAATACAAGTATTTCAATAAATCGTTAGCTCACATACCTAGTTGTTTCTTATATTGAACATAATAAATAATAAATTTGCTATAACAACTTTTGAATTTCGTCTTGAATTTACAAAACTGTACAAATTTCCAAACTGTTGTAACAGCAAATTTAAATAGTGCAAAATCTGTATTTTTATCATGCCATTACCGAAGCACATTTTGTATCATTATTGTATGTTTATCCATCTAATCAATTGAAGAGCCGAACAAAGTTTTCACACTTAATTTATAAGTATTGGATCTCTTTCATCCTGTTTGTTTGAAAGTCATTTGAAGAAGCTAAAAACATTGCGTTGCTTAATTGTGCGTTAATGATCTATTAAAATGGTTGCAGTTAATTCTATTCTTTTTTGCAGTCCCACGTTGATATCTATAGTGACTGTTTTTGATATCTATAGTGACTGTTTTTGATATCTATAGTGACTGTTTTTGTATTTTTCCGTTGTGTTTTCGTTGTTTTCCGTTTTGTTTTCTGTCTTTTCTCTTTTTATCTGACTGTTTTTTCTTAGCGTTTAGTTTTCTGATAATTCGTCTGTCACTTTTTTTCAATCTTTTTACTTCTCTCTCTAAGTTTTCCAGTCGATCTATAATACTTGATAAAACTAAATATCTTTCATCGTTATTTGACACTGTAAGGATAAAAACATCTTATAAACAAATGCCATTTTTATATTATTCTATATATACTTTAAAATAATGTTTCCTGAGATATATATTTATGGAATATATATTAAGGTAAACCATATAAAATGTATCTAGGCTATCAATTGCCTAATCCTTTTTGTCAAATTAGCTACAAAGGAACCCAAATATTGTAAACCTTCTATAAATTTCAAAGTAACAACAGATCATTTGATTTAATGAAAAAGACAATTGACACACAAAGTATCATCAAAAATTTATATACTATATAGAATGTAATTGAGTGATAAAAGAATATATAATGTTCTCTTATAATACATAAAAAATTTGATAAATAATCGTGCATAACATAAACTGACAAATATGCATAAATAAACTGACTGAACAAACATGCATAGCATAAATTGACTGCACAATTGTACTCAACATAAACTAACTAAACAAACATGGATAGCATAATCTGACTGAACAATAGCATAGCATAAACCGACTGCACAATCGTACTCAACATAGACTTACTAAACAAACATGCATAAAATAAACTGACTAAAATAAAATAACTGACTGAACAGACATGCATCAAAATGCGTTTGGTGACATATAATGATGTTAGTAAAGCAATATAAACAATGACAGTTCATTGAAAGGGGATAAAGCAATTACTTTTAAACTTGCAATCAATGCTTATCAAATTGTCATTTATGATATTTGAAAGAGAAAAAAGTTAAACTATTGAATCAAAGTCTTTCATATGTGGGTTCTTACACGTTTTATATGAACCTTTTGTCATCCATGTAACGATTATGAACATAAAAAATAAATAATTGTACATGTTTTTGTATTTTGATACAAAACGAATTGAATGTATTTGTTTCTAGAAGAAGTTGCAACAAAACGTAAAACGTTATTTTTGTTTTCAATATAACCACGTGCACAGTCAGTGCAAGGAAATTTCAATCAGTCTTTCATGCAAGATCGTAAACTGATATATACGTATATGTATAAGTCTTCTCTAATATTTATTTGTTGGTGTCGAAACGAAAATTCGTCATATCTTCGTGTATGCTTTTTTTTATTTAAAGAAGTATTGTTAGTACTTTTCAACAAATTATACGATGAAAGCTATCACAAAAGCATTATGACGAATGACTATGCAATATTAAATTATTAACCTTAGTGCATTTTTTGTAACAAAGCAAAGTCCAAATCAGTTGAAATTTAAATGGTTGATATGGCTTGATGGAACGACGTCAATCTACATGAAATGTATGAAGAGCATGATTATGAGGAAAATGATTAAAACATGTTTACAACATCAAATCCTAACTGATATTCTCCAAATCAAAAAGTACTTTTCAAGAAATTATAAAAATGAAAGCTATCACAAAAGTATTATGACAAATGGCTTTGCGATAATAAATAATTGACCTTAGTGTACTTTTTATATCAAAGCGTTGTCCAATTCAGTTGAAATTTAAATGGTTGATGTGACTTGATGGAACGACGTCAATCTACATGAAATGTATAAAGAGCATGATTATGAGAAAAATGATTACAATATGCTTACAACATAAAATCCTAACTGTTATTTTCCAAATCTAATACTGAGGTTATAATATAATGCTATAACAAATGTTAGACTATCACAGATTTGCCTTAACCACCAAATTCCCACAATGACAAAACATTAACATTCGATTAAAATATAATATAAGACAACTGACGTATTTCATAACTTAAATCAGACATATACAAATGCGGCATGGAGAAAAATTGTTATGTGTAATCTTAACCTCTCTACCTTTTTAATCTCGATTTGTGGCATAACAAATGGTACAAAAACATAAATAAAATCAGTACACAAATCATTTGTGAATTGGAATTGGGATTAAATATTTGACTCACATATGCAAGGGATCTCAGAACAACGTTTAGATTTGAATCCTTGAGACCTCAATGTTGAATTTAAATGTGGTCCAAAAATCAAAACTCTAAAACATGTTTAGAACAGCATAAAAAAAAGAATTTTATTTTCGTTAAAATCAAAATGATTCAAATGATCAAAGAACTCCAATAAAACTATGAAAAAGAAAAAAAGTGATTAGTGAACAAAATATCTAATGGTTGTACATTGATAAAACAACATTCTAAAACAAGAGGACTGAACATGCTTAACAATAATGAAAACATCCACTTACAGAAGAGTGTCACGACATTTATCACAATACTTCAAAACTTGCCACTCCAAATGGATTGGAAAAATTCCGTTGTAAAATCTGACTTTTCAGCGCAATAGACGTGTACCATTACAATACGGTAAACACAGTTGAATAAACGTCTTAAAATATTGCACAATGTTGTTTTCTTTTTTTATCAATAAACCTTGGTAAGCCATGTTATAACGTATATATCCCCCTTATGCAGTCTACAATACTCCATATAAATGACCCAAGCATTGTGTAAGACATTATTTGTAATACTCACTATTATTTTTATCATTATTATCAATATTATTTTCTGTAGTAAGTTTGATTGCTGGAAGATTTATCTTTATTTTAGCTTTACAAGATCTGTCAATTGTAGTAGAACCATTGTTAGCAATATCTTGAGATTCGTGGCAACTGTAAAGAAAATAATGATATCAACATTGTCAAACATGTGTTTATAAACTCATCATAATTTTATTTTTATGCCAGACGCGTGTTTCGTCTACAACAGACTCATCAGTGACGCTCGAATCGAAAAAATGTTTAAGTGCGAAGTTTAAGAGCATTGAGGACCAAATATTCCTAAAAGTTTTGTCAAAAACAGCTAAGATAATCTATTCATGAGGTAGAAAGGCCAGTGAAAAAAAAACGTGACATATCGCGGATTGATAAATTTGCCATTTTTAGAATCCCTTAAAGGATGCAGATTCAATAGTGTCAACATGGGTGTTATAAACGGACGGTCCGACGGACAGACAGAGGGATTGACGGTACCGTTGTGTTACTATTACCTTTAGTAGCATCGCTGGGGAAAGGTAATTACTCTGACCAAACTGGTGTCGCGGGTAGAGAAAATTCAAGGCGACATGCAAGTTGTACAAAGCGAGATACGGTACGCAGAATGGGTAATAATATCATAACAATTTATGTAAACGAAGCGTGATTTGATTTTTAGATTATTGGACCCTTTATTGGATAGTATTTTCCAGAGTAATACATCAATAGCAAGAAATCAATATTTGAAGTATTTAAAAATAACTTTTAGAACGATTCATCGAATTGTAAATTTACGACATTCATTTCTATTGTTTCCTATAGTGATAGTTCAGTTTCTATTGTTTTAATTCGGGAAGTTATCAGACAATATCTGCTTCATGATAACCAAGACTACAGCTAACTTGGATAATATAGCAAACCCGTGGTACTTGCGTGGTAGATTTATAACAGGTGCAGATCCAGACATTTCAAAAAGAGGGGTTCTAGAAGAAAAAACACGGTCTCCTTTTCCGTAATATTCACGTAATTTTCTAATTTTTCGAAAAAAAGGAAGGATCCAATCACAAACTCCCACCCCTTACATCTACTGAGTAAGTTATTTGCAACCTTTAATCTGTAGTACATGGTATTTAAAGCTTGCATGGTCGGCGAGGAAACACCGATTATTACTAACTGCACTTTCTTGTGATCAACTGAAATTGATGTGCAGAATTCCATAAGTGAGGATCCTGACATTTGACATTTTAGTTTGTTTATAAGTTCATTTTCTTTTCTGAATTCATTTTTTTACTCTTTTTTTATGGGTTATATATCATAATCGTTAGGTGTATCTCTTTTCCTCGATGTATCTAACAATTATTGTGTTTCAAGTCATACAATCACGAAACAAACATTCAAGTTATTTTAATTTAAACTTGAAGCAGAAAAATGTTTTTGAAGTGACGACGTAAAACTTGTCACTAGTTACAAATAATCAGACTGAAACGGCCAAATCGAACTGAAAAGTCTTAAAAATGACTGAGAAAAATAATGTTTAGATTTTTAAGTTTTTATAGTCCAATTTTCAGATTACAGTCCTTGCTGTAATGTATATCAGATGAGTCTGTTTAAGTCTCACTCACTTACACGACTTGGTATGAAAAAATGAAAAGGACTCCTCCAATCTTAATTTGCTGCAATCACTGTAATGGACTGAAAAGGTTTTTACAGCTTGACAATTTTATCTTGTAAGAACGAGAAAAAAACCCGAATCTTGCATGGACTTATTCTGCAACAATAGAAACATCCTGTGCTTAATCAAGATCATGTATAAATTCAACCCTTCTCTTTGAATTTCCAACATATTACTGAACCATACATGAGAGTTAACGTTTACACTTGTCAACCTGTCGACCTATGTATTTATAGACTTTTCAACATGTCGAACTGTCAACCTGTTGACCTTTACACTTGTCAACTTGTCGACATAAACACTTGTCAACCTTGTAGACCTTTCTAATGTCAACCTGTCGACCTGTTACTCTGTCAACTTATGTACATATAATCCGATTTACTTCTTAAGTTTAACCGATTAACTCCTCCGTTTTCCAATTGAACTACAGTATATAAATCACACATAGATGAGAGGGTGATAGAGCAGATTGTTACTCCGAGAAAACATTGTCAACCTCGGCGAAGCCAAGGTTAACAATGCTTTTTCGAGGGTAACAATCTGCTCTATCACCCTCTCATCTATGTGTTATTTAATTTATTATTCTTAATGTCCTATCATTATAGTCTGTTACAGATTAATTTTATTTTAAAAGTATTTTCTATGACGTCAAGTACATGACAACTTTACAGGTATTAGAAAAAAACGAAAGAGTAAAGCAAGATGGTATTTTTTGGGTTTTTTTTTTTACAGTCAAATAATTAAATCTGAGTTAAAAAGTAGAACTTAAGCATTGTATTTAATTACTTTATGTAAATTAAATTCATTGTCCTTTAAACTATCGATTTTTTACGAGAGGGTAACATTAAAAAATTGTCACCCTCTCAGCCATGTGATAGAGTAAATTAACACCCTCGTAACAGCCAATCAAAATATGGCATTTTAACGTGAAGTATAATGATACCATTTATCTTACTTGACCGAACCTTATAAGGTAAAGTCATGTAGTTGAACTCCTTTCGATCGATAGGAGTTCAATAGAGCGCCGACCATGCAGACCTATTTGCATGTATTCTGGTATCATGATGATTCGTAATTTTTGTTTTGAAAATTATCAAATGGGTATAATATAGACCTTTTTTAACTCGAGGTGCTGGCCAACTGTGAAATCAATTTCATTCTGTCAAAAGCAGGGAGGGCGAGAAATATATTAATTTCAAATTCACAATCCCCTCCCCCCGAAAATCGAATGGTCCGTGCCTTATACATGATTGTTATTTCAGAATTAAAACAATATTATAACTATCCAGTATCCGACTGAAATCTGAAATACTGAAACCGGTGAAGAAAGACAACCGCAATTTATAATATGTCTTAAGTCCGTATAATTGTAAACCTAAGTCACTTGCGTTACCGTACTTAAGTTTCGTTTGAAACTTAAAATTCTCTAATATTACCTATATATTTTACAAATTTTTTTAAACGTTAAGATGGTCAGTATCAACAATGGATAATCATTAGTCACGCACAGTGTGTTCGATTTTGGAGAGAGTGGTTCGTTAATATTTTCCCGTGAAATTGATACAAATGAAATTACGGCAACATCCTCACACTCAAAATCATTAGTTAGAAATAGTAATGTTCGTATAACGTAAGTAGATACGCAGCTATCACACTTAAAATACAGAGCTATTTTTACCAATCAATTGAAATTACTGTAAGTCCGTTATTAACTTGATTGCAGACAATTGATTAACAAAGGTGACACTTTCTCGACGAGAGGTATAGGGTTAAAATTGTACACTAAATGCAGGACTATCATGACTTAAGTTACCTAGATTTGAGTCTACAGTTATTTTCGGCACTAGTTTCTGGTTTGAAGAAACCTTCAGCACAGGGCTCACATTTGCCTGAAAATATAATATGTTCGTATATAATTTGTCAAAATGTGCATTACCGAATATCATTATAAAACACAGTTTTGGAATTCAACTAATACCAAATGTGCACAGCCTTCAGTCTTTTGCTTTTCTCAAGGTATGTTTCTGCAAAACATAATATGTAGCTAAGCAACTATTTGATCTGGCTTTCAGATTAAGCTATATTCGATTCTCAATTATTTGTTTTGCTTTAAGTTTTCTCACTGTTTGTATTTTTTCCTACTCTGGATATTTAGATCAATTTCCGCGATTACATAATATTAGTATCTTGTGTCCATTTAAATTGAAAAGAAAATACCAAAGTACGAAACTTTAACGTTGAATGATTTTAAAACATATTATAGATTTGACCTTTCCATAGTTCAGTTTCAAGCGACACTGATGTAGAGACCACACATCTGGTGCATTGATTTAAAAAGGAAGCGTCAGACCATTACCCTTCAATATACAAAATACAGCTTGACCAGCTCGTCTGCAGGCGTTTAATATACATTTTTTCCTAATATTCTGGCTGTCACCGAACAAATAAGAGAACCAACAGAGCAACATGTAGATTAATACGAAACATATTTTTTTAAATCTTTAAACTTCAAACGACACATGACGGTTTGATGATGCTAATGTATATATACATTGCATAGAGAGACGTTTATGGGACAAATCTTATTCAAGTAAACGAAGCAATAGAAATTATTTTTTTCTATAATTTATTGTAGTAAAATTTGGAAGAATTTGTATTTTTTTCTGTAGGCATCCCACTATACACAAATTTACACTAAGTGGTTATACGAATATGACATTTTGAATTTCGCGCAATGCGGGTCTTGATCTCAGCCGCCAGCTAATCATTATCTAAAGCAAGTACGATGCCCGCAGGAGGTAATTATAAACCACATACAAAGGCAAAACAATGATGTAAAATTTTAAGGTAGTTATCCTTAGGACATACGAAGGTTTAAGGATTGCTATATGACTTGGTATTGAGAAAATAGTGTATTTGTTATAGGTCTCAAATGCGTTTCGAAACCTCCCGAGGATATAAAACCTTCTGTCGACCGTGACAAAGTTGATTTAATTACCAAACGATTTGTTCCTTGATCCTTACTGTACAAGGAATTTGAATTTCTATTTGTAAGAAAAATCAATAACAATTTCAAATAAACTGATTCGCCGGGCGCAGCTGGATACGACCTCAAAAGTTTAATTCTGTATAATTCAAGCTCAATACAGGTCTGAATTTGGATTGTGATTAAATATTTGACACATTATTAGTTTCTGACATAGATAAATGTATTCGAAGAAGTTGAAATTGGTAATATGATTTGAACTTATATTCAAATAAATATTTCTTGCTTTTGTGCAATACACTGTGATATTGCGAAATGCTTTGTAAATCTGTTTTTCAGACTATATACAAAGAATTCGCAAACTAAATTGTGACACCCAATCTTTTCTTTGGAAAGAATTGCCTTCCCAACCCCTACCCACAGATCAAACAAAATACATATACACAATTTATTGTTCTAAAACTTGACAAAAAAATATTGTTCTGGACCCACTTTTGGCCCCTTATACTTAAATGATTAAAACATTGTCTAGAAACCAAATGTCTTTGGACGACGCAACTGACGACAACGACACCGACGACAACTTCATAGCAATATACGAACCTAACATATTTTCGCGGTCGTATAAAAAATAAATGTATTACTCAGTGTTAATTTTGCTTTACGTGACAATGCAATCTGTGAATACAACTTGTTCAACAACTCAATTTTAGAGTGTATGTTTTGCTTTAACTGCAAATGACTGAAAACTTTAAGATAAGCACAATTTACTATTCATGTTAAACAGAATTATTTTTTGTCATATAGCTGTGTTTTACTTACCATTTTCTTTGAGTTCGAACCCAGGACTTGTACACATCATTTCTGCTAACATGCAGTTATAGATATCATTTCCATAATAACCACGACTTCTGTCACAAATACATTTGCCATTTTCTAATCTTACTTCAGCTGAAAGTTTATACAATGTCCTTACTTAACTCTACTTGTATTCATAATCATGTTAACAAAGAAAAGATATTATCAGGCGTAAATACTGGGAAAATGAATAAGTTTTCATTTTATCTTAAAGTAAAAGAGGGACGAAAGATACCTAAGGGACAGTCAAACTCATAAATCTAAAACAAACTGACAACGCCATGGCTAAAAATGAAAAAGACAAACAAACTACAGCACACACGACACAACATAGAAAACTAAAGAATAAACAACACGAATCCCACCAAAAAACTAGGGGTGATCTCAGGTGCTCCGGAAGGGTAAGCAGATCCTGCTCCACATGCGGCACCCGTCGTGTTGCTTATTTGATAACAAATCCGGTAAATAGTCTAATTCGGTAGGTCACATTCAGGAAAGGGAAGGGGATTGTAGTTACGACGTAAGGAACATATCCGATAACATTTGTGATACGGTTATTCCATAACGGTCAACCAACTCGTGATGGCGTCCGTAAAATTTACGAAGGGATGATTTCAACTTCACCATTTGGAACTCTTGGTTTAATAGCTTCCTTGTGAGCAGCAACCATCTATCAAGAAAATCATGATAGGAAATGGAAGCACAGGAATATCGTATCAATTGGGAGATATATACCCGGTATGCAGGTGCTGCTGGAATATTGCTACTTAGAAATAGAAAGTTCACAATTGGAAAGCTGAAATCATCTCTTTTGTCGTAAAGTTTTGTTTTCAACCGACCCTAATTGTCAATTTCTAGATGTAAGTCAAGATATGAGGCTGACTTAACTGTATCTGTAGTATCCTTTATCTCTAGCTCGATTGGATAGATGCGTTCCACATAGTCACCAAATTTTGAATTATTTAGTGAAAGAACATCATCTATATAGCGAAAAGTAGAGTTAAAGGATAGTGCTAACTTCTTATCTTTCTTCCTAAGAAGTTCCTGCATGAAGTCAGCCTCATAATAATAAAGAAACAAGTCGGCAAGTAGAGGGGCACAGTTTGTTCCCATTGGAATGCCGACAGTCTGTTGAAAAACACGTCCTCAGAACGTAACAAATATGTTGTCAATCAAGAAATCAAGCATCTTGATAATATCAGTTTCAGAGAATTTTTTGTTCGAATCAGAGTGATCCTTTACAAAGTAGGATTTATCCCTCCCTAAGACATTATACTTGTATCTAAAGTGGTTTTCAGTTAGTTGTCAAAACCTGTATGTTAATTCGTGTGATGTTATTTCATTGAAAAATGCACACGTGCTGTATCAAACTTAATTGGAATCTTGAATGTATCATTCAAGTAATTTCTCACTAATTTTAAAGCAAATAAATAACCTTCATTTAGATTATGTAAAATTCTAACTAAGGTATATGTGCTACGACAATATGTGTAGGCCTTTATATATATCAATATATTCTGAACTATTACAAAACTTACGTTGTTCACAAGTTGGTTTTGGTATGCATGGATCTAGTTCAGTGTTCATTTTTGAAGTGTCGATGGTATCGAGATGATATGTACCTTCGGCGCAGTTTGAACACGTATCAATACTCTGGTCGTGCTCACAAAATGCAAATGTTTGTCCTTAAATAAATCATTCAACGGTTATTTAAACATAATGGGCCTAATGTTGTCTTAAATTCATTTACATAGCATTATTTTGTAAAGAAAAGAATTGAAAACGAAAATACTCAAATCTCCTTTAGAAATAAAAATCATGTCGATCTGATGAGTCAAACCATTTTCACTTGACTATTTCGGTGTGTTTTTTTTCATATACTGTTACTCAACTGATCCTGTTTTGGGGGGGGGTTGGAAGGTAGCAAACACGTGTAGCCTTCTGTGACTTTTAAGACCCAGTTTTTCAGTGATTGTCAATGGTTGCTGTCTGTCATATTTGTATTTCATTTATTGTTTCAGTATACATTATGTCGTTGGTTTTCTTGTTTGCAGTGTTTCACATTTTTTCATGACAGGGCCTTTGATATCTTACAATATGGATTTGCTCGATGGTAAAAGCTGTACGATGATCTATATTTTATTACATGCGTATTTGTTTGTCTCTGTGGTTACCTTTCTTGTTTACCGTATTGCCAAATCAAATTAAATATGGCTCCGATTCAACAGGTTTATTTAAATATGTAAATTTAAGGTGATTGCCAATGAGAGAATTATATTTCTGTCAATGTTCTAAGCAAATGGTAACATCCGTGTGCATGTGCGTGTTACTAAAACCATATTCACCTTGTTGACAAATTAGGGTGTAACAACATATATTATTTCCGGACTGCTCTCTTCGCATTATTTGATTTGGTTTACATGAAGGTATGCCTTTTATCATCTGCAAATAAATATATCATTTATATTAGATTAAACAATTCTTAAAAACCTAATATTGTATTTTCATTTTCATAACAGCCTGACGTAATATAAGTAAACACTTACTCAAACGCGATATATGATAAAAAGTATTGGTAAATAAACTGCTTACCATTCCGTAGCAACTGAGGTCATCTCACGTTATTGATGAGGATTGTGTTGCTTAGTGTTTCTTTTTCTGTGTTACTGAAGTTTTTCTTTCCGTGGTTTTTCCATGTGGTCAAAAGGGTTTTTGGATTTTTAATTATTGAATTTATCATCCCCCACCATGATTTGCTCTTTACTTCTTTAAACTTTAGAAATATTACGTTCGTGAAATCTTTTACCATACATATTCGTCAACAATACAAAAAAAAAAATCAGTGTGTAATCTGTTATGATGAAATTAGGTTTCTCGGTGGCCGATTAGTCTACATATTTACTACTGTATTCACTAGCTCTCCATCAATGAGGTAACAACTTCGAATCTCGCTCGTGTGAATGCTCTTGACTTCAATTTTAATTTACAAGGATTGTTAGAGTTAATTACTGTCAAAGGGTCGTCGTTTTTTCCTGGCACTCCAGCCTCTTCCACCAACAAATACTGGACACCACGACATAGCTTTTAAACTATTTATCTATATCAAATATATAAGGATGTTTCGACCTCTCCTTTTCTTAATGTTAATTGTTTATTTATAGCAAAAATGTTAGTGATGTTTCTGATTTAAACAGATCTAAAGGAAAATGTTTCATTTTACATTAATGTACTTACAGTGTACGTCGATAAATTGTCTTTATTTTAAATATCTAGTGCGGAAAGTAAGATCTGTTTGGATACAGGACAACAAGTGATATCATCAAATTCAGTGAAGGTAAAAGGTAAGTATAACACTCTTATTATATTCTATATTTAGAAGGCTTATTTTTAAAAGAACCTAATGAAATCTTATATTGGTAATTTTGTAAAAATCGAATGATATTCTATATTGAAATAAAGTATTTAAGAAAATCACCTGTTCTTTTCTCATGCGTATATGTATTTACAGAAAGAACGGATCTTAAATTTGAATGTATATAAATAAAAAGTAAAATATTATATCAATATAACACAAAAACCGAATTCCGAGGACAGTCCTTAAGGAAATGGCAAAATCAAACAAATGGATAACAACTGTCATATTCCTGACTTAGTACAGGCATTTTTTTTATGTACACAATTGTGTAAAAAAACTAGTTTTATAGCTAGCTAAACCTCGCAATTGTATGACAGTCGCACACAAGATTCCATTTCATTGTAAAGTATTGTTTTAATTGAACTGATAAAAGTTCACTGTTATATATTTTTATGATATCATTTCACTAGATGACCCCTGTTTTGAGTAAGTGTTTGTATTCCATATATTGACGTGAACCAAGACTGCACGGTCTTGTATATTTTGACTTCTTCTAATGCAACTTCCACATTTTGATTACAATTATAATATACCATCAAATCTACCTGTTTGTGTTTATGTGTCTCAGTTAAAACTTGAAACAGGTTCTCATTAATTGCATTTTCAATAACACTTAACTTCACACAAAGCAGCTTATCATTAAATGCATTTTCATTAACACTTATTTTCACACAAAGCAGCTTATCATTAAATGCATTTTCATTTACACTTTTTTTCACACAAAGTAGCTTCTCATTAAATGAATTTTTCGTTAACATTTATCTTCACATGCTTACAGTCAATATCACGAAACAGTTGATAAATAGAGTGTATGAATTAAATGTGTTATAATAAAATTAACGGTACCAATTTTGTTGCACCAGATGCGCATTTCGACAATACATGTCTCTTCAGTGATGCTCATGGCCAAAATATTTGAAATCCAAAGCTTATATAAAAGATGAAGAGCTTTAATCAGAAAGGTCCAAAAAGTATAGCCAAATCCGTGAAAGGAATCAGAGCTTTGCATGAGGGAGATACATTCCTTAATTTATAATAAATTCCATCATTTTGTAACAGCAAATTTTGATAACACAAAAAATCCGTATTTTCATGCCAGTACCGAAGTACTGACTACTGGGCTGGTGATACCCTCGGGGACTAATAGTCCACCAGCAGAGGCATCGACCCAGTGGTAGTAATAAAATTAACGGCACCAATTTTGTTGCACCAGATGCGCATTTCGACAATACATGTCTCTTCAGTGATGCTCGTCGCCAAAATATTTGAAATCCAAAGCTTATATAAAATATTTAGAGCTTTAATTCAAAAGGTCCAAGTACTGGCTACTGGGCTGGTGACACCCTCGGGGACTGATAGTCCACCAGCAGAGGCATTGACCCAGTTATAAGTAAATGATCAAACAGCCGAAAGACAAAAAATAACCAAACACACCTAGAGGGAAAAATTTCCAAAATGACAAATTTGTATGCATTATGCTTAACCTCGATCGTTCAAAGTTATATAAAAGTTGTGCTTAAGATTTACGGAGGCAATCATAGTGGATAAACCGTCATACTAATATGAAAAGCATGAAGAGTAAAGGTGCTATCTTTGTGGCCAGATTTAATTTGGATATTTATAAAAGCCCCATGACATAAAAGAGGGACGAAAGATACCAAAGGGACAGTCAAACTCATAAATCGAAAATAAACTGACAACGCCATGGCTAAAAATTAAAAAGACAAACAGACAAACAATAGTACAAATGACACAACATAGAAAACTAAAGAATAAACAACACGAACCCCACCAAAAACTAGGGGTGATCTCAGGTGCTCCGGAAGGGTAAGCAGATCCTGCTCCACATGTGGCATCCGTCGTGTTGCTTATGTGTGAACAAATCCGGTTAATAGTCTAATTCGGTAGGTCACATTCATGAAAGGGAAGGGGATTGTAGTTACGACGTAAGGAACATATCCGATATCATTTGTGAAACGGTTATTCCGTAACGGTCAACCAACTCGTGATGGCGTCCGTTAAATTTCCGAAGGGATGATTTCAACTTCACCATTTGGAACTCTTGGTTAAATAGCTCTCTTGTGAGCAGCAACTCTCTATCAAGAAATGCAAGCACGGGAATATCGTATCAATTGGGAGATATATACTTCGGATGCAGGTGCTGCTGGACTGTTGCTACTTCTTTTGTCGTAATTATTTCGTAAAAGAGCATCATCTATATAGCGGAAAGTAGAATTAAAGGATTTCGCTTAATTCTTATCTTTCTTCCTGAATAGTTCCTGCATGAAGTCAGCCTTATAATAATACAGAAACAAGTAGAGGGTCACAATTTCTTCCCATTGGAATGCCAACGGCCTGTTGAAAAACACGTTCTCCGAACGTAACAAATATGTTGCCAATCAAGAAATTAAGCATCTTGATAAAGTCAGTTTCATAAATAATTACCTCATTTTATACTTTCCTGATTATTGAACTGATCTATCATTTTTTTTATTTTATTATGAAACACCTATCTGAATACCAACAGTCTATTTTCTACAGAAGACAATGCCTGTACTAAGTATTGCAGTTGTTATCCATTCGTTTTAAGTGTTTGAGCTTTTGATTTTGCCATTGTATTAAGGACTTTCCGTTTTGACTTTATCTCGGAGTTTGGTACTTCTTCTATTACCCTCTCTGCAGCTATATATTATTTATATAATGTCGACATAGCTTGATGACGTACATGTAACATTGATACATTCAGGTATTTCTTTTATTAACAAGTAAAGGTAAATGTTACATTTAAAAAAGAAACAAGGAAAGGGTGATATTCTATGAATTAAAGTTTAAATGTCTGTAAGAGACATATGTGTAACAACTTCCGGTATTTGTTAATAACAAGTGAACCGATATTGTTACGTTAAAAAGGAAACAAAGAAAAGATGAAATTCAATTTATTGAAGATTTAAAGGTCTGCAAGAAACATATTGGTAACAACTTACCTTACACATGAGTAGCATCAGCAATACTCGAATGATACGACGCATTTCTTCGACTCTAAATAACAAATAAGATAAAATTATCCTGGTACATTTCATATTGAAATCCTCTTAGAAGGTTTTCCTGTTTGAATTGAATTTTGAACAAAATAAAATCTTCACGTGAATAAAGTGATATTCACTGCGATTCAAGTTATGTGTCTTGACGTGCATTATTAGGGTTGAATGATTTATGTACCAAGAATTTCAAAATAACATTAAAAGCAATTGTTTTTTCTCGGTAAAAGCAGCTTCTTTTTTTCGTTCAAGTTAATAAGTGGTTCCAATGACTTTTGAAAAAAAAAGTGGTTTCAGCAGTCGGCCTCAGTAAATATCAGTTTCAAAAGTCAATAAAACCATTTATTTTCCTCAAATAATATACTAGGGGGAATATTCCCGTTGTTCAATATATATGTCAGTATATATTTTAATATGTTACTGTTTATTTTTCAAGTCACATCATAAACACCTTTACAGCACTTTAAACATCATTATCATTGGTAGTTACGTTTGTTACAGTTATATCAACCTTAAACATAAATAAAGGATAACATACATCTCATGTGGTAGCTTTTCCTTATTGTAATACGAAATCTTGAATTTTTTGATTTTATAGAAGACAAATGTTTTTAATAAACCTGTAATCCTGTTATCGTTACGGATCTAACTGAAATTTTCCCAATGAGAGGTGTAAACCGGATGTTGGTAGCTATTTCTAGAAACTCATTTCCGGAAACACGAAATTAACTCTAAAATCATAATTCGTGTCATAATGGAATTGAAATCGGAATTTCGGAATTTTATTTCTATAAGAATGAAAATCCCAATAAAGGCATTCAAAGAACTTTAAAGTTCATCTAAGCATTCATTTGGCCTGGATTGGATTCATTTGTATTTTACCATACTGAAATATATAACTTGTCACTACCTTCAATTGAAATATAAATGTTATAAAGTTTTAAAATGAACCACTTTAAAATTGATATATCAAACTAACACTTTATAGATTTTATTCATCCGAAACGTTTTTCTATAATTACCTTATTCAGAAAGGCTTATAGCTGAATATTTGGACGCTTAGTACATTTATAAACTAAAACATGTATAACAATTGAAGAGCTATATTATCAAGTGGACTTTCCAATAATAGCATAATCCATCTGAGGTCAACTTTACTGGAGGGACTTGAACCATTAGTTTCATTTCATAATTTATCAATCATTTTTTTTAAAGTCAATTCACGACTAGTATGTTACAAAGCAAGTCAGTACCAAAGTATTGACTTATGACTTGATAATACCCTCTAAGATGTTTACATTAAAATTGAGAAAGGAAATGGGGAATGTGTCAAAGCGACAACAACCCGACCATAGAGTAGACACCAGCCGAAGGCCAACAATGGGTCTTCAATGTAGCGAGAAACTCCCGCACCCGGGGCGTCCTTCAGCTGGACCCTTAAAAAATATGCATACTAGTACAGTGATAATTAACGTCATACTAAACTCCGAATTATAAACAACAAGCTAAAATTAAAAATCATACAAAAATAACAACATGAACAAAGGCCAGGGGTTCCTGTCCAACCAGCAGCGGTTCAGATCAAGTGCTCTAAAGATATAAAAAAAAGAATCTGTCCCATGTCGTGAAAAATGTCATCATCAATGCAAATTCTGTTTCCATTTTTCTCATTGAAGTGGTCATTTATCATGTTAATGACAATGTTTTTGTTTATATGCAGGTATGTTCATACAACTTGTGATGTTTTCCTTCCTGGAAAGTTAATTGGAGAAAGAAGGATCTATAATTTAGTAAAAAGATTTTACTAAGAAATGATTTAATCTTTTAAATGAAATGTGTTTTCTTACCGTGTATTCCATTTGTATAATCATCCGAATTATTTAGAATAATAACCATTCCCGTTGCGTGTATCTATATTTAGAAAAAGAAAGTAGGTTTCTCCAATTTATATTTAAAGAGTACAATAAAGTTATTAATACGATATATATTTTGATGAGTGTGAAATCATTATAAAGACGGGAAAAACCTTATTTTTAGATCGTGCATAGTTTCTTATTAATAATCACGTTTTACATTACTAATTTACAGTATTGCATTACCAATATTTATGAATAAACGGTGACAATCTTTATTTTCTTTAAAAAAAATACATCTATTGTTATGTAATTGAAAGGAATATCAACCATAATTATACATTTCTTAATTTATAAAATGCAGTTTCTTCACAAATCCTTGATTTGAAATATGCTATTTCATAAATTGGAACAAACTCATTCGCGATTTGTAATATACAATTTCTTAATTCATGTAATTTGCAAAATGCATTTTTCTTTTCAATCCGTTATATATTGTGAAATGTAACTTCCTAAAGTGTTAATATAATTTCTTAGTTTGTTAAAGTATTTTCGTGTTCTTTACATATAATTCTACATTTTCTTAATTTGCAAAATGTATTCTCTTTGTAAGAGTCCCGTTTTTTATTTAGAATGTGTAATTGTTACCACTGCCAGTCAATGAGAATTTCCATTTCTCAAGAAACACAACAATTTACGAGTCATTAAAGCCCTGGTCATGTTCGCCACGACATGTTTGGTCAAATCGCAGGTCATTTGTGGTCGTCGTACGACAATCGCACGATATTTTGAGTATCGTGGCGCTGTCGTGTTTTGTAGGACGAAACCCTTTTTTGCTCTACGATTTTTTGTCGTGTCACTGTCTTGTCGCTGTCGTGTTAGAATGTCTTACCACAGTCGTGCGACCTCCGTACGATAACACATTGTACCGACATAAAAACCATTTCGATAAAACAATCGTACGGCTGTCGTACGACAATCTCACGACTGTCGCAAAACACTCATGATACAGTTGCAAGATTTTCTCACGAATACCAAATTTCGTACGATGCTCTCACAACATTGATTGCCTGTTGTACTACATTGGTACGTTCGTCGTGCAACACATTTCATAGAAAAATACAATTCAGTGGGAATGATTATTTGGTCTCCACCCAGGCCGCGAGTTTAAACTCCTGTTCCTCAGAAATATCTTTGGTGTGTTTTATATTATTCAAACTACAGAAATAGTTAACTTAAAGGTATAACTTAGTGACGTCGTGTTTAAGACTTTTCCTATCACCAGTATTATTGAGTGATATGATTACACTAATGACATGTATGAACAATTTACAAATTACATATTGAAATACAGTAAAACTGATTTTATAGTGAAGAAAAAATAATTAAAGTAGAAGCTTTACAAAAGCATACTTTTTTCAAAATGTTCAATACCTCTTTGTTTTATATTTTTTTATTATTATATGTTAGTTGTGTATAAAAAAAAAGTACTTTAAATGTCAAATTTTAAATATATGTCATACCTTATTTTTGTTACGCTTTCATGTCACATCGAATACTAGTTTTCAGCAGCCTTCAGTTGATAACAGTACCACCTTTGTTGTCAGGGGTCTAACTCTTTGATTTCGCCTTGGTAACCACAGGGTTCTTTGCCTTTTGGGGGATAGCAACAATGTCATTGTCCATAGACTCCTCCCCGTCCCCCGTTACAGTGAAAAATGGCACGCAATAAATCGGGCCTTCTTTAAGTCCTGGTCACAACGAACCCTCGACACATCTATGTAGCACCACAACATGAAATTTGGTCGAATCGCGGGTCATCTGTGGTCGTCGTATGACAATCGTAAGACAGTCGCACGATGTGTTTAGCATCGTGGCGCTGTCGTGTGTCGTGGGACGAAAATTGGACATGCACTTCTTTTGCTCTACGATTTCTACTGTCGTGAAAGTGTCTTACAACCGTCGTGTGACTGTCGAGCGATAATCACATTGTCCTGAGTATCAACATAAACAATTTTAATCAAACAATCGTCGCACGACTGTCGTACGACAATCTCACGACAACCGCAAGACCTTCGTGATACAGTCGCACGATTGTCTCACGAATACCAAATTTCGTACGATGCTCGCACACTATTGGGTGTCTGTCGTACGACAGTGGTACGTTCGTCGACCAACATATTTCGTTTTTATTTAGAAGAATACAATTCAGCGGGAATGAATGTTTGGAAAAACATACCGTCTACCGTTTATAGAGGACATCTATTCCATCAGAACGATTATGCTGAATAGGCGCCTTCCTTGGCTCCAATAAAGGCAAAATATGGTTCTGTAAGAGTTGATTTGAGTCCGTGAGCAGGATTTAGCGAAACGCCCGATGTTGGTTGGTAAGCCATGGATCAAACGGTACCTTATGTTTGGGCAGTATAGTACACTAATGCAAGAGTTGGAGCGGGAATCTGCCGGTGATTTTGTTGGATTCATACAGATGGAACCTGGCATGTTTCAAGAGCTTTCTTGTAGAGTTGCATCACAGTAGCACAACAGTCGTACGACAGTGGCACGACAGTGACACGACAGTGACACGACAGTGACACGACAGTGACACGACAGTGACACGACAGTGACACGACAGTGACACGACAGTGACACGACAGTGACACGACAGTGACACGACAGTGACACGACAGTGACACGACAGTGACACGACAGTGACACGACAGTGACACGAGCACCTCATGACATGAAAACCTGAAAATAGCCCCAAACAAATCACGATTGTCGTACTAATATCGCGCGAATGTCACACGACCGACTTGCGACAAACCCACGACAGTACAATTACAATTCTTTTTTTTTCTGTCTTGTACCCAACGTGGAACCATCGTGGACATGTCGTAGATTATGTGACCGCTCGAAAAAAAAAATTGACATTTGCCACAACAGAGCCACGACAACTATTTTATAGATCTTCCATGCCAAAAATATCGTACGATCTGTTTTGACCGTGGCTTTGTATACTAGAAGTTCGGATTGAAACGCGCGAGTGACCTACGATTGTTGTGCGACAGTGGCACGACAGTACCACCATAGCAATACGCATATCCCATGCAATGAAAATCTGAAAAATAGCCCCAAACAACTCAAGATAGTCGAACGACCATCGAAAGACCGACTTGCGACAGACCCTCGACAGTACAATTACAATTCTTTTTTTCTGTGGTATACACATCTTGGAACCATCGTGGACATGTCGTAGCTGATGTGACTAATCGAAATATTATTTTTAGGGACATTTTGAACGACAATGCCACGACAACTATTTTATAGATCTTCCACCAACTCGTACGCAATATTTTATTATTCATTCCCATTAAAATTGTTATTTCCATTTATTTAGAAAAATACATGAAAGATTGGTTATCCAATGCATTTAGCTTTCAAATCAGAAATATCTAAAGTTAACCAATCAGCTCTATCTGCCAGGCACTGTATTGACGAATCAAATCATGACATCACCCAAAACGATTGTTAGAACAAATAAAACCACAAATTGACTCTAAATGTTGACGCCCACGACGCAGACGGCAGAATGTAAAATCATTATGTCTCGCCACTGGGACATAAATGTCGCAGCCTTTAAACAAAATATAAAATCTTTATGTCATTAATCGTTGAGGTGACTTCCAAAGTATGCTGACGGTCACGCAAACCGATATACACATGAATATAGATATAAATAGATAGCAAACTCGTGTCATTGCAATCTATAAAGGTCTTCATAATTTCATACTATAGGTTAAAAATGCGTGTTTATCATCGTTTTTATCTGTATATGAATGCATTTTTGTGGATTGAATCAGACCATTAATTGGTTTATCCTTATTTAAATTTCAATGTTGAATTCTATCTTTTTAATAAATTAATAGCCTAATCAATGCGTCACTCATCTCTAGCTAATGGATTGAATTGAAGGTCACATGAATACGAATTCAATGAGGTCGAAGTAATCACTTTTTTATCAGCAATGTTTCATAGCTTATTTTGACAAAATTGAACCAAACTGGCTTCTAAAAGCGAAGTAGTATTAGTCTATATCAATGTCGTTAATGATATACGCGATTGAACAAAATAATATCCTATTAAAAAATGAACTTTAACACAACTAAATAAACATTGCTATATAGATATGAAAAAGTGTAGACTTATTTTTTGGTATTGCACAAGATCATGCGTTACTCCGATTATTTATGAAGTCTTTTCACTACAACCGTTTGATGTGTTTTTTGTATTTTAGTCTTGAAGAACGTGCTTTGTTTAAAAGTTGACATTTGCTTTGAATCAGAAGTAACAGTTGGTTTCCGATTTTAATTCGCATGAACTAACTTTCAGTAAATGCAAATACTTTAATAGGGCTCAAATCTCATTGGCAGCATTTTGATCATTTGATTATATTCCACACGTGGAGCAGGACCTCCTTAACCTTCACCTGAGATCATCTCAATTTTTTGGTGGGGTTCGTGTTGCTTAGTCTTTTTTTTTCTTATGTTGTGTTTTTTGTTCTTTTGTTTGTCTGTTTGTTAAAGTCCTTTTTTTTCTTCTCAGCCATGGCGATGTCGGTTTATTTTTGATTTTTGAGTTTTATTGTCTCTCTGGTATCTTTTGCCCCTCAAGATCAGTTGTTTTAAGAAAATCACTAAAAGGTTAGACTCTATTTATTTAAAAACACATTTATTACAGCCAGTACAATACTATTTAACAGAGTCATTTACGATATATCAATGTAACCTTGCATTACATAATATATTATGTTTCCTTCGAATTCATGCACAAAGTATTATTTACAAAAATTGTATGTAAACATATATTTAAAAAAAATCATATAAAGCACCAAATTCAAAAACAATAAATCGTACTATATAACAGTTATATATCAATGTTACAATAATGACAAAGTGTCTATATTTCATTTATCCTATGTCACTTTTTAAAATCTAATAATGCCGTCTATGAACATAAATAACCTTACAACTTTCAACATAATAAATACTCATGCATATAAAATAACACTAACTTAAGGACACATCTATGAAAATGTAACATAAATAACTATTTTCCAAGAAGCTTCAAATGATATTGTTCTTTATTTTACCAGTTTATTTGATTAAACTTGGCATGCAAATTACAATGTTTATTAACTTAAACCTTCTTTATCAGAAATCCTTTATACAAATCTGTCATTTGTTGAAGAATTTAAACTCTGAAATCTAAAAGGTATATATTTTACATAAAAAGTACTAAAAGAGTATTTGTTAAGTATTACAAATATGTCGTTTTGCCCTGTAAAGTCTGAACTTGATTAGCATTTTTGTCCGATCAAGTTTGCATATTTCTGGATAAAAGGAAAAAACAAATGGGATTTACCCCTATATAGAATAAAATGAATGTAACCAGTTTCTTAACATTTCATCAAATATTTTGAAAAAAATACCCATGACTAACAACTAGCAGCAACGCATCACAACACGCATGAGTAAACCAAGCTTTGCATATAAACCGACAACTCACTACAACCTGTCACAAGAAAAATAAATAAAATCGTCTAAAATAATGCAAATCAGTGTTTAAAAGAAGAACAATTCAATATATAATTTTAATATGATTCAATTATATAATCAGATCCATTATGCAGTTCAAATAAAATTCAATATTTGAACAGACCCATACAGAATTTTAAATTGATAATTTTAAAGACAATAAACCTAATTTAAAAGACTATAATAAAAGATCGTAAGTAAAACAAAAAAAATTACGACTCTCATTTCTGAGAATATGACAGAGCATCATGTCACAATTTAAAAAGAAAGTCAATCTTTGCTTCGCCACTATTGATAATATTTTCCGGGGTATACTAATTCATCTTTTTATGTAAAATAGCTCCTTGGTGGTTGTTAAGAAAGAGAAAATGAAACAATTATAATCTGCTTCGGGAATGTCCCAGAATTGAATTAAATCGATATTAAGAAAGTAATAAAATTATTGACACTTAAAATACTTGTCTGTCTCTATAACTTAAATCACTGCATGTCCACATCACAAAAAACAAGAAAAGTGGACAGAGGATGGGGGAATGGTATGACAGGGCGGAGAGCGGGGTCCTGGGTCGTAACTGGGACAAGAGGGGAATAAGAAAAGGGATATTGTGGGGAAATGTTTTGACCGATTTTCATCTTGCAGTATAGGAAGGGAGTGAGAGTAAGGGGGTAGTATAGGACATCATACAGGTTTACATCTTTCTGTATTTCTTTAGGACATGCTATTGCAAACTACCTATATCCAGCGGTGACTTATTTCAATTACAAGTAAAGTAAAAATAATCATTTGAGCAGTAAAAAATTACTGTGTCTCTCAATTTGTATTCATTTTGATTAGTTTTAACAAAATTAAATACAGAATAAAACAAAATCATAAAAATCTATACTCCATGATTTGTTATACTAGTATGCCATATTTTGATCCACATTATCATAACATAATATCAATTACATTGTCTCGAGTTAATAGATATATTAGTCACCTAAGCCGTTACAAATGTAAGTATCACAGCTATATTCCTCTATAAAAAATTAATTATATACCTTGTGTGTATCAATTTCCAAATAAAGGCAACAGTAGTATACCGCTGTTTAAAATTCATAAATCGATAGAGAAAAAACAAATCCGGGTTACAAACAAAAACTGAGGGAAACGTATCAAATATAAGAGAACTACGACACAACAGAAACACAACACCGAAATGTAACACACACACAAACGAACTATAATGTAACAATAGCCATTTTCCCGACTTGGTACAGGCCATTTTATGACAAAATGGTGAGTTGAACCTGGTGTTGTTGCATTCCAAACCACCCGCTTTAATGGCAGTGTTAATTATAACATTAAAATGACAACTTTACACGATAGGGCTACAATAAATAAATGGGAGAAAATATAGGACAGAGAAACAAAAGAATAATAGCCATCAAAATGTAACAGGTTAAAAAATATATGTGTACGCCAGACGTGCGCTACGTCCACACAAAACTATGCTCAGGTGAAAAAAGATTGAAAGCCTTAACAACTACAAAGTTGAAGATCGCCGAGGATCAAAAGTTCCAAAAAGTTGTTAGGCCAGGGTTATCCGCCTGGGACAAAACATCATTATTATCAAGAAAAATACATAGTTTAGCAAACAGTATAAAATGACTATATAATAGATATACATGATTAAACTGAAGTGGTGACTAGATATAGAATACAAACGAATACATTACAAAATCACAGCCGTGTTAGCCAAAGTCATTGCAACGCCCGAAGTGACGTGTTTCGAAAATTAAGAAAGAATTTGGATGAAATTCAAGATTAGATTTGTATGACTTATCTAACTTATACAAATAACAGTGAAAATCATAATACTAATTAATATCTAATTGTAGTAGTGATTAGATAAATATTAATATATTCGAAATAAATTAAACAGGCACTCTACAAGATAGCCCTATTGACACATGTGCTGCCAAAAAATTAACAATAAGGTGAACAATGCTTTACACAGAAGAGTGGAAATTTCATCTTTATTTTTTTTAACTTGGCTTCTTTTTTAATTTGTCTATTTTAAATCGATTTACGAGATTTGAACATCGGAAAACTACAATCGTCCTTATTGTTCATGAAAATGATACCTTCAACATTGAATATGCACCTAATTAGTCATAATTTACGTACTCCATAAACAATGCAAATTGAAGTGCATAGTTTCCAATGTTAAAACATATTATCGTCGAAAATTCACTAATGAAACATTTATGGCATTAAGCAACATTAAATGCAAATATTTCAGTAAAAATATTATTGTCGAGTCGTAAATTCTTGTGTATACACTTGAATCAATGATTATTCTAAGTTACAATAAAACTAAAACTAGAGTTTAATAGTGTTTTCTATACAAAATATATGCTAGTTATATTAGATTCCTAGAATTCGGTTTTATATAAGTTTGAACTATCGTTATAACTACTGTTAGATTGTTTATATTAAGGTGGTACCTAACACTACAGGGAGATAACTCTGTAAAGTCAGCTAAACGTTTTAATTACGTTGTGTTGTAAAGGGAATATTAAGCTTCTCAATGATCAAAATTGGTGTTTGTCAAACTGCTATATAACCAGTGTAATTTTTCTGACAAAACGGTTGGTTCAAAATTTTTGAAATTTTTATAGTTTTATTAAAGGGTCGTCAACGTAAATACTTTGTCAAAATTTTATGAAAATTAAACGAGACAAATAAATTTTAGTGAAAGTGTTGGGTACCACCTTAATTTGACAATTGTGATCTTTCTTAACTTCTTTTGTATCTTCTTTTATTTAAAGTTATAAAAAATAAAAGAGACACATCTTATCTAAAAGCATGAAAATAACAATTGTGGATTGAAAATGAATAAATAAAAAAATTATCTATTCAACCATAAAACAACATTAGCTAAGACATAGTTATTTTAGCTGATTGGTAAGCAAAACATTTTAAACAATTAATTTGCGTGGAAAGTTTGTTTTCCTTTCTATTGTTTATTAACTGTTTTAACAGACAAATCACTGATGATAGATGTGGCGAGCATGTCAGATCTAGTATTAATTAAGTTAACCTGAGCAAGAACATATATGTAAGGCATGGGTATCACCATAATGCTGTTTATGGTATATGCATAGTTCTAACATATCCTATTTTTGATAGTTTGTTGAATATATTATAATAATTGACAGTAAAATAAGAATGAAAAATAAAAGTCAATGCAACAACCTTTACAAATCAGAAGACAAAAAATGTCCTTTTTCATACCAATAATTCGTGACATCTATAAAATTCTTTAAAGAAAAAACACTTCTGGATTTTCCACAAAATAATCACCTGTCTGTTAATGATCTTTGCCAATTGAATAGGTGATAAACTTTAAAAATGACAATCTTGCGAGTAAGCAATTTTATCCGTCTAACATCTCTACGTTTAATATATTCCTCTTTAGATAGTATGTTAATGGTTCCGAAGGAGTGTAACTTTCTTGCTTCTAACATATACGCTCTATCTACACATAAAAGTACACTGAATATAGTGAACATTTATGGGCGTAACTACAAAATGTATTCTTGGTATCTATGATGAGTTTATTCTATTCTTTTTATTTTTAAATTTTCTTTTCGAATTCCTCTTTCGTCCTTTTCTTCTTCTCGTCTGTTTGTTATTTTTATTTTGTTTTAATTCTTTGGCAATTGTGGGCAAATGTTTGATTTTTCTCAACGTTTTTTGCAACTGTTTAGTCAATGTCTTCACTTCTTCTAACTCTGTTATTTGCTGTTCTAACTTCGTTACTCTACTTCGTAAGAAGATGAATTCTTCGTATGTTAAAGCTATGTTTTTACCTAAAATCATAATTTTAAAACATATAAGCATGCATGATTTTGCAACAATTCATTACATAATAGACAATAAACAATCATGACCTTATCATTGTTTTTTTTTCTAATTAGCTAGAAACCAAAAAGTAGTTTATCAAATCATTGATGATTAATGGTTGATAAACAACAAATCACCAAAACGGACACAAGCTCAGACTTCATGTTACTCTAGAGGAAAGCTGAAAATGTTTTAACAATTATATTCAATGCTCGAAACAATTTATGTCGATAGCAACGACATTTAATAGCAAAAGACACTAAACAACAAACTGAAAGAATAACAAGTGTTGTGCACCCTCTGTCGATGTGTGGCATACTATTCATAGTTATTATACTTCGTTGCATTGGTTCCCACGTGCTCATAACAACAAAAAGTTAATATATATTTATATGGTGGAAAAGACAAAAATCAAAGACGGACGACGCTGGGACGTGCTTCAGCTTTTTAAAAAATGAATAATAGTTCAGTGATGACTGACGTCAAATTAAATTCCTAAACATTAATAAAAGAAACTAAAATTAAGAATCATACAAGACTAAAGGCCAGAGGTTCCTGATATGGGACAGGCGCAAAAATGCGGCGTGTAAAACAAGTTTTTTGATATCTCAACTCTCCCTCTTTACCTCTAGCCAATGTAGAAAAAAACAAACACACAACAATACGCAGACTAAAAGTCAGTTTAAAAGAAGTCCGAGTCTAATGTTAGTATGGGTAACAAAAGAATCTACATAAATTGACAATGATACATAAATTAACAGAGGACTACTAGCAGTTACTGACATGCCAGCTCTAGACCTCAATGTAACTGATTGAAAGATTATGTCTAAATCATATGAATACCAAGCACTATCTCTTCTGTTAGGGGTAAAGTATTATACCATAATAAATTATATGAGAAGAAAATATCCCGTATCATGCCAACAGCCACTTTTAGAACAGTTTTCTTTGTGTAAAATAGTTAATCGAAACTTACTTACTATACTCTGGTCAGCGGCATTGAATCGTCCTAAATTTATGTGAACATCAGTAGAAATGCTTGTTCGTTCAAGATTTCGCGAATCAATATATTCAAAGACAACATTTACCTCTAGTCTTTCATTGAGAAAGTTTTAATATCATTTTAAAGCTGATGAATTAAGATTCCAAACCCAATACAGATATATTATACTTATTATCGCTTCTATTTCTGTTAGAACTGATATTCTAGAATCGATTTCATATATTCATTACTGTAGAAAAACAAAACTATCAGCAATTTTACCTTCATTTTCTGTTAATTGCTCTAAAGGTTTGATATTTTGCAAATTAACCTTCTTCCTTGCCTTACAAGATATGTCTTTAGTTGTAGAACCGTTATCAGCAACTTCTTGTGACTCAAAACACCTAACAAACACAAACATTATTGTTTTGAAAACTTGAACATATATCTGTACAATTTTATAAAAAAGATATATGTATTTTGAAGTTTTGCGGAAATGATAAAGGATTATTCTATTGATTATTCTACACTTTTAAAGTACTTCAAAACCATCTCACATCAATATATATTAGCTTAAACGATACTTCACATATTCATAAAATGATAACTTTCTACAAACCGTGTTATAAATTGCAATGTGTAATAATGAAATAGCCTTTCCGAGAACCTCAGTTAATCAAAATTTTTGGCGGGTCTTTAATAAAATGTTTTGTTATTGTTGTTTAGGATTTCGTAATTTTTTATTTTGGTCATGGTATTGTTTATATTTTATTGGAATACTTGTTGTTGTTAACAGAAGATCAGATTGAGGTTGGCTGGAGACTGAGAGCGGAAACCGAGTCAAATGTGTCCATATTTTGTCGATAGCGATGATTCCAAGAATAACTTTTAAATAACTTTTAAAACTAGTAAAACGCTTTTTAAATTGAACTAAAATTACTAGCTATCATGGTACATTGTTCGTTATTTTAAGTTATATATACTTATACTATTGCTGAATACTTGCTTTGTTTTCTTCCTACATATGTGTTCATCGCTAGCTTCCGGTTTGAAAAAGCCATCAGCACATGGTCCACATTGCCCTATATTAAAAACAACATCAATTAAAGGTCTGAAAGGTATAAACCTCTAAACAATTTTCAATAAAAAAAAAATTGTTCTTTAGTCTCGAACTGCGGCACGGACACTACCTATTAAATGTTTTAAAAGTGCAGTGGAGAACACTCCGTTTTGTATGATAAAAAAAGACGGTAAGTTTAATTATGCCTCACCACATGAAACCCCTATGTAAGTCGCAAAGATTACAAATCTACAGGTGAGAAGAGTCAGGACAATGGCACTTTAGATCATTGATTATTCTTTAGTTTTCTATGTTGTGTCATGTGTACTATTGTTTGTCTGTTTGTCTTTTTAATTTTTAGCGATGGGGTTGTCAGTTTATTCTCGATTTATGAGATGGACTGTCCCTCTGGTATCTTTCGTCCCTCTTTTAGACTAACATAATTCTTAACGTTAAAGCTCTAGTGTGTTTAAGTGACTTAGTCAATCTAAAAGACTCAAAATATAATATTCGGTAAGGTTATATACTTCGCATATCACAGAGAAGAACAAATGCATACGATAAGAGATCATTTAGATATGCAGCCGCTTCACTCGGAATAGCTTGAAAATCACTTTAGGACTGAAAATAGTTTTGTGGTTTTTAAAAATGTAGTTTTTTTTTCCATTTCAAGAGTTTAATACAGTCCTGGAGCGGTTCAAACTACCGCTGCCTGGCTTGCAACTAATAAAGATATGTTTATGTAGATTTGCTCATATTTGTTAAACCAAGTCTTGTACATATAAATGCCAAATGCTATGTATGCCATGCATGTTGTTATTATTGTTTTCATGTGATGTTTTTGTTATTATATTCAGTTAAACGCTTTCTCGATCTTGTGTTGTATAGTTTTAAAAATGACGAATCCAAATAAAAATGCTCTTATCTTATCTTAAAAACAATGAAGGCTCTTGAAACATATTCGAAACAATATCATATGTTTTGATGAGTAATAAAAACAAACTTAAAAGTCACGAAAGAATAAGGTTTGTTAGTTTTCGGTTATATATTCATGAAAAAACATCCTTATATATATATATATATATATTTAGGTTTTTTCTGAAACTTTTATAGAAGTCTTTTATGCTGTATGCTTTAAACTTACCGTAATTTTTAAGTTCATATCCCGGACTAGAACAGGAAAATTCGGAAAGTAAACAGTTGTTATAATCACTTCCATAGTAACCACGCTTTCTATCACAAACACATGCATCTTTCTCTAAAATAACTTCAGCTTTAAAGAAAAAAGATGATAACTCAAGAGGCCTAAAGGTAGCTGTTTGTATGAAGGTTAAATCTTAAAACAGATTAATTTTTTCATGTTCAATGAAACGATGTAAGGGTTTAAAATGTATTCATAAAAATAAACATTTGCGATAAAAGATAAGTGAATGTTAATTATATCATCAGTTTTCGGATTTTGATACGCCAGACGCGGGTTTCATCTTCACATCAGCGCTGGTCGAATCAAAATTTTTTAAGGCCAACTTCAATACGAACTTAAGACTAAATACGATTGATTCGAATATCAATCAAGAGTGTAGTGTATCAAACAAAAACAACAAAACGTCGTTCTAAGTAAACAATAAGTTAAGGCACAGTTCAAATAAAACGCAATAACAATATTGCACCGCATAAATACTTTTTTCAATGCATTGCTACTTTTGAAAATGTTATACATAATGTAGTCATTATTGAAAAATGTATTCAAAAATCATTTCTACAAATTTGTCGAGTTCATTAAAAAAAAGAATGCTCCCCGTTCAATTGTGACAAAAATAAATTTAGGGGAAATTTGCTACATTGAATATTCTCTACAATTGAATTATGTCATTGTTTAAGTTGAAAGACACAACCAATTTCGCAAACAAAGTCATGATTAATGTAATAAGAGATTGCTGATGGATGTTTTCTGTCATATTTGAGTTTTCGTCAAATGATTTATCATACAGGCTCATAAAAGTTACCAATATTATAATTTGGTACGCCAGGCAGTTGAAAATAAAACCAAATCACTAGTTTTCTCGTTTGAAGGCCATTTTGGACCCAGATACATGTAGATAATCATACCACATCTTCTTTTCATTTTAACAACACAAAGAATCAAATAAGAAGTTTTTAATTAGAAACGTTTGACTTACGTTGCTCACATGTAGGTTTCGGTATACATGGATCTATGATATTGGTCATTTCAGCAGTATTGATTATGTCTAAATGGTATGTGCTTTCAGGGCAGTTACTACAGGTATCGTGACCATTATGGCTATCACAAAAATCATATTTCTGAGCTGAAAAAGATAGATGTAGTAATTTTAAGTAATTTTTAAAACCAAAGTATAGCTAGCAGAACACAGAAAATCTGTTAAAAGTGGAAGCAATGGGGAAACAACTCATGTTGTGGAAGCACTCAACAGTTAGTTTTAGTTTCACATGTTGGCCCAAAGGGATTCTTCAAACATGAAAGTAAGATTGGTATAGCCTTCACAATTGGTTTATATGAACATGAATATTATGTAATGATGTTTGATGGGTTGCTTTCTATAAGACAATCAGTTTCTTGATATCTATACTAGACAGTGGTCCACAAATTGTTGTGATATTTTATTTTTACGCAAAATCTTTTTTATTCAATTTTACGAAAATATGAAGCGAAATACAGCCAAATTTTATTTGATTATTTGGCAGATCAGTGTTGATAGTTTCAGAAAAGATATCACTCATAGGGTTTGACATTCTAGTTTGAACCAAACTTTTAGAGAATATTTGATATGTTCATGTCCCTTTTACACTATATTTAAGGTAAATTATTGCAGAATGTTGCTATGGATACACAAAATAGAATTATATTTCACCGTTTTAAACTTTTGAAAACCAAATCTATGGAAGACAGGTATTTTACTTATAAGGAAGCCAGCAATAGAAGATGATTAAACATATAAAGGTTTAATTCTGATTTATTTCCTAACTGCAGAGTGCTACCGTAGAGTTGATGTCCTTTTTCATGTTAATTCCGCTCGGTAGTTCCAAAAGCCATAAAATTATGCGATCGATTATTTGTTTTAACATTGATAGAATTTATCATTGCATTACAATGAAAAAAGGATCAAAAATAAATACTTATATGTAATATACAGACTTAAAGACAGGGTAAATAGACAAACCTTGCTGGCATATTACTGTGTTACAACATATATAATCCCCAGACAATGACAGTCTATCGACCTGTCCTGCACTACAAGCTTTCGGGAAACCATTTATAATCTGAAAAATATGTTTAAAATGTCATCTTTTATCTTGATAAATCAATCATTTTAGCGAGGTACGATAACTTGTAATTAAATTTTATTGTGAAAATTATTTATTTTTTAAAACGTAGATTGTATCTATATCTGAATGTATAAGTTACTTAAACAACTATCTCTCGTGGTTAAGTGTTATAAAAATAAAATGCATTGGTAAAAAGTTTCAAAAAGGTATATATAGTCTACAGATCGATTTCTTACAATGCATATTGCTGTTGATAACTACCAGACAACTATTTCAATAATTTTTTTTCGCTCGTAGTATAACATACGAATGAATAGATTGACTGACTATACAATTATAAATAGTACAAAATAACGTATGCCAAATGACTGAACCACGACTATATTTAAGGGATTTTATTTCCATTAAATTCTGTATAATTATGTACATATGGGGTTTCTTTTCCTCATTTTTTTATGTTTGTTTAAATTATTTGTTTTGAACTATGAGAACTTTAAGTGGAGTAAAAAGTTTCAAGAACGTACGAGACAGACAAGTATGGCTTATGTCCATAGATTAGTAATTAAAAAGTTCTAAAGTTACTCATCATGTGGGCATTATCGGGATACATTCAGGCTACCAAAGGGATAGTATTATTGAAAGAAATATTAGTAATAATCTAGCCGTCACTGAGTACTTCAATGTGCTATGGTCCAAAATTCACTATTTAATCATGATAATACCCTCTTAGTACATGTCGTAAGTAATTAAGTTTCAAAAATATGCAAGTAGAGGTGACTTTAAAAATACGAGAGGGTATTATATGGTAATGTCACGATTTTTCTAATGTAAAACATAGGATGACGCATTGCCACGTTTAACCATATCTATACTGGTATCGGATTTCAATTGAATCGGGTTTTACCTATTCTGATGCAAACTGATAGATTTTCTAAAGAAAAGATTCCAGAATTTGTTTTTTAGGATTAAGTATTAATTAAACATGATAGGCTAAAAAAAATACTTGTGTTTAGAGTTTCTTACCGTTCCTATTTATTTTTATTATTTTATTACATTATTTAATAAGTACTCGTATGTATCTTTCACATCTTTTGCATCTAGTCGTACGAGAAAATAGCAGGATTTTTTTTTACATTTTAATGACACCGTTGTGTAAGAATACTTACTATACCATGTAAACGATGGTAATATGTGAATTAAATAAACTTACTTAATATTGACTATTCCACAGCAAGTGACATTCAAATTTGGATGACTTTAATTTGCCTGTACCAAGTCAGGTATATGACAGTTGTTGTCCATTCGTTTGATGTATTTTTCCATTTGATTTTGCCATTTGATAATGGACTTTCCGTTTTGAATTTTCCTCGGAGTTCAATATTTTTGTAATTTTACTTTTTTTAGGGCAGTTTTGATATAGATCTGTGTTAACAAATGACAGAATCATAGCATTACATAAACATTTAAAACTTCATTCCATTGAAAATATGTTGGAATGGATGATTACAAGATAAAACTTGTATCAGTAAAAACGAAATCCTATTAAAGATGTTTACCTTTACTTCAGCAACGATAACTATCAAACCAAGTAATCTCAAGTAAACCTTCATTCTTATCAGTTTCTGGAATTAACAAAGATATATAATTAAGATTGTTTTTCTTTTAACTAATGGAATGTAAATAACAGTGCAGGAAGAATGCGACGTTCGAGTGTTTACTTAATAATATTTTTTTTTAAATGAAAACCATGTTCTATTAATTTGAGTCGTTAAAGTATAATGTGCCTGTCATTTTACGCTGCTTTATATACAAGTTTAGTATTTCATAACATTCTATAAATATAAATTACAGTAAAAATGTCACATGTTAAGTATGACTGTATACTAAGTTTACTTGTCTACTTGTTTTAACCAGATTCAACAAGCATGAATATAAATACGTATACTAAATTCCGATAAAATATATATATATATGTATATATATAGATAAATTTGATAATTAACTTCTCGAAGTTTCTTTTTTCCAGAATATATTTAAATCTATCAGAATTTCGGATAAATAGTCTAACTTGAAACTTCAAAATAGATACGAAACTGTTTTATCTTCAAAATTACTTCTGATTAGTTTTCCTAAGTTATCTATATCAAATAATTTATCTAAGTGGAATGAAACATAAATGAAATAGAATTTTGTCATTTAAAAATGAAAGTCATGCAGTATTGCTGGGATTTAAATTATAGAACACGTCACATTAGATGTTTTTATTTATAGCTTCCTTCGACATTTTTTTCAAACGTAATGTTTATAAATAAAAAGGTACTTCTCGCGGAAAATACATCTAAATTTAAGAAGAAAACAGTAAAAAAAAGAGAAAAATTTACCTGAAAACCCAAGATCACCGAGCAAATCACCTATCCTGTTTAAACAAGAGAAGTTCAACATGATTACGGAAAAACACTTTTTTTATAAATAGAACACTTGATTTTTTTTATCTGGCCAGGATTCAAGAAGGAACTTTTGTAATTGAACCATTGAAAGACTAATTAAAAAACTGAATTTTTCATGAATGTATCACTTTTCAATTATCTGCCTATAAACAGATAACCCTCTATCGCCTCTTCTTTTCTTTAGGCTAGCTGCTAGCATTACACATGTTGCATGTCATGCAATTGGATTTTCCAATTTTATAAATAGATTACATTATCTTCTTTATTTGCGTTCTTTGCAGTCAGTGAAGCTTCACAAGAAGTATTAATTTGCGCAGTATATATGTCAAACTCGTGTAAATAGTTATCAAAGGTAATTTGATACGCCAAACCCATATAAGACTCATCAGTGACGCTCAGATCAAAATAGTTAATGTAATTTATGTCCGTTTGATGTTTCTATTCTAGTATACAGTATTCTTTGGGAAACTCTATATGTTATCTTAATATGATTATTTCACTGTCAAATCCCCCTTAAAAGGTTTTAAATGTATGTGGTAAAGTAGTATCTATAGTCATTAAAATGATATTGTAAAATTAAATATTGCTAATAATGAGTTCATTACTTGATTTGATTTTTAATAACTGCTGAGGGGGGGGGGATAGAAAAAAAAAGCCGAAGGCCCCCAGTGGGTCTTCAACACATCAAGAAAATCCCACAACCGGATGCGAACTTCAGCTGGACACTTAACAAAAATGTGAACTTGTTCAGTGAAAATAGACGTCATACTAAACTCCAAAATAAATAAATGAATTTAATTAAGAATGATACAAGACGAGCATAGACCAAGAGGCTCTTGATTCGGGAAAGGTGGAAAAACAGTGGCAAGGTTTAACATGTTTTGTGAGATCTCAACCTTCCCCCTATAACTCTAGTCAATGTAAATTAAGCAAACACACAGCAATACGCACAGTAAAACTCAGCTCAAAAGAAGTCCAAGTCCGATGTCAGACTAGGTAACTAAAGAAACTTAGCAAAATGACAATGATACATAATTAAACAAAGGACTTTAACCTATAATGGTTTACTTTTTAAATTGTTATTTGTATGGAGAGTTGTCTCATTGGCACTCACGCCACATCTTCCTATATCTATTTTACTACTAATAGTTACTGACATGCCAGCTCCAACTTCAATTAAACTTATTAAAATATTATTTCTTCGTCACTGTTCAGAAATAGAAGTAATTTTGAAATTGAAACGTAACTAGTTACGTATGTATTTCAAAGTTTTGACTTGGCTATTTATCTTACTTTCTTAACAAAATTGGCATTGTTAGATTTAGATATTTTAAATAATAAGCAAAATTTCTATAAATTCGTAGAAAGTTAGCGACAACAGGTAAAATTAGACATTAAGCTTAAATCCTAGGAAACTAGGCATTTAGTTGATTGGTTCAAATTTTCAGAAATTATAAGCTTATTTCCTGACATCTTATGATGATTAATCAACCTATTGCCAAGCATCATTTTAATTAAGGATTTCTGCTTTATCTTCCATGTACTTAATGTACATTGTATGAACTGTTATTGATGTTGTCTCAATATAATCTAAATATTAATATACGTTAATTTAACAACGATAATCTTAAAATAGAATAACATGTATTTCTTAATGGTATTACATACACTGATATGTTCCAAACAAGTGTCTGAAAAATGACGATTGAATAATCTATCTAAAAATATTTTAATGAAAATTCCAACTTCATTGAACGAACTAGTTTTGTTTTCGTCAACAGTAGACAACTAAAGATATTAACTAATCAGATATTTACACATATCATTATATCTATTGATGTTATTGAATATGTAAAACATTAATGTTAAACATTTTGTTAAATGCTCCAATGGCTATGCAAACAGTTCTCTTAATTCCATCGAACTATTTCTTTCACTTTTTACAAATTGTGATTAAAAAAAAATATTCGTATATAAAATTCCTTTACCGTATGTGAATACACAAGAAGATACCACCTTTTCGTCGATTCTTTCGCTGGTAAAAATGTTAAATTCTCTTTGTTGTTTATATATTTATTAATTTAAGAAACTGATTGGAAGGAGGATCAACTTGACTCGGATTACTAAGTTTGATCATTATTGTTGCTGAAGAAAGATAAACATTATACGATTTCGTTTGAACTTGTTCTAAGTATCTCTCTTAATTGCCCATTCCACATCATAAATTATTTTCAGTGCAGTACTGTTTGATTAGTGTGTTATGTACTTTCGGCTAGCTGACTAATCCTTTGATTCTGTTGTTTGTTTATTAGACGAACCTATGTATTAAACTGACGTCATTTATTTATATAAAAATATAATTTGTACTAGTTGTCAGCAATATGATATTATAATTATCGTTATCATATCCTTTGTTTTATGGCAATTACGCAAACGGTGGTTTTTTTTGTCAATTTTTGTTATTTGAAAGATCGTATTTTCACCAAAATATTCATAAAATCCATACTAGAACTTAAAACTGTAAACCTAAATATGGTCTGCGAAAATTGTTTAATACCTTCGCAAACATTTGAAAAGTTAATTTTCATCTTATAAACGAAGTACTGACTTTTTTTATCATTTTCCTCTGCATGCATTCAAAAACACGATATATTTTAGCTTTCAAGTTTGATCACATTCTTTTAAAATGATTTTTTTTCATTTGAGGATTTAACAGTTTTTCCAATTTATTTTATTTTATGATAAAGTTGATTTCAAACTTGTGTATCGTTTCTTTAGTTGACAAGTATATTTCAATTTGTGTTTTTATGCCCCACCTACGATAGTAGAGGGGCATTATGTTTTCTGGTCTGTGCGTCCGCCCGTCTATTCGTTCGTCTGTTCGTTCGTCTGTCCGTTCCTCGAGGTCCGTTCGTCTCGCTTCAGGTTAAAGTTTTTGGTCAAGGTAGTTTTTGACGAAGCTGAAGTCCAATCCACTTGAAACTTAGTACATGTGTTCCTTATGGTATGATCTTTCTATTTTTACAGCCAAATAAGACATTTTATCCAATTTCACGGTCCATTGAACATTGTATACTTTGGACACATTCTTGTTTTAATTAACTTCCCCCTTTACTTTTCCTATTTCTATATTGGATTATCTATTTTATTCTCTGCAATGCAACCACGATTACATTTGTTTATCTTTAAAATCATTATTTATCATAGGACATGACGGAAAAGACGGAATTTGAGTGTATTCAAAAGACAATAATTAACATCAAAACCAAGGGGTAAACAAAGACTCACAAAACCAAAGGACAATTACAAAAATGTATGAATAGTATGAAGACAACGCAGCAAAACAGTCATAAACAATCTATATAAATTCATCATAGATACCAGGATTAGAATAATTTACGTCATACGCATAATTTCGACTAAAAAAGACTCATAAGTAACACTCAAAATAAACAGGTTATCAAAAAACACCAAATAAAGTACTAGTATGAAGTTTAAAAGCATCGAGGAACCACAATTTTCGAAGGGATTTACATAATACAAATAATTTAAGGTACTAGTAATGTATAATAAAATTGAGAATATATATGTATACCTTACTATTCTTTAACACATTTTATAATAATATCTTTAACACTCTGTTGACAATTTCCATAGTTTATCAAGGGTTGAATAAATACCCGAAATTATGTACAATCTTTTGACGATATGTTCAGTCATTTATACTTAAACGGGAGATACTGTTCCCTTGTCGGTATATTTATTTGATGTTATTCGTAATTTCTTTTTCGATGTGGTGAGATCTGGTTTTGCTTTTTTCCGCATTACTGTGGATTCATTTATTTTCGTGGGTATCAATTTGCGTGGATTAAGGAAAATTTAAATGTTCGTAGATGTTTAATTTTAGTTTCGCCGAAGTCTGCATACTAGCCTATAGAAAATTTGTCAATCGTTTCGAATTTAATTGTGTGGTTCATCTGTGCCAACGAAATCTACGGAAATTGGTATCCAACGAATAATAATGAATCCACTATTAGTTGTTGTCGAGCTTTCAACTTTTGTTGCATGAATATCGACTTAATAGTTATATCCGGCGGCGACAGCGGCGGCGGATGCGTTAACTAACTTCTTAAAGCTTTATATTTCAGAAGATAGAAGACATGGATGATTCATACTTTGTATATAGAAGCCTCATGTTACGAAGTTTCCGTCAGTCACATGTCCAATGTACTTGACCTCATTTTCATGGTTCAGTGACTACTTGAAAAAAAAGTTAAGATTTTTTGTAATATTAAATTCTCTCTTATTAGAAGTAATAAGATAACTATATTTCATATGTTCGTACATCACAAGGTCCTCATGCCCATCAGACAGTTTTCACTTGACCTCGACCTAATTTCATGGATCAGTAAACAGGGTTAAGTTTTTGTGATCAAGTCCATATATCAGATACTATAAGCAATAGGTATAGTATATTCGGTGTACGGAAGGACTGTAAGGTGTACATGTCAAACTGGTAGGTGTCATCTGACCTTGATCTCATTTTCATGGTTCAGTGGTAATAGTTAAAATTTAGTGTTTTGGTCTGTTTTTCTTATACTATATGCAAAAGGCCTACTGCATTTGGTGTATAGAATAATTGTAAGGTGTACATGTGTAGCTGGTATGTGTCATCTGACCTTGACCTCATTTTCATGGTTCAGTGGTCAAAGTCTAGTTTTTGAGTTTTGGTCTTTTTTTTAATACTATATATGCAATAGGTCAACTATATTTGGTTTATGGGAATATTTTATGATCTATATGTCAGTCGTGCCGGTTTTATTTGACCTTGATCTCATTTTCACGGTTCATTGCTCAGTATTAATTTTTTGTGTTTTGTTCTGTTTTTCTATTATAAGCAATAGGTCAACTGTATCTGTTGTATGGAAGAATGTGTTAGCTGTACATGTCTGTCTGTTAAGGTTCATACGACCTTGACCTCATTTGCACGGTTCATTGGTCAATGTTTAGTTTTCTTGGCTAAAGTTTAGTTTAAATGACAGTTGCAATGAGGTTGGAATAAAGCTTTATATTTAGAACTATCAACATAATATCAATGATTAGTAAAGAAGGGGAGACATTTCAGTGTATGCACTCTTGTTTTTATTTGAATATTATTCTGGTTGTTTCACTATGTACTCTGTTTCTTTTTTTTATATAGTTCATTTGAGAATTGAATGCTTCTTTTTGTCACCGAGCACATCACCTATATCCTGACTATCCTGCCCGAACAAAAGAATTTCAACATGATTACGGAAAAACCCTTTTAAAAATTAGAACAGTTGAATTTTTTTTATCTGGCCAGGGTTCAAGTAGCTTTTGTAATTGGACCATATCACTAGACTTATTTAAAAACAAAAGCTTTCATGACTGTATCACTTTTCAAGTATCTGCCTATACATATCGCCTCTTCTTTTCTGTAGGCTAGCATTGTCCAGTCCAGGCGATTATTTATTCGTGTAATATCATTTGGATGGGTAATATTACTTTAACAAGTAATTTTACCTTTATTACGAATATTTGTAATATAGACGAGTAGAAAGTGTTATCTCCCTTTAATCATAGATTGTTTCGACTATTACATCTATGTTTCGACATACACAGGCAAGTTAAAAAATGGAAATTTATCAAATAAATAATCTTTATTGCAAAACATGAAACCCTGGCGGGATAAAATGCAAACATATTAGTACAGATAAACAAAGCAAATAAAATTAACAAAATGTAACATTTCTTTTCGTTATGATCTGACAATACAAGGTTACATGCAGCGTATTTCACTATCTGAATTGATATGAGCAGTATCTGACAGGTCGCAAGGAAATATTAAAGGAAAAGGGTTTAGTATATACCTACTGTAGGTTATTGTGCGTACATGTATATAAGAGAAGTTGTTTATCAGATATTTAAAAATAATAACTTCTGTTGTTCCCGATTTAAAAAAACAGAAATGCATAATATAATGGATTGATTTCGGAAAATATGATGAGCAGTGTTTGATTTATAGTGTTTCAACAAAATACTTTAAAACAATACACGACATCTTTAATCAATGTAGGATTTTTCAACAATTACACATGCAAAATATCTTGTTTTAAAGTATTTTGTTGAAACAGAATACATAGTGAAACAACCAGAATAATATTCAAACAAAAACAAGAGTGCATACACTGAAATGTCTCCCCTTCTTTACTAATCATTGATATTATGTTGATAGTTCTAAATATAAAGCTTTATTCCAACCTCATTGCAACTGTCATTTAAACTAAACTTTAGCCAAGAAAACTAAACATTGACCAATGAACCGTGCAAATGAGGTCAAGGTGGTATGAACCTTAACAGACAGACATGTACAGCTAACACATTCTTCCATACAACAGATACGGTTGACCTATTGCTTATAATAGAAAAACAGACCAAAACACAAAAAATTAATACTGAGCAATGAACCGTGAAATGAGATCAAGGTCAAATAAAACCTGCACGACTGACATATAGATCATAAAATATTCCCATAAACCAAATATAGTTGACCTATTGCATATATAGTATTAAAAAAAAAAGACCAAAACTCAAAAACTAGACTTTGACCACTGAACCATGAAAATGAGGTCAAGGTCAGATGACACATACCAGCTACACATGTACACCTTACAATTATTCTATACACCAAATGCAGTAGGCCTTTTGCATATTGTATAAGAAAAAACAGACCAAAACACTAAATTTTAACTATTACCACTGAACCATGAAAATGAGATCAAGGTCAGATGACACCTACCAGTTTGACATGTACACCTTACAGTCCTTCCGTACACCGAATATACCATACCTATTGCTTATAGTATCTGATATATGGACTTGATCACAAAAACTTAACCCTGTTCACTGATCCATGAAATGAGGTCGAGGTCAAGTGAAAACTGTCTGACGGGCATGAGGACCTTGTGATGTACGAACATATGAAATATAGTTATCTTATTACTTCTAATAAGAGAGAATTTAATATTACAAAAAATCTTAACTTTTTTTTCAAGTAGTCACTGAACCATGAAAATGAGGTCAAGTACATTGGACATGTGACTGACGGAAACTTCGTAACATGAGGCTTCTATATACAAAGTATGAATCATCCATGTCTTCTATCTTCTGAAATATAAAGCTTTAAGAAGTTAGTTAACACATCCGCCGCCGCTGTCGCCGCCGGATATAACTATTAAGTCGATATTTATGCAACAAAAGTTGAAAGCTCGACAACAACTAATAGTGGATTCATTATTATTCGTTGGATACCAATTTCCGTAGATTTCGTTGGCACAGATGAACCACACAATTAAATTCGAAACGATTGACAAATTTTCTATAGGCTAGTATGCAGACTTCGGCGAAACTAAAATTAAACATCTACGAACATTTAAATTTTCCTTAATCCACGCAAATTGATACCCACGAAAATAAATGAATCCACAGTAATGCGGAAAAAAGCAAAACCAGATCTCACCACATCGAAAAAGAAATTACGAATAACATCAAATAAATATACCGACAAGGGAACAGTATCTCCCGTTTAAGTATAAATGACTGAACATATCGTCAAAAGATTGTACATAATTTCGGGTATTTATTCAACCCTTGATAAACTATGGAAATTGTCAACAGAGTGTTAAAGATATTATTATAAAATGTGTTAAAGAATAGTAAGGTATACATATATATTCTCAATTTTATTATATATTACTAGTACCTTAAATTATTTGTATTATGTAAATCCCTTCGAAAATTGTGGTTCCTCGATGCTTTTAAACTTCATACTAGTACTTTATTTGGTGTTTTTTGATAACCTGTTTATTTTGAGTGTTACTTATGAGTCTTTTTTAGTCGAAATTATGCGTATGACGTAAATTATTCTAATCCTGGTATCTATGATGAATTTATATAGATTGTTTATGACTGTGTTTTGCTGCGTTGTCTTCATACTATTCATACATTTTTGTAATTGTCCTTTGGTTTTGTGAGTCTTTGTTTACCCCTTGGTTTTGATTGTTAATTATTGTCTTTTGAATACACTCAAATTCCGTCTTTTCCTTCATGTCCTATGAGAAATAATGATTTTAAAGATAAACAAATGTAATCGTGGTTGCATTGCAGAGAATAAAATAGATAATCCAATATAGAAATAGGAAAAGTAAAGGGGGAAGTTAATTAAAACAAGAATGTGTCCAAAGTATACGGATGCCCCACTCGCATAATCGTTTTCCATGTTCAATGGACCGTGAAATTGGATAAAATGTCTTGTTTGGCTGTACAATAAGAAAGATCATACCATAAGGAACACATGTACTAAGTTTCAAGTGGATTGGACTTCAGCTTCATCAAAAACTACCTTGACCAAAAACTTTAACCTGAAACTTGCACTATCATTTTTTATGTTCAGTGGACCGTGAAATTGGGGTCAAAAGTCTAATTTGGCTGTAAATTAGAAAGATTTTATCATAAGGAACATGTGTACTAAGTTCCAAGTTGATTGAACTTCAGCTTCATCAAAAACTACCTTGACCAAAAACTTTAACCTGAAACTTGCACTATCATTTTCTATGTTCAGTGGACCGTGAAATTGGGATCGAAAGTCTAATTTGGCTGTAAATTAGAAAGATTTTATCATAAGGAACATGTGTACTAAGTTCCAAGTTGATTGGACTTCAGCTTCATCAAAAACTACCTTGACCAAAAACTTTAACCTGAAGCGGGACGAACGGACCTCGAGGAACGGACAGACGAACGGACAGACGAACAAATAGACGGGCGGACGCACAGACCAGAAAACATAATGCCCCTCTACTATCGTAGGTGGGGCATAAAAACACAAATTGAAATATACTTGTCAACTAAAGAAACGATACACAAGTTTGAAATCAACTTTATCATAAAATAAAATAAATTGGATAAACTGTTAAATCCTCAAATGAAAAACATTCATTTTAAAAGAATGTGATCAAACTTGAAAGCTAAAATATATCGTGTTTTTGAATGCATGCAGAGGAAAATGATAAAAAAAGTCAGTACTTCGTTTATAAGATGAGAATTAACTTTTCAAATGTTTGCGAAGGTATTAAACAATTTTCGCAGACCATGTTTAGGTTTACAGTTTTAAGTTCTAGTATGGATTTTATGAATATTTTGGTGAAAATACGATCTTTCAAATAACAAAAATTGACAAAAAAAACACCGTTTGCGTAATTGCCATAAAACAAAGGTTTTGATAGCGATAATTATAATATCATATTGCTGACAACTAGTACAAATTATGTTTTTATATAAATAAATGACGTCGGTTTAATACATAGGTTCGTCTAATAAACAAACAACAGAATCAAAGGATTAGTCAGCTAGCCGAAAGTACATAACACACTAATCAAACAGTTCTGCACTGAAAATAATTTATGATGTGGAATCGGCAATTAAGGGAGATAATTAGAAAAAGTTCAAACGAAATCGTATAATGTTTATCTTTCTTCAGCAACTATAATGATCAAACTTAGTAATCCGAGTCAAGTTGATCCTCCTTCCACATGTTCCAATCAGTTTCTTAAATTAATATATATATAAACAACATACAGAATTAACAAATTTCAGCGAAAGAATCGACGAAAAGGTGATATCTTCTTGTGTATTCACATACGGTAAAGGAATTTTGTATACGAATAATTTTTTTTTAATCACAATTCTGTATCAAAAACTAATTATAATTCAGTCATTATATCCTTTATGCTAAACTCTTCAGATAAAATGCGTTTGACCATCTCTCCGTTTCCTAAATCCTTTTTTGCATGTTTATTTTGTACAAAGTGAAAGAAATAGTTCGATGGAATTAAGAGAACTGTTTGCATAGCCATTGGAGCATTTAACAAAATGTTTAACAATAATGTTTTACATATTCAATAACATCAATAGATATGATGATATGTGTAAATATCTGATTATTTCATATCTTTAGTTGTCTACTGTTGACGAGAACAAACTAGCTCGCTCAAAGAAGTTGGAATTTTCATTAAAATATTTTTAGATAGAATATTCAATCGCCATTTTTTCATAAGTTTCAGACACTTGTTTGGAACATATAAGTTTTTGTAATACCATTAAGAAAGACATGTTATTCTGTTATGAATATGAAAAAATGCTACAATTTTACGATTATCGTTGTTAAATTAACGTATATTGATACTTAGTATTTGGATTATATTATAGACAACACCAATTGCAGTTCATACAATGTGCATTTAGTACATGGAAGATAAAGCAGAAATCCTAAAGTTCACTTATTGCCTGACATGATGTTTGGCAATAGGTTGATTAATCATCATAATATTTCAGGAAATAAGCTTTAAATGTCTGAAAATTTTAAGCATTAACTAAATGCCTAGGCGTAAGTTAGTCTCCTAGGATTTAAGCTTAATGCCTAAAACTTGTTGCCGCTGACATTCTATGAATTTATAGTAATTTCTACTTATAATAATGAACTCATTATTACCAATATTTTTAAAATATTACAATATAATGTTAATGACCAGATACTACTCTGCTACTTATGCATCCCGTCAATGTGTTGCTTATTTTATCTTTCATTTTTTTCTGGTGTGCTTTGTACGTGTGACTTTTTGCGTTTCTTTGGTACATATTACGTGACTTTTTACTTTTAAACATCCTACCATTATGTTATTGTTGTATTATATTATCAATGCCATTATGTTATTGTTCTATTATATTATCAATGCCATTATGTTATTGTTCTATTATAAAGCCATTATGTTATTGTTCTATTATAAAGCCATTATGTTATTGTTCTATTATAATTTTGAAAATACTCTGAACGAAAAAAATATTTTATATCTCTACCCGTGTGACGTTTACATTCTGACGTCAAACACGCCATTCTATACAAGAGATGATGTGAATCTAGCCATTCAGTCAAAGGACTTTATTAAATATTTCAAACCTTTATGGGTTGATTTAAAATACAAAAATAAGAAAGCAATGAATGTGGTTGTTAGATTTGATGTATGCTTTTTTGTGCTTTTTTGTTAAACATTTGTTTGTTTTTGTTCTGATTGAGATTGTGACATGGTGATGACTGTTGTACCCCTATTTTGACAATTTTACCTATAAAGTTTGTTTTGTTCACGCATCGTTGTAAATATAATGGAATTTGATGCGACTCTCATACAAGTGAGTGGTAAAGCGCTATAAAACCAGGTCCAATCCACTATTTTCTACATTTGAAAATGCCTGTACCAAGTCAGCATGGTCAGGAACTTGACAGTTGTTGTCCATTAATCGTTTGATATGTTTTATCAGTTGATTTTGCCATTTGATTAAGGACTTTCCATTTTGAATTTTCCTCGGAGTTCAGTATTTTTGTGATTTCACTTTCCACATACAATTTAAACCTATTAAAGGGGTATTGACAGTAAAATAATCATACTAAGATAACATAGAATATGAATAATATACATCGAACAGACATACAATACACTTACTATTTTGATATGAGCGTCACTGATGAGTCTGAAATGCGTCCTGCGTATCAAATTATCTTTAATAACATTTACACGAGTTTGACATATATACTGCGCCTATTAATACTAATTGCGAAGGCTGACTGACTACAAATAACGTAAATCAAGAGGATGGGTGGTATTTGATTTGTAATCTATTTATAAAATTGGAAAATCCAATTACATGAAAATGATAGCCTACAGAAAAAAAAATTAAGATGCGATAGAAAATCACCTTTTTTTGTAGGCAGATCCTCAGATACTTGAAAAGTGATACAGTCATGAAAGATTTTTAGTCTAGTCCAATGGTTTAATTACAAAAGCTGATTGACCCCTGACGAGATCGAGGACGAGATATACTGTTCTATTTTTAACAAAACGGGTTTTCCCGTAATCATGTTGAAATACTTTTGTTCGGACACGACATGCACCATAGGTGATCTGAGATCTACAGATAAAATTTTCTCTTTTTTTAACATTTTTCTTCTTAAATCTTAGATGTATTTTGAGCGAGAAGTTTATTTTATTGATCGATATACATAAGATTTGAAAGAGAACCCATAGAACCATGATGTGACGTGTTCTTTAATTAAAACCCTAGCAATACTGCATGACTTTCATTTTTTAAAAGATGAAATTCTATTTCATTTATGTTTCAATCCACATAGATAAACTAGTTATTGTGGATACATTAGGAAAACTAATCAGATGTAATTTTGAAAATGATACAGTTTGGGATTTATTTTAAAGTTCCAATTTAGACTATTTATCCGAAAGTCGAATAGTCCTTAAAAATGTTAAATATATTCTGAAAAAAAAAGAAACTTCGAGAAATTTATATATATATATATCTATCGGAAGTTCGTATACGTATTCATATCCATTCTTGTTGAATCTTGTTAAAACAAGTATATATAGTTTACATGTAATATTTAGATGTGAAGTTTTTTCTGTAAGTTATATTGATAGAACTAGTAACACGAAATACTGAACTTGTATATAAAACAGCGTAAAATTACAGACACATTATACTTTAAGAACTCAGATCAATAGATTCTGGTTTTGTAAGTTTTCATTTGAAAAAATAAGTAAACACTCGAACGTCGTCATTCTTCGATTCATGGACTATTATCTACATTCCATAGTTTAAAAAGAAATAATTTCTTAATTATATATCTTTGTTTATTCCAGAAACTAATAAGAATGAAGGCTTACTTGACATTACTGGGTTTGATAGTTATCGTTGCTGAAGTAAAGGTAAACATCTTTAATAGGATTTCGTTTTTATCTTTTAATCATCCCTTCCAACATATTTTCAATGGAATGCAGTTTTAAATTTGTTTATGTTTATTTAATGCTATGATTCTGTCATTTGTTAACACATATCTATATCAAAACTGACCTAAAATACTGAACTCCGAGGAAAATCAAAACGGAAAGTCTCTTATCAAATGGATAATAAAACACATCAAACGAATGGACAACAACTGTCATATTCCGGACTTGGTACAGGCAAAGTCATCCAAATTTGAATGTCACTTGCTGCGGTGTTTTTTTTTTATTATTAACTAAGTTTATTTAACTCACTTATTACCAGCGTTTACATGGTGTAGTAAATATTCTTACAAAACGTTGTCATTTAAATGTAATAACAATACCCTGCAATTTTCTCGAACGACTAGATACAAAAGATGTGAAAGATACATACGAGTACTTAATAAATAATGTAATAAAATAATGAAAATAGATAGGAACGGTAAGAAATGTTTGGATAATACTTAATCCTAAAAAATCAAATCCTGGAAACTCTTGTTCTAAAAATTTGAAATCTATCAATTTGCATCAGCATAGGTGAAACTCGATTTAAGGTAGCACAATACAAAGATTTTTCATCCCCAATCAGACATCTTTAAACTGATGTAATTCCACTCATCTTTCCTTAAATCTTATAAATGAGGTACCAAAAGAAAGAAGAAGGATTAATCTTTCAAATTGTGATAATTTCATTATGACATAATTATTACATATTAATTAATTTTTCTTCTTTCTTTTGGTACCTCATTTATAAAATATAAAGAAGGATGAAATGAATTACATCCGTTTAAAGTTGTCTGATTGGGAGTAACAAAATCTTTGTATTGTGCTACCTTAAAAATGAAAATTTTAACCCTCTTTTTCATCCCAGGGGGAAGGGTTGGGTCATTTAGTGCAAAAATTCAAATTTCTCAGATGGTAAGGTTGTCGCATATCAAGTGAAAGAACATAAAGCGTACAATTCAAATTGACGTCCCCTAAAATTGGTTCGATTGGGTCATTGAGTGCAAAAATAAATTTTCTTTACGATAGAGTTGTTGTATATCAAATGAAAGGTCATGATGTGTACAAATTCCCGACCTCCAAAAATAAGTTGGATGGGGTTATTAAGTGCAAAAATCTAACTTTCTAGAACATGACGTTGTCACATATCAAATGAAAGCTCATCTAGTCTATGTTACATATATCATACTTCCGATCCCCAAAATGTAGGCGGATGAGGTCATTAAGTTTAAAAAGCGAAAAGTTTCAGAAGGCATGCTTGTCGTATATCAAACGAAAGGTCATACAAAGAATAATACGAAAACATCACTTTTTATACAGGAAAGACCTTTCTAGTTTTCTCTTTTGTTTTTATCATCTTTTTTTATTTAGTAAACTATCGACGACTTCTTACTTCACTGCACTTTTAGTTTTTCATTCTTTTTCTTAAGTTGTGTCCCGTGATCTCGTTTTTGGGTTTTTGTTTCTTTTTTTCTTTTTTTTTTGTTACTCGCATTTCCTTTTTTGTTGATCTTGATTTTTTCAAGCATTCACATCTCGCATTCCTAATATTTTTGCGTTTCAGTTTTAGTCGTTCATATTGTTATTTCTGTAATTATAAGCCTTGTACCTTTGATATCTGTTATTAGTATTTTCATATTCCTTTTTCTAAATTCCATTGTAACAGTTATGTATTCAGTTTTATTACTGAGAGCGTAAGTTTGAGTCATATGATTCCTTCTAATAGTCGTTGGTTAATTCAGGCGGTTCGGAAGGGTATGCAGTATCTGTCACGAACTACAAGTGATAAACTATGTTTATACATGTATCTATTATTAAAAAAATGAAAACTTGTTATAAATTGAATGCGTCCGAGGCGCTTTTCTCGATTTTCCTTCATTAGGTACACATCTCAATTTTTGAAAACCAAGGATGTATATATAAGAACCAAAACAGTTGAAGAGCTATATTACCAATAAAGAAACCTAAAACAAAAAAAGAATAGGAAGTATAGTTTAGTCTGTTCTTTTTTGCATCCAGTACCTATCTGATGTGTTAAGACCTTTCAATCTATTTTACATTTTGTACTTATGCTGCGTTGTTACACCACACTATTTTAGTAATAATTGAGGGAGTCACAAACATGTTTAATCCTATCTGGCCTTTGTTAGTCTTGTATTAATTTTAATTTTAGTTTCTTGTGTACAATTTGGAGTTTAGTATGGCGTTCATTATCACTGAACTAGTATATATATTTGTTTGGGGGCCAGCTGAAGGACGCCTCAGGGTGCGGGAATTTCTCGCTGCATTGAAGACCTGTTGATGACCTTCTGCTATTGTTTGTTCTATGGTCGGGTTGTTGTCTCTTTGACACATTCACCATTTCCATTCTCAATTTTATTTATCCTGTCGCATTTTTATCTGAATCAAATCATTGGGACGTCTTTGGTTGCTCTCTGCTTTAGTTATTTGTTGGGATTTGCTCGTCGTTGAAGGCCGTACGGTGACCTGTATTTTTATAACAATGGTAACGTTGTCCTATCAGTAGATAGTTATCTATAACTGGTAATCGTACCACATATCACTATCTTTTAAAACAATCATCAGTAACGGGTCGTGCTGGTTGACATTTGACTCTTGTAAAACCCTAATACATCACTATTTTTTTAATCAGATGTTTTATTTGAATATGTGAAAGTTTGATATTGAAATTAGAAACTTTCAGGTTGTTTCCCCCTTGTGATAAACAATGATAAAGGTTGCATGTAGACGATTCCACTTATGTTGGGTTTTTTAAATCTTGCAAATCTTTTTCTTCATTCCTTTTTAAGATATTACAAAATGAAATTATTAATGATAATTAGCAAAAAAAATAGATACATTTAATATTTGATTTGGTAAGTTGTTTGAAATTACATTCTTTAATTATGCAGGTGTTCTGGTTCCGAACTCCTACATTCAAAAACTCTTTTATATATATATATATATATATATATATATATATATATATATATATATATTTATAGAATTTGCACTGATATAAGATCCAGATAAGCTCTTCCAATTGTGTCCACTATTCGCAGTAAAAAAAAAGTATAATGGCGTTGTGTTGTATTTCATCTCTTCTTTGCTAATTATATACTTGAATTTGTTACCTCTAGTTCGATTTGTAAATGTAATGCTTTCAGTATCATCTTTATCATTCAATAGCCTCTTTTCTCTTTTTTTCTTACTAAACCACAAGTGTGAAGCCCTACGTTGAATGTTTTATATCTTATATGTACCCGTGCAATGGGATAACAACAGGCCAAATATAAACGTGCATGTCTGGTTTAAGAACATGGTCATCTTTAAATTTTGTCTAAATTATCAAACGATCTCCGCATCATATAGCAAGAACACACCTGGCTTTATTAATTAATCATGTTATTCTATTTTTTCGAACTTGTGGTTTCTCTCAAACACAGTGACTCCCAAGTTTTCTAAGTTATTGTTGAGATGCGTACATAGTCAGGCATTTTGAGTTATCTAGCATTGATATATTGTACATATCTCAAAATGTATCTAGAATCATCGGAAAAAAGTGTATACCTTTAAAGTTGTAAAGTAAGTTGCATCGAAAGATAGTTTAACTACGCGTAATTCAATTGATCTAAATCTTTATGTAAATTGTGTTGCTTTGTTGTTTTTGCATGGTCATCTTCGGCCTGGTTAGGAAAGAAAAAAATATATTTTTGGATTATCTGGAAAGAAATCACTAACAGAATACTAATGCTGGTGTCTCGTAAGTAAAGACTAGAAATTAGATAAATGAATGCCTCGTGGTAACTTGACCCTGGCAAGCAAACAGTCCGTCGAAGACCTGACAAATCAATAATCTAACATTTACCCTTGGTTTTTGTCAGGGTAACCGAGGACCTTGTGGAACAGGAAAATGTATACATGGAAGACCAGTGGCTTAAATTTAGAGTTTTAATACTATTTGAAATACTAATAGCTGAATAGTACCTATCAATAGCTAGCTGACTAGTAGCTACCAATAGCTGAATATCAGCTATCATAATGGTTCCAGAGCACTGCATAACCACAATCTAAGACTAATTTGTCTAGTTTATTGGAAAAAAATACTGCCAGATCATGTGACTCACACAACTGTCACTGAGCCATTCTTGTCCTAAACTGGAAATCAACTACAATATAGACATAAAGAAAGCATTTTGACGCTCTCTTGTTGATACACTGCCTACTAACATCCCTATCTTGGATCCAATTTCATCCTTATTTGGCATTTATCTTACTGATAAATAAAACTCAATTTTTATTCTTTTATTTATACACATATGTTGTGTTTCATGTTTTCTTTTCACCGAAAGAAATACATCTGATTATTTCTATGTAGATCATCTAGACGTAATTTATAATTATATGACGATCTTATGTCGCTGAAGTGAAGATGGAAAGTTATATTACACGTAAAGCAGTAGATTCGTGACACTGAAAATCAAGTTATGAACTTATGGTTGAATACATATCAAAGTTTAAAGTCTTCTATTTCAGACATATATTAATCACAGAGGTTTTTTTACAAAATGATCTATATCATGCTGCAGAATTTTAGAACTTGAATACTTTAGTTTTATATCTAAAAGTTTTCTTCTTCTTTATATACAGAAAAACATCAACTGGTTGATGATTACTTTCCGGCGCATGCCTGGTTTAACAATATTGTTAATGATTAAACATATATTTTTGATTTTGTAATATTTTTTTTCAATTTTTATATAATACAAATGTATATGTAAGTTTTAATTGGAACCTTACCAATACATCTGAATTTCAAAATTATATAATAATGTCCACCTAGGTAAAAGATGTAGCCCAAACATTGTCGAACTCGAAAGATTTTCGAATACTAATGAATATTCAAGTTCGGATTAAAGGCACTAAACCTTTTTCTGAATTATTTATTTCTATGGTATATAATGTCTTTTTGATTTATAAGTTTTGACATGCGAGTTTTGGTTATTCTTTGGTAGCTCCCGTCTTTTTTTCTTTTTTTTTTACTTGTATCAGATTTGCGTAACAAATTTACTAGTATCTTCCGTCAAAAGAATTTAGAAAGAAGATGTGGTGTGATCCCAATGAGACAGATCTCCACAAGAGACCAAATGATATCGAACATGAAAAGTTAGCAACAATATTTTTCGTCTATGTTTTTTATTTTCGTTTTAAAAAATATTAGCGGAATTTTAGTCTCATTCAGATTTTTAATTTTCCGTTCAGGTCCGAGTTTCGACACCCACCGATATTTTTCCTATTTTTTTATATTATCATTAAATTGAACTTTTTGTTTCACAAAATCAAAAGTTGAAAGACATCCACTAAATATTAAAAAAGTTATTGATGTTAGAATTAGTCCGACCATAGATTTTCAGGTCCCTTCAGGTCTTTTCATTTCTCAGTTCAGGTCCAATTTTTGGCATCAAAAATTTGTTTTGAATTTAAAACATTTAAAGTTTAATGAAATATAGATATTTAAAATTAATAAAATTCAAACTTAAAGAAATTCCATCCAATAATAAAAAAGTTATTGCAATTTGAATAATTTTAATCGTATATTTTCAGGTCTTTCCAGGTCTTTTCAGGTCCACTTTCAGGTCTTTAGTGTAACCCATGTTTTTACAACGTTCCATCCGGATTGTCTCCCTTTTTCCGATTCATCTTTTCCGGAGGTAAATAATATCTTTTTACGTTTTATCGAAAAAAATTGAAAAATTGGAACAATCATACTAAGAAAACATGTCTTGGTACACATAAATATATTTTGAAACTATTTTCGTTCTATGACACTCAGTCTCAGGTCAGGCAAAAGGAAAAATCGAAAAAAAATATTTATCTTGGCCGTTCATCATGTTCATCATAACAAATGAACAAATAATGAAAAATTATATGGTATCTCTGGTACCTAGACCGGAGAATAAACTAGAATGGGTACTTTGGGGGCCTTGGTAGGTCAAAGTGGTTCCCGACTTTGACCTGGAGATCAATCTATATAATAGATATCTCTTCAGTTTGTCTGTTCCCGCCGAGAAGCCCGGTGGTTTTTCTCCGAGTTCTTCGACTTCCTCCACCGTAATAATAAACTGGTCCGCCGTTCCATCTATAGCTTCGCACCGCAGGAACGGGTTGGAGCTGTTGTAACATTGGCATTAATTGGACAAGTCTTACAGATTCAACGATTTGCTAATAAAATAGAGCAATTTATATCGTGATAGGAAATTGACTTCAATTGTTAATACTGTGATGCTGCAAAATATCTGTTTATTAACCCCATGGTGGTAGCGCAGTAAAATAACCAGTGAGCGTGTTATCATCTTCTTGACAAATGAGTTGGCATCTTTCATTTTCTTAAGAACTCAGTAGGGTTATAAATGTGTTAATTTCTCTTTCGATTTCCTATCGGTATAATACATTATTAACATAACACATGATGCACTAATCTCGTCGAATTATTAAATCCCGTGGTCAGAATTCTGACCACGGATTTAGGCCATACCTGTTGTCAGTGTAGCGATAAGTGAACACAACAGGGGTCCAGTTTACCGTAATAACAGACTTCCCTGTGTCTCCTAACACTCCCTCTGTGTTTGGTTGGGGATTGTCCTGGTGGTGGGTTGTATATAAGTTAGTGACACATCTCCATTAATCCTTCATACATGTACATACATACATACATGTGGCCATATTTTAACCTCAAAAACTACTCTGTGTACAGACTTACCTGTGCTGTTTGGAAAGTTTTAATGCCTAGCATCCACTAGATATATAAAATGGTAGAAGTAGAAGAGGTTAAATGCATTTTGTGTTTAAGAAAGATAAAATCTCTCTTGGTTTTTGAAGGGCAGTTTTTTTCCTTTCAGCCTGGCTTTCTGCAGAAGGTGTAAAAAATAAACAAACACCTGCATTACTTTGATACTGTCAACTCACTGACTCAGATAAACTCTTTAACTCGCCTATAGTTGTGAAGATACCTCATGTTCATGTCAACTAAGGACAATCAAAACAATACAAACCTGTTTTTACCTGAGAGAGCATCTCAAAGTTGTAACACAACTTAGTTAATTTTCACACCTGATGCATGAAGGAAAAAAAATACTTGTACAAATAGTACCCCTGATTGATATATATAACTTTATTACTTTATATATGTACATGTATATAAAAAAAATGATATGGTTTGACATCTAAACATGACCATTTTATTTTTTTGTTTAATATAAGTTATGGATCGATGTTTTACTTGCTCAGATTATTAATATTAAAAACAATATTTTTGTATCTATTCTATATTCACAAAACTACATACATGTATGTACAGTTATACTATAAAATCTACAACTCCCAGTTTGTGGCTACACATACACGTGCTGATCTTATCTATATTCATGCATATTCATTAGCTACATAATGTGTGTAGGTGTGTCAAAATCGTATCTTACGCGATAATAACCAGCCAGTACACACTGTAATGATTTCATTAACCAGTATTAAAATGATAAACATAACAATTCAAATGTATATTGATATTAGTAGGACTTGATTTTAAAATTTTGAAATTCTGTAATACATTATGTTCATATATAATTCCAGGTATATAGTTATTTTCAGACTTTGAAACATAAGTTCATGTGTTGATATGAAGTTATACATGTTTTTAGTAAGCTTCATGTACTTATATTTTTTAAGTTGAAATGTTTTAAGCTAAACTTTGCATTTCATTTATATGATTACAATGTATATGATTATTTTTTTGTAGTTGAAATGATGAATTAAAACGGAAACGAGGTGGCACCAGACATCTAATAATACACCAGAAATGAGCTGTACCAAAGATGGCTCCACATTTAAGAATAGGATATTAATAGCATGTGTGATTTTAATTTTTCCTCATGTAAGTGTTAAAAACAACAACATATTTTAAATATGCATGAGTTACATGTAGGTTAATAATGACAGTTGATTGAATATGATTTTATTTCTTATTCCCAGGATGTTGCTTTTTTTTCCATCTTTGGCCAATGCAATGCAAGTTGACATTAAATAGGTGAATGATTTAGTACATTTAAATTTATTTTAAACATGCATTTCCTACTGAAGGTGGTGGTTCCCTGGCTTCCTCAACTAACAAAAAATGACCATCACTAATTAGCACAATACATGCACATGAAGTGCTGAATTGCCTTTAAACACCACATCAATCATGCAATGTACATGCAATAACTTAACATACTGTAAATTTTGAAACTAATTTGTGCATTTCCTATTGTGTATGTTACAGGCATTTTCTAATTTTAGGCATTTTGTAAAATGACTGAAATTTAGCATGCAATTTAAACAGTTACAGTTTTATAATTGTAATTTAATCCTTGTTTTCAAAATTCCAATAGGGAACATACTTTTTATAATTGTATAAATAAACCAATTTTTCAAGACGTTTCGGCCATTGGCCTTCTTCAGTTCTTTATTTTTCCTCTCAACTACATGGCTGACATTTTGTTTTCAAGCATTGAAAAGATGTAATAGATTATGTCCTTGGAAACATCATGACGTCATAATACTTTAACGTCATAATATCATGACGTCACAATACTTTTGTATGAATGAAAGTTAAATTATATAAGCTTTGATCAATTAAAGTCATTCCTTTTTAACGTTAATTCCAAATGGTCTAATTGTATTTAGTTTTTGCATCCATTGTGCCTCAATATATCTCCTGTAATTTGCGGATTTATCGTAAATTTGTTGCAGAACCTGAACTGTGATGTCCTCTTTACAATGATCTTCTTGGTTAAAATGTTCTGCTACAGCTGTATCTCTATCATGTCTGATATCTGCAAGATACTCTTTTATTCTTTCGTTGAGTGATCTTTCTGTTTCCCCAACATAGACATAGTGGTTACATTTTTCACAGTGAAGTCCATAAATAAGGTTCACTAGTTGACATCCATGAATGTATTTTTTTTTTGAGGTTGAATGTTTTATCTCCGAGTATAATTTTTTCTTCATTTCTTTCAATATCGCAAACTTCACATTCTTCTTTACATGTTTTGTTGCTGTTGTAGTTGGTACATTTTTTGGTGATTTTATTTAGTTTTCCATGTACAATTATGTCTGCTAAGTTTCTATCTCTTCGATAAGCTACCAGTGGTGGTTCTGGAAAAGCTTATATAATTTAACTTTCATTCATACAAAAGTATTGTGACGTCATGTTATTATGACGTTAAAGTATTATGACGTCATGATGTTTCCAATGACATTATCTATAACATCTTTTCAATGCTTGAAAACAAAATGTCAGCCATGTAGTTGAGAGGAAAAATAAAGAACTGAAGAAGGCCAATAGCCGAAACGTCTTGAAAAATTGGTTTATTTATACAATTGTAATTTAATCATTTACATTAACACTGAAGATGACAGTTATGTGTTGCTATATGTAATATTTGGATGACAGCCACTGTTACACATTTGTCCTGACTTTTTGAAAAGACAACTTTTAGTGTTACATCTAGTCTTACCACTAGCACTACAGACACATTTTGTGTAACCCTGACGATCACACAAAGAAACTTTACTGACAACTTTTCTAAAGTTTTTTCATTATCATAATTTACAGATTGAATAGCAATAAAGTTACTGTCAAACAGTTCAAACTGATTCCTGGTGTAAAGTCCATGTAGTATTTAATCTATAATTCCCAGTTGATAACCATGCTCTTCCTTTCCAGTAACAACAGCCATAAGGTTACCCTCTTTTAACATTTTATCTTTTCCACCATGTCCAGTGTTCAAATGTGCTCTCATTTCAATGCTCTATATTTCATCTGCATATGCATAATATAGGATAGGATCTGGCAATGACTGTCGCTTTTTAATCAGTTTTTCTACATCACCACAGTGTAACACATCAAATCTGCAATTTAGAGTATATAAATTGGTTAATATGTAACTTTTTAATGATGGCCTTATACAATGAGCTTAAAAGAAAAAAGGAAGAAAAACAAAAAGTCTCAATTTTTTGTCAATGAATTGGTGTACACTAAATTTCCAGTGGCAAATATTTCATTCATATTCAATAGGCCTATGAGGCAATTTAATGGTAACAGAAGTTGTCAACTCAATCTTCATAATTATGTGATTATGTCCTTTTACTTGACCAATTGTTAAAATCTTGAGTGCATCATATTTTTATTTTCAATATTTTGCAAGATGAGCAATTCAGGCTCCTAGGAGCCTACAGTTTTTCTTATTAACGCTTGTTATGAAAACTTTTAAATAAGTCTTAGCTCAGCAGAAGAAATGCACCTACCTTTGCATATGATAATAATCCCAAGAATGTCCTTTTATTCCAATCATAATTTTCTTCAAAATAGTTTCATATTTTTCTCTGTTCCATATAACACTTTTCTGATTAGAATCAGCATTTTCAATTAATTGGTTTGTAAATCTTTGTTCTGGTGTAAGAACAACATGCCCTTTCTGCCATGATGAAAAGAAGATCATTAATGAAATACAGAGGGAGTACTTACTCAAAGTTGTTGCTCTATGGAGATTCTAGTTATAGACATTAAAACTAGTAAAACATAAAAATTTAACCTGCAGGCTATATTTTTATGCCCCATTTATGGGCATTATGTTTTCTGGTCTGTGCGTTCCTCTGTTCATTCGTCTGTCCGTCCGTCCGCTCGTCAAGTTTCAGGTTAAAGTTTTTTGTAGAGGGATTTTTTGATGAAGTTGAAGTTCGATCAACTTGAAACTTAGTAAACATGTTCCCTATGATATGATCTTTCTAATTTTAATTCCAAATAAGAGATTTTATCCCATTTTCATGGTCCACAGAACATAGAAAATGATAATGCGGATGGGGCACCAGTTTACTTGGGACACATTCTTGTTAAAGAATAGTCTTAAATTAATTTTACTCAACCCTTTTTTGTAGCTTTACAATATTTTTTTATAATCTATTTCATGTATTTCAAATTTATAAAATGCCTAAATTTAGAAAATGCCTGTAACATGTATATCCTTGACCATTGGCAAAACTGTAAAATCTAATTAATGAGATTGAAAAACCTTTATTTTAAAAAAGCACTTCTGAAATTATAAATGCAAGTTTTTATATTTTATGTCCCACTTACAGGCATTATGTTTTTCAGTCTGTTGGTCCATTCGTTACTCCGTCTTTTCTTCCCTCTGTCCCGCTTCAGGTTAAAGTTTTTGGTCAAGATAGTTTTTCATTATTTTTGATGCAGTTGAAGACAAATCAATTGGAAACTTAACTCACATGTTTCCTATGATATATGATCTTTCAAATTGTAATGCCAAGTTAGAGTTTTGACCCCAATTTCATGGTCCGCTGAGCATAGAAAATAATAGTACAAGTGGGGCATCTGTGTACTATATGGATATATTCTTGTTATTCATTGAATTCAAAATTTAGATTTTCAAAATCGATTGCCAATAGTCTTTTCTGAATTTCACTATAATCTTCACTGTGTAATATACTCACAAAAGAACCAAAACTAGAAATCACAGAAACATTTGCATGTTCTTGGCAGTCATTACCTTTTCAGCCATCTTGGGCTTTGATTAATTTTTATGCTGCCGCAAAGATATTTTTGGGATCGTATAATGGTATGATGTCGTCGTTCAAAAGACACATTGGTTTCTGGACAATAACTTTAGTTTGGGTGAATAGATCTGTATGAAATTTTTTCAGAAGGTTCAATACCACAGATTTTGGGGATGATGGTCCCAACCCGTTTAGGAATAAGGGGCCAAAAGGGGTCTAAAAAAAGCATTTTTTTCTCGTTTCAAGATAATAATTTGTGTATAGATATTTTGATTGCTCTGAAATTGTACCACAATGTTTAATACCACAAGTTGAAGCTTGGGATTCATTTAAGGGGAAATGGGGCCAACAGTTTAGGAATTAAGGACCAAAAAGAGGCCAAAAACAAGCATTTTTCTATTTTCCAGACAATAACTTGTGTGTAAGTGTATGGATCTCTCTAAAATGTACTACAATGTTTTATATTTTATAAATGTGCATGTGAAATTCATTGGTTTTATAATTTTCTGCAATTGATAGTAAAATCTTAAACTTTAAAATCTTAACAGTTTTCACATCGAAATATTTAATTCAAATTTGTCCTCTGGATCAAGGGACGACATCAAAAGTTCAATGAAAAATTAAAAAAAACTCAATCCACATATTTTTTTCATTGACATTGATTATTATTATACTTCATGAGGTTTTGCTATTCTCGGTTGAAAAACGAACGTAAATAGTATATTGTAAATATGTACATGTAAATAGAAACAATCAGTTTTTAAAAAAAGTGTTTATTCATAAAATGTTTTGATAAAAAGGTAAGTTTCTTCTTGAAAATGCATTTAGTCATCCTTAATTTCTTGATATTTTGTTTATCATTTTATCATACATGTTTCGTTTTGTATTTCATGTTAAATACGAGTACATACTACATGTACTTTAGCTAATAGTTCAATAATGTTATGCAGCTCTATTCTTACAGTATAAAATTGAAAGATAAATGTTCATCCATTTTAAATCGAAAACTGTACAAATATATTTAAAAAAGAAGATGTGGTATGATTGCCCTTCTGATCCCTTCTGTCCGGTGGGCGTCTGTTTTTTTACGGATGTGGTCTTAAAAAGTGACAAATCTTAACTGCGGGATAATACCTAGCTTGTATACTATAAATACATATATAAAAGAACATGTTGTATGATTGCCAATGAGACAACTCTCCACAAGAGACCAAAATAACACAGAAATTAACCACTATAGATCATTGTACAGCCTTCAATAATGAGCAAAGCCCATACCGCAAAGTCAGCCATAAAAGGCCCCGAAATGACAATGTAAAACAATTCAAATGAGAATTGTTCCTTATAAACTACGACATTTCTCGCAAGTATTAATTTATTATTTTGTTCAACACATGCAAAAGAAATAATCTTCGCCGATGTAACATTTCAATTTATTACAACAACATGCCTTCACTGAATTCATTCAGGTGCAGAAATGATACGATTAAGTTGCTGCATGTATAAAGAACTTAGAATATTGCTTAATACAAAATATCAGTATAATATTTCGACCCTACTATTTGAAGTTAACAAAAGATTTATTTAATTTTTTTGACCAAAGGTTTGTAAACTAAACAAATACTTGTTTTTACGTTCGTAGTAACATACATGTAGTACATTCCATTGTCGGTCACCTGTGTCAATTCACGTGCACACTGACTACATTGTTGTTGTATTTGAATCTTTCGGCCAATGGAATGAGACCTTACAAGTTGTTTGTTTATGATACGCCAGAATGTTATCAATGAACTATCAAATGCTAAACTTCACTGCATTTTACTGTAATAATTGATTAGTCAATGCAGAGAATTTGTCCAACTTTTCACCTATATGTTGTCAACAAAATAATTTAACAATACATGCATTAAGTAAGCATGTTCTTTTACATTTTAGAATGCTTTAAGTAAAGTGTGTACAACTGGTCAGAAACTGAGATTCAACCAACAAGGTGTCCAAATATGCTGTAATACAGTTAAATGTGGAAAAAGTAAGTTAGCACTTTCCAGCATTCTGTAAATCTCATTATATTTTTAGCTCACCTGGCCCGAAGGGCCAAGTGAGCTTTTCCCATCACTTGGCATCCGTCGTCGTTGTCCGTCGTCGTTAACTTTTACAAAAATTTTCTCCTCTGAAACTACTTGGCCAAATTAAACCAAACTTGGACACAATCATCATTGGGGTATCTAGTTTAAAAAATGTGTGGCGTGACCTGGCCAACCAACCAAGATGGCCGCCATGGCTAAAAATAAAACATAGGTGTAAAATGCATTTTTTGGCTTATAACTCAAAAACCAAAGCATTTAGAGCAAATCTGACGGGGTAAAATTGTTTATCAGGTCAAGATCTTTCTGTCCTCAAATTTTCAGATGAATCGGACAACCTGTTGTTGGGTTGCTGCCCCTGAATTGGTAATTTTAGAGATTTTTTGCTGTTTTTGGTTATTATCTTGAATATTATTATAGATAGAGATAAACTGTAAACAGCAATAATGTTCAGCAAAGTTAGATTTACAAATAAGTCAAACATGACCAAAATGGTCAGTTGACCCCTTTAGGAGTTATTGCCCTTTATAGTCAAATTTTAACCATTTTTCGTAAATCTTAGTAATCTTTTACAAAAATCTTCTCCTCTGAAACTACTGGGCCAAATTACACCGAACTTGGCCACAATTATCATTGGGGTATCTTGTTTAAAAAAATGTGTGGCGTGACCTGGCCAACCAACCAAGATGGCCGCCATGACTAAAAATAGAACATAGGGGTAAAATGCAGGTTTTGGCTTATAACTCAAAAACCAAAGCATTTAGAGCAAATCTGACAGGGCTAAAATTGTTGAACAGGTCTATCTGCTTTTAAATTTTCAGACGAATCGGACAACCTGTTGTTGGGTTGCTGCCCCTGAATTGGTAATTTTAAGGAAATTTTGCAGTTTTTGGTTATTATCTTGAATACTATTATAGATAGAGAGAAACTGTAAACAGCAATAATGTTCAGCAAAATAAGACCTACAAATAAGTCAACATGACCAAAATTGTCAGTCAACCCCTTAAGGAGTTATTGTCCTTTATAGTCAATTTTAACAACTTTTTCGTCATTTTTTGTAACTTGTACAAAAATCTTCTTCTCTGAAACTACTGGGCCAAATTTAAACTTACTTGGCCACAATCATAATTGTGGTATATAGTTTAAAAAATGTGTCTGATGACCCCACCTACTATACAAAATGCCCGACATGGCTAAAATTAGAACATAGTGGTAAAATGCAGTTTTTGCTTTATATCTTTGAAACTAAGACATTTAGGGCAAATATTTCAAGATTTAAATGTCCATCAGAATAAGATTTATCCCCTCACAAACTTTCAGATGAATCCTACAACCCGTTGTTGGGTTGTTGCCCTAAAATTGGTAATTTTAAGGAAATTTTGCAGTTTTTGGTTATTATCTTGAATACTATTACAGATAGAGATAAAGTGTAAACAGCAATAATGTTCAGGAAAGTAAGATCTACAAATAAGTCAACATGACCAAAATTATCAGAGAACCTTTTAAGGAGTTATTGTCCTTTATAGTCAATATTGAACAACTTTTTGTCATTTTTGTAACTTGTACAAAAATCTTCTTTTCTAAAACTATGGGCCAAATTTAACACAACTTGCCTTGGCCACAATTATTACTAGGGTATCTATTTTAAAAAAGTGTCTAATGACCCCGCCTACCAACCAAGATGGGCGACATCAGTAAATACAGTAACAGGTGAGCGACACAGGCTCTTGAGAGCCTCTAGTTTTATGGTCATTGTTAAGGCTTTATGGTATGGATTTTGCTCATAATTTAAGGCAATATGGTATTCATGGTATTTTATTTGCTCATGGAAGGCTTTATAGTATGGATTTTGCTCATTATTGAGGCAGTATGGTGACCTATATATAGTTTGAATTGAGAATGGAAATGGCAAATGTGAAGTCCACCAATGGGTCAATACAGCGAGTAACTCCCACACCCAGACGCCTGCTATAGCTTGCACCTACACAAAAATGTATACTAGTTCAGTGATAATGGACGTCATACTAAACTCCGAAATATACACAAGAAACTAAAATGAAAATCATTCAAGACTAACAAAGGCCAGCCTCCTGACTTGGGATAGGCTCAAAAATGCAGCCGGGTTAAACATGTTTTTTGAGATCTCAACCCTCTACTATAACTATACCTCTAGCCAAATGTAGAAAAAACAAACTCACAACAATACCCACAGTAAAACTCAGTTCAAAAGAAGTCAGAGTTCAATGTCAGAATAGGCAACAAAAGAAACTAAACAAAATGATATTGATACACAAATTAACAAAGGACTACTAGCAGTTACTGACATGCCAGCTCCAGACCTCAGTTAAACTGATTGAAAGATTATGTCTTCATCATATGAATATCAAGTACAGGAGGTTTTCGGTAAGTATTATACCATCATAAAATATATTAGAAAACATAACCCGTATCATGCAAACAACTGGTTTTAAAATAAATACTGTGTATTTATTTCCGATGCAAAGAACCTATAAGTGAATGATTCACTTATAGGTTTTTTGCATCGGAAATAAATCAATGTTAAAGCCAAAATATGCAATCTTTAATGACCTGAAAACAGTATTGTAACTATATCCTTTATTAAGAAGTCTGTTAAAAGGTCTTATTAGACTATAACAAATGCACCTAATAATTTATGAATTTACAGTAAGTGAATTTAAAATATTTGACAAGTTAAGGTTCACTGAATATGAAAATTTGGTGGTTCAAGCCTTCATCCTGTTGGATATTAATTTCATAGTAAATAAAACCTGGATAAAAAACATTTAACAAAGGAATTTGTTATTGGCTAAATTTTATAATATTTGATAATTTGGAACATGCTATTTTTTTGAAGGCCAGCAGTTTTATTATTGTCAGTTAGATGGAGAATCGGATGTCTGCAGAAATTGTATGAATAATGGCTACACTAATGATCCTATCGATACCAGCCAATGGCCTTATCATGACAATGGAAAATATCAGGCGGAACCGACTATATGTGTTTCTCCTCCAAGCTGTGAAGCAGGTAAGAATTATATATTTCACACTTTCTTTGACTATGAGTATCAGTCAGATTTGCAATGCAAGAAATGTAATATGTTGAACAAGAACAGCTGTCTGGTAAAAAGTTTGTGTTTTATTCTAATCATTTAACAAACATGGCTGCCGCAGCTAAAATATAAAAGAACATTAAGAATCCATTAATTGTCTTGAAAACCTAAATAGATAGAGAATGTCTAACAGGGAAAAATGCTCAGAATGTGAAGATCTTTACTTCGTATCTTTTAAATGTTATAAATTCAGTTATTGCCCTTAAATGTTGTTTTTGAGCAAATTTTATTGGTTTTTGCCTTTTATCTTGAATACTATGATAGATGAAACAGTAAACAGTAGAACTGATCATCAATACAAAATCTACAAAAAATGTCCCTCGATAAGATCTTCAAATACTTAACAAACATATAAAAAAGAAACTGCGGTATGATTGCCAAAAAGACAACTCTCCACAAGAAACCAAATGACACAGAAAGTAATAACTATAGGCCACCGTACGTCTGCCAACAATGAGCCAAGCCAATACCGCATAGTCAGCTATAAAATGCACTGAAATGACAATGTAGAACAATTCAAACAAGAAACCTTGCAGCCTAATTTATGTACAAAAAATTTGCCGCCAACAGAATGTAGGATCACTTAGTCTTGCTTTTTCGACTAAAGTGAAGGCTCGACAAAAATGAATAAAAAACAAATAGTGTTCTCATTTGAATTGTTTTACATTTAAATTGCAATAAATAAAATTCAAAATTTACCATTATAATACACCTATTAATTTCTGAATTTACAGTACACACAAATGATCAGATTAACATATATAACTGCTTAGATTCTTGCTTGTAAATATTTATAGAAAAGGTGTACAAAAAGGGTAGTTTTTAAAAGAATTTTTCATACTAAAAAGTTGTAGCTGCAGCTTTTAATCAAAAGACTTGTTCCTTGCATTATACTTTTTCAGTTACTTTGGATTCATTTATTTTCGTGGGTATCAATTTTCGTGGATTGCTGAAAACTTGCATATTCGTGGAAATTTAATTTGTGGTTTTGCCAATATTTGTATACAAAGCCTTTTGAAAATATGTTGTTCATTGAACATTTGAATTTGTGGTTCACCTATACCCACGAAAATTGGTATCCAACGAAAATGATGAATCCACAGTAATTCTATTGATTAGTGTATTGTTCTCCCTTAGTCGATATTTACTCTTGGCTTCAATTATAATTTTGATTTACAGAAGGAGTAGTTCTTGTTGGCCGTGAATGTCAGTGTAATTTAAATGGGGGCTATTGGGGCACAGATCAATATAACTGCCAGTTATATAAAGATGATAAACAAAACTGTCGAATAGCTGGAGTTCAGTTAACATTGGAAGGTATGTAAAAGGTTTCTGCAATTATGGTTGAAATTTTTCAGTTTAGATTGCATGATATTCGATCAAAACCCAAGGGTACTGACTTGATATCTAAATCTTCCAAGGTTTATCACTACCTTTGAGATGCACAAAATTTAGTGCATTGATCAAATGTTTAATATATCGCATCCATCAACATTTCCAGATATTTATCAATGAAATATATACTCAGATACTCAAGTCACAAAATGATGTTATACTTGTCAAGTAATTACAAACTTTGTGTAATGTGCAGGAATCTAATATCTGTTCTTAAAATATTATTGATGTCATTGTTAACATGGTTAATGGCATCTTCAAAAATTAGAGTTATCTTCCTTTGTCCAGAATTGTAGTTGAATTAAGAGATAACTGTATTGTATTTGAAGCTTTAAGGACGTCCATCGATAGTTTACCTGGCGACGCGTAGTGGAGACAGGTAAACGGGTATTTGCGACAGTAAAACTACCGATGGATATCCGCAAAGCTTCAAATACAATACAGTTATCTCTATTCTAATGCAAAACAAGTTCATAATTAAATTTCAATCATTTTTTCAGTGTAAAATCTTCATTAAAGAAAATTCTGCGAAAAGATGTTATCTTCTTTGCTTCCTACACTAGGTGATGTCATAGGTATGCTTCCGGCGTCAAACATAAACACCGGGCGTTTCCTGGCTTCTGTGCGGCTTCAAAATGTAATGAAATTTGATAAAAAGAAGATTTGTAGGTGCGACATGTTAGTTTTTTGGCTTATTATTGTAGAAATTACATGTCAATACATTCAGCAATTCAAAATGTCGGCTACCTTAGTTACAGACAAGGAGATAGAGAATTTTACGCTAACTGTCATCCAATCAGAACCATTGATACAAAATAATTGCATTAGAATCAACAATAACAAATGCTTTATGCAATTCAATATTTGATTTTACTTCCCACTGATCAATTAAAGCAATCTTTACCCTTCAGTGCTTACAAGGATTTTGATTTAGGTCTTCTTTCTATCAATATGGTGTCTGACGTTTTATATTCAAGTCCCACTTGTAGTAATGTGTGCTTGAGTCATACATAAGTTGACAAAGATTACCACTTGTTCTGCTGATGGTTGTGTCTATCTCCAACTTATCTAGATTTCTCAACCACTATAAACTATACTGTATAAAGTTCAAAAGTTATCGTGTTCATTTATTATTGTAATATTGAAGAATGAATAAAAATGCTAGATTCATTATTGCGATTTTAAACATCTACTTCTGTGGATTCTTAATTATTTGGTGGATACCAATTTTTGTTTATCTCTACATTTCCTAAATATTACATATAGTCTTTGGTTTAAGAATTGAATGCTTCTTTTTGTAAATTTATTGGGGTGTAAAAGCGTTGACTGAAGTACATTTTGTATGAAGCGCAGATGCGCTTCATTCTAAAAATGTACGCACGGTCAACGCTTTTACAACCCTATAAAGTTACAAAAAGAAGCATTCAATACTTATAATTACATTTTTTAGCTATGATCATGAAAACACGAATTTTATATATTTTATTATTTAATTCACCTGTGCACTTTATTGTTGGAGCACGTGTTGTCATGAGTGAAAAGTTGTATTGAGCAATGCAACTGCTGACGGAATAACATGTGATGTGCAGTTAGCCAATCAGAATAAAATATTATAATGAAACATACATCTAATGTAATTATAAATCAATGAAAGCAAACACTGTAATTCTTAAATTATTATGGTGTTTCTATTCATGCCAAAAAATGGAACAGTATCAGGTTTGCCATAATTAAAAAAGACTAGGTATTAATGATTGCATGCAATAATTTAAAATTTACAGTTTCCAAGAAATATTTTTTTCTCAATCCATATATATTTGTATCCATGAAAAAAACGAATCCATTCTTAGATAATGGATTTAAATTATTTTTCATGGAAATAATAGTTAACCTAGTCATAATATAAAGCAACATCAAGTTAATACATCTTTTATAAAGAAACCCACATTTGATCTTATGATCACAAAAAATAAGGATGTTAGAACAAAGCTTGAAATTGTTTTTGTTGTAGGTAAGTGTGTTCCATGTTCTGGGGACACATTTAAAAAAGAAGATGATAAATACGGACAATGCATTAACAAAACAGTGTAAGTAAATTTATAGAATGATATATACTAGTTAATGTCTGTTATAAAGGGTTCACTGTTACATTCCATTCATGAGTTTAACTTTTTGGCAGTAAATTCTATTGTTTTACCAGTGTGAATGTGAATTGCTTTCCTTGCGTAGTAGAAACTTAGCCAGACATACATAGTTGAGCATGGAAAGCTTTGTTACAATGTACACATATCACAAAGATGTGTTGCCAAGTACACATATCACAAAGATGTGTTGCCAAGTACACATATCACAAAGATTTGTCACCAAGTACACATATCACAAAGATGTGTTGCCAAGAACACATATCACAAAGATGTGTTGCCAAGTACACATATCACAAAGATGTGTTGCCAATTACACATATCACAAAGATTTGTAACCAAGTACACATATCACAAAGATTTGTAACCAAGTACACATATCACAAAGATTTGCAACCAAGTACACATATCACAAAGATTTGTTGCCAAGAACACATATCACAAAGATTTGCAACAAAGTACACATATCACAAAGATTTGTAACCAAGTACACATATCACAAAGATTTGTTGCCAAGTACACACATCACAAAGATTTGTTGCCAAGTACACACATCACAAAGATTTGTTGCCAAGTACACATATCACAAAGATTTGTACCAAGTACACACATCACAAAGATTTGTTGCCAAGTACACATATCACAAAGATTTGTAGCCAAGTACACATATCACAAAGATTTGTTTCCAAGTACACATATCACAAAGATTTGTAACCAAGTACACATATCACAAAGATTTGCAACCAAGTACACATATCACAAAGATTTGTAACTAAGTACACATATCACAAAGACTTGTAACCAAGTACAAACATCACAAAAATTTGTTGCCAAGTACACATATCACAAAGATTTTTAACCAAGTACACACATCACAAAGATTTGTTGCCAAGTACACATTTCACAAAGATTTGCAACCACGTACACATATCACAAAGATTTGCAACCAAGTACACATATCACAAAGATTTGTAACTAAGTACACATATCACAAAGATTTGTAGCCAAGTACACATATCACAAAGATTTGTAACCAAGTGCACATATCACAAAAATTTGCAACCAAGTACACATATCACAAAGATTTGTAACTAAGTACACATATCACAAAGATTTGTAACCAAGTACACATATCACAAAGATTTGTAGCCAAGTACACATATCACAAAGATTTGTAACCAAGTACACATATCACAAAGATTTGTCACCAAGTACACATATCACAAAGATTTGTTGCCAAGTACACATATGTAATTAGTATTTGTCTTTGACTGTAGATGTAAAAGTCATGAACAAGAAATCAGCAGTGGTTCCTCTACAAGTGACAGGACATGTGAAAAACTTCCTACTGAAAGACCTCCTATTTCAACAGCACCTCCAGACACAAGTAGGTATTTCAATATTCAATTGTGATCATTCATTATTTTATGACCCTGACGTCATCAACATTTTTTTATGATTTAATCAGGTTTAAAATGGAATTTAGAATTAAATTACAGGGAATGACTGTTATATTTTTACTGTCTATTAGAAATAATATCAAAAATGTGGTGCACACTAAGTAACAGTGTGGCAGGTTATTTTAAAGTGCAAAATTCTGAATGGCAATGGCTAGAATATAGTATATTCAAATTTGTCAAAGTGGTCAGAATTAGTATAAATGCATTTTTTAGTATTAGAAAAAAGTTTGCATTTTCATTTTATTATTGTCAAACTTTATATTAAAAGATTAATAAACGAGACATAACAATAAAATATTAAAACCATAACTACAGCAGAGCACTTTTAGGATACAGGACAGTACATTTCTATTAATTATTGAATTAAGAAGCATTTAAAATTGATTTTTTTTTAGGCACTACATCCAGGCCAGTAAAGGAAGGTGATAATTCAATATCAGACGGGTAAGTTAGAGATTTATATTGTTTCCATTTACCAGTAACATTCTAATACTCAGCTTATTTATTTTTAGCTCACCAGGCCCAAAGGGCCAAGTGAGCTTTTCTCATCACTTGTCGTTCGTCGTCATCGTTAACTTTTACAATAATCTTCTCCTCTGAAACTACTGGGCTAAATTTAACCACACTTGACCACATCATTGGAGTATCTAGTTTAAAAAATGTGGGCGGTGACCCAGCCAACCAACCAAGATGGCCACCATGGCTAAAAATAGAACATAGGGGTAAAATGTAGATTTTGGCTAATATCTCTGAAACCAAAGTATTTAGAGCAAATCTGACATGGGGTAAAATTGTTTATCAGATCAAGATCAAGTTCAATGCAATTATACTTAACTTTTACAATTCAAACAAAAAGTCGACTTTAACAGTGCTTGTTCATCTTTTTTTTCAGCAAATTTTTGAAATTTAAAATTTTTTGAAATATATCATGAAGAAATCTCCAATTGCACAGTATTGCACAATAGATTTTTAAGACCTTCAACCACATGTATTTGGTGTCAGAAACCTTTGGCTAACAATCCAAATTCAGACCGTATAGAGCTTGAATAGTGTGTCCAAACTTGCCCCAACTGTTCAGGGTTCAATCTCTGAGGGCATATCAGGCTGCACTCAGTGACACATTTTATTAGATAGGTTGAACTGCTGCATAAAAAGAGACCATGAATTATCTGAAAAATAATATCATCTTATCCACAAAAATTTACGATGATTTATTTTTGTGGATACCAATTTTTTATTATATTAAAACAATAACTTAAAGATTTTTTGGAATATTTGATTTATCATCATTTCATGGTTTTGCCACAGTCTACATACAATTCTATAGAAAATGTGTACTTTGTTTGAACATTTAAATCTATGGTTTACTTATTCCCAAGAAATCCAGGAAAATTGATATCCAACAAATAATGAATGACAGTATGTAAAAAAGATAGAAACAAAGTCTGTATACACATCTTAAGAAAAGGTGTACTTTTATTGTACATTCAAATTTATGGTTTACTTATTCCCAAAAAATTCATCAAAATTGATATCCAGCAAATAATGAATCACAGTACTTAAAAAAGATAGAAATAGTACATAATTGATTAATACTAATATTTTTTATATATATTGGGTTTTTTCCCAATTGTTATTTCTTATATATGATTTACTTTGGTTTTCTATTTAACTTTGTGAATAATTTTTATATGTTTTTGTAATTTTAGGGTAGTAGCAGTTATTGTACTTATAGTCATAGGTTTAATAATTGCAATATTGGTGATATTGTACAGGAAAAATACAACATTTGCAGGTAAGTGATGCTAAAGGAACCCCCCTTTTGTTTGGCCGATCAATGCATTTGAATGGGGACATATAGTTGGAACACCCCCTTTGTCCTGGGTTGGGACCCCCCCCCCCCCCCTTTTTTAAATGGCTGGATCTGCCCCTGCCAATCATAACACGACTCTTTAGAAACATTATCAAACAATGGGTGCTATCTATTTAGATCGTGATAAGCTGAATTTATTTATAGTGTCATAAATCATTCATCTGTCAACATTTTTTTTAAAATATGTAAGTATTCAAATTGCTCAAAACGCTTGAAATCAGACAATCCTAATAAAAAAAATCAATTCCACAAATATGGTATTTAGTATTGCACTTTGTCATTTGGGAATAGAAAGGCAATGACCGTAGAGACTTTTGCTTTATACAGTCACAGACCATTTAAGACCTTGTTTTAGGCAATTATTATGTGTTTTCATAATGATGTTATTTATGACATCATGAGAGATGCAGGTTCAATGTTATTTTGTCATCTTCAGACTCAAATACATAACTGAGAGTTTTACCAAAATTATTTAATTTTGAACAGTTTTAAAAATTTGCAGTTAGAAAGGATAATCATGCATTGTCTCTAAATACAGATTTTATTTTAACTCAGCTCAAAAGTCACGAGGCTTGGCAAAGCATTATATTCTTACTTTTCACAAGCCTTGATAACAAATAATTTTATATATATATATTCTATATGTACCTGTGTTGCCAATAGACTTTGACATATTTAAATGCCCTTGCCATCACTGGAGGGGCATTAAGTGTTAAAGTTTTCCATCTCTACATACATCCCAAGATTGGTTTCCTTTCTCCAACTTTAGTTTGCCTCCACCATATGTTATAAAAATTATACACAAGGCTTATTACCACAAAACACAGATCAAATTAGAATTTGGGAGGAGTTACTTTTATCGTTCTGGAGTTATGCCCCATTTAATATTATATGCAAGTGGGGGCTTCATCTGTGCCATGGACACAATCTCCATTTATTTTCATTGATTTTTATGCAGATTGCTGTGGCAGTTTTGTAGAAATTGTTCAAAGAAACTTCCAGAAGTTAGCATGTAGACAATCAGCATCTAAGAAGCCTGAAGAACATGAAATGGTAGGAAATGAACCGGAAGAATCACCAACTGTAGAAACTAGGTTATTAATAGAAGATGAAACTAATTTAAATAATTATATGAATGGTGTTCCTCCTTCAAACAGTACAGTAGGCAGTGATGGGGATTATCATAATAAACATACAGACCTTGATCCTACTGAAACAAATTTGAAAAGTTTTACACAAGACAAAGGAGAACATTTAAGTAGTTCTGAAAAAGAGACTGTACCAAAGTCAGTAATTAACAAGAAGGAGAAAATTGTAAGCAATATACCATCTACAGACAAGGAGGCACAACCTGGACAGAGTCAAGATTCAATTGGTTGTAGATCATTACCTAGCAGTATATATGGGAATAGAAGTGGATCCGGAGGTGATTTGGACACGAATACTTCTTTGTTTTTCTCTGGGAGTGGACATGAAGCTGATCGCAGTTCATCAAGTAGTCAAAATGTCCCTTCTGAATCTAATCCTAATATTACAACTCCTTTATCTGCGAATGAAACTCCTTCAACTGTGAATGAAACTATGTCATCTGTGAATGAAACTCCGTCATCTGTGAATGAAACACCCTCATCTGTGAATGAAACTTCAGAGTCAACTGGAAATATGCCGAATTCAAGTCTTATTGACAATTTAGATACTATTCCAGAGACTCCTAATAATGATGGAAGTAAAAATAAAAAGGCACCTGAATTTGTCAAATCAGAAAATCCTCCTGTAGCATTTGTAGTACCAGGTATTTAAAATTTCAGACTACTTTTGATTCCAACTCTGATTTTTAAAACCCTGTACCATACATAGCAAACTGTATGTGATGAAATTGAGTGTATTATTTGTAACATATATATACTGTAGTCCAAATAATTTTCGTGAGAGATTTATTTTCGGGACTTTCGTGAATATAAATCTTCGTTATTATGTAAAACTTGGATTCTTCCTTCTTAACTACATCAAGTAATTTTGAGAATCCCAAATAATTGAAGCCAAAGGGGCTTGAAAGGGCTAAACGCAAAATAATGTATTGGGCGAAAATAAGTTGGTTTACAGTACTTTCTTTGATAGATTTATCAGAAAATTAATGAATTTTGGTTTTAAAAATTTATCAGGCATTTAACCAAAAGTTATTAATTGCAAATATCACGAAGATATGCAATACAACTTACTAATGATTGAATAAAATTTTATTTTTGGTTATCTGTTTGAAACTTGTTGATATACCTGTTCCAAAATATTGAGAATTATTTAACATTTTATTGTAAGTTTAGATAAATAATATTAGTTACACAGTGTGCAATTGTCCTAATACGAGAATTTATCGGGTCAATAAAATTCATATCGGGTGAGGCGTAAAAAAAAAATTTAAAAAGGGAGATAAATTACTTGATGTAGTTAAGTAAGGAAGAATCCAAGTTTTACATAATCATGAAAATAAGATAAATATATCAAATTTATCCGGATTTTGTTATATTACATATAATGATATTCAAATTCAATATAAGTACAATATCAACCAAATATATTTTAAATATTTTATCTAAAACTGTGAAAAATTCAAAATATTCGGACTATATATATATATATAAAACAACTCAATTTTTTTTATTAGGTCAATAGTATAAGGGAGATAATCCCATGTGACGTAATAAAAAAGGAAGATAATTCCTATTGACGTAATAAAAAAATGTACTGAAATTTATTAGGACAATATCAGCTAATCAAATTGCGAGAAATTACTCTAAATTAGGATAAAGGTTGTTCTTGAAAATTAAATATACAACTTTTAAAATGTGGTGTCTCCAAGATTTTTTCCTGATTTTCTGTTATTTGATCAGGAACATTCAATTTAAAAGCCAAGGATGTATAAAATACGTTTGAGTATTTAAAAAATAAAAGATCTAAAAAATGAGATTTAATTTTTCCATGGTCTAACTATGCCTGAAGAATCTGGAACCTTTTGGTTTCTTTATAATTTCTTAATTTATCGATGGATAATTTATAAAATGTATGTACATGATATATGGTATGGTGTGATATGATATATCAATGTCAGTACCAACATTCTGAATTAAGAGCTAGACAAATGTTTTATACACTGTGAAGTAGGTATTGCTGTAAATTTACAAATCATCGTGTACGTGTTATTGAATATTTTGAAAAATGGATAAAAATGTGAGATTAATTATTGCTATTTTAGTACAATCTGCATACATATATCAGAATATTATTGGAATACATCACCAGTCACATTATTCCCATTTTAGTTTGAAGTACACATTTCAAGTATTTTATTATACTTTTTTTGTCTCATATGAGTAAAGTTAGATTAATGAAATGATGAAATAAAATAATTCTTCAATGTTTTAGTCACACCAACACCACGGAGTCCTGCAACTGACCAAGTTAATCCTATTTTAAGACAATCTGACAACAGACAGAATCCAGATTCTCAGTCATCTAACACAACAGCAAGTGGCAATGATATTGAAACAGCAACAAATGACGAAAATTTTAAAGTAGCTCCGTCTTTTAGTAATCGTCCAGAACAGGAACAATTGACAGTTGAATTACCAGATAAACAACAGGATGAAAGTCTTTCTGTAGTTGGAAATCAAGGAAGAAATGAGCCGTCTGTGACATCTGGATCAAGTGTGTCTGAGAGTGGCAGCCAGCCTCCAAACAGATCTTCATCTGAAAATCGAACCCAGCCTCTACGCAGTTCTGGGACAACAGAGTCTGGTCAACCCCTTGGTGCACCAGAATCAGATAACAGCCAAGGAAGTGCACCAACCAGCATAGAGGATGTAAGTTTCAAAGAAATGTACATAAATCAGAAATGTACATAAAATGCTAATTCAGACATTAGTTAATATACAAACTGTTATTTCAGAATTAGTACATACGTTATTATTACCAATGATACAACTGTCTACCATAGACCAAATGATGAAGATGTAAGCAATTGATTGATTGATGCCACTTTCAACACCGTATTTGATATTTCATATCAGTTTTATTGGTAGAGGAATCCAAAGTGCCTGGAGAGAAAACAAATTTAAACACCTAAAGCAAATATGAAAAGGACGTGGGGCATAAATCTGAAATATTGTTGATCTGAATACAGGCTCCATGAAATCTCTAGTAAAGAGACAATCTTCCTAAGCAATCATTCTATAAATAAATGTCCATCTTCAAACAAGAAGGCTATATTGTGGCTATAAGTCCTTGGGTCTCTATGTGCAGAGTTGGCAATTTTAAAGAATGACTTTTGTCTGTGGATAAATATAACTGCAAAAACTTGTTAGATTTGTGGTAATTCTCTCAATGACAATGAATGCTATTTTTGCTTTTATTATTGCTAAACACACAAAAAATATTGTAAACAAAGTTTTTGCATTTTTACCTTAGATAAGAGATAATGTTTTGTTAACATTTTCTTTCCAGGATCCACAGGAAAATATCGAAGTTACTTCAAGGCAATAGCTAATTCAAGGACAAGACCTGTTGAGTAGTCATCCATAAAAGGATTCTGCAGATTAACTTCATAATTTACGCAAATCTTTTTTTTTTTTATTTAATTTATTTACTGTAAATTCAGAAATTATTGCAATGTTTTCAGTACATGTATTGCCAAAAATTTCAACAGGGTAAAAATCGCTTTCAGTCCAAAATGACAAAATCGCAATATTAAATGCACGCAAATAATTTCTGAATTTACAGTAGCTGATAGTCATGATAGTGCTTTGTACAAATTTAACATGTAATGCTTTAAAACAATTAATTTTGATTTAGTGCTACATTTTGAATAGTGCTAGTTTTCCTATTGTGAGTATTCACATGAGGGATGGATTCAAATGTGTGGCACACCTTGTCAACACTAGCTCTGCTAAGCAGAATATTTAGGGTCATGCTTCAGCTACAAGTCCTGGATTTAGAAGTATTAAAAACTTAAATCAGTAATTTTATGGTATTATATTTACATATCACAAATTCTTATCATTCCAGATTTTTAGAATTCATCAACTTATTAACCATATTTAACTTGTTAATTTGGGGATTTGTAACTATTTTTTCATTAACATTGTCTTGTTGCATTGTAGAAATGTAAATACTTGATTATGAGCAAATAATCTTAGTTGGAATGGAATAAGTGTAAAATTGTCATAAGCATTACCACCCTTATGTGATGATTTATTTCTGGTGTTTGATGACACTTTCAGCACTATTGACCATATTACGAAACGACCATTTAATATGAAGGAGGGTGTTATGTTTTTTTTCCTAATAAAATATTCTGATCCTCACTTGATGAACATAAAAATATTGTGGTCAAACAGTTGACAAAAAAATATATGTTTTGGTTGTAGATCTTCCCCATACATTATAGTGTTAAATTTTGAAAATTAATTTCGCTGAAAACTAAAAAAAAATGTGTTTTCTCGCTTTATGCATAAAATCTAACTCAGACAAAAGACCATAACCTCCCCTTGAGGTTTCAATGATTGCTTTCTTATTTTAGTCTGTTTTTATTTATGGAGGAAGTGGGAGTGCTTGAAGAGAACCTCTTTGAAAATTAGTCTAATTGTGGAAAATAAATAATAAAATAAACTGATAATGAGCATACATTAACATTAGGAATTATATGTCTTTAAAGCTGTAATAATATCAGCAATGAAACTGAGAAAGGTGGAGATATGAATATAAATGAAAGTAGGGGTTAAGAAAGATATCATTTATGGAATTGATTTCTATTAAGTGTGCCATTTAAAATTATAGTGCCATATATGTTATAGTATATTGTAAATTTGTTTATCTTCATTGTTTTTGCATCAAGGAGAATTTGTCATTTCCTGGATATTTGATTATGTGGTTTTGTACAAGCCATAAGAAAATTTGTACTTTGTAAATTGGTGGTTGACCTATATTCTCTAACCACATAGTTCAAGGAAATTGCAATTCTAGGAATTATGATACATCCGCAGCTGTCTGACATTTTTTTACCAACAATGCATTATATTAGCATTCTGTTTTACAAATTTAAACTCTTTGTCATTGTTTATTTAATTATCATAATTGTTACAGATATGATTGTGAGAATTTTGTTAAGAATTATTCATTTCTGTGATATATTTAACCAGCTTAAGGTTGTCTTTTTCTTTTATATATGTATATATGATTTATTCTGATTAAATGTTGATGCAAAGGTATACAGAAAAATACAACAATTGAAAATGCTATAATTAAACAGTTGTGAGGTACATGTAATAACAATATATGGTAATCAATTACAGCAAAATATGAATTATAGTGTCAAATGTAGCTGTTATTTTGCTGACTCAATGATTTGAGAAAGAATCCATTTCTTTTTTAATTATTGTTAGAACTTGAGAAACTTTGTAAATTCATATCATTTTGACAAATTTATAAGACATGACAGTTTATAATTAATTTTGTGTAGATGTGTTTTTGCCTTTCTTCTGCAAAGAATGGGCTAGTTGTTAGTGTTGTTTGCATGTAAAATTTTAGTGATTATATATAATCCCTAAACTAGCCAGTGATTCTACATAATCCCTGAAAATTTCAGGGATTCTACATAATCACTGATTATACAAATTCACTGTAACATATATATGTCAAATGCTTTTAAGATTTGTATTTATGTATCAATTTCTATAACTTTTGTCTTAGAAATAAGCTAGATGCTTGCAATCTCATTAATACCTTACTTTAGTAAATGAAGTTACTTGTTAATGACTGTGTATTCAAAGTGCTATCATTTTTATGTGTACATTCTATTTTAAGTTATGCAAAAGTTGAAATCATATTTTATGTCATTTATATACCTTTCTCTCAAATTCTTTTACTTAAGAATTGAATGCTTCTTTTTGTAACTTCATTGGGGTGTAAAAGCGTTGACTGAAGTACATTTTGTATGAAGCGCAGAAGTTACATTTTTGAGCTAGGATCATGAAAACATGGTTTTTATCAAGTTTTTATTTGATTTACCTGTGCACTTTATTGTGGGACCTAGTGTCAACATGAAGGATACATTTTATTGTGTAATGAAATTGACTAAGGAATAATGCGAGATTGTAGTATAGCCAATCAGAAAAACATATCATAATGAAACATACATCTAATGTAATTATTTAAGGATATCTTATCTTATTTGAGAATTTAAAATTGTGGCTAAGACCTTGGCTCAAATCTTGTTTGTCTTAAAAACTATGCTAAGTGACCATCTTAGATTAACAATGCCATTTTTCACATTTTCTTAATAAGTATCATCCTAACACCACAAGCAACACAATTAGGTGTCAAGATTATATAAAGCTATTCATTTATTGTTGGGAATCCGGAATTTGTGTTAAATTGTGCAAGTTGGTAAATGTTGCTATAGTGAGTCAGAGGGGAAGGGAAGGGGAATTAACTCATAAATCCGATTATTTGTTGAATATCAAAAAGTTGTAAACAAATATCTGCCTAGTTCATCAGTATATAAATATTCTACGCCTAATCACAGTGCAATATATAGTTTCATTCATCCACAATCAAGTTTATGTAAATAGATAGGTTTCAGTTGACACAAATTAAGCAAGAGTTACTTCCCTTTTATCACTATGTTGGAGGCCAAAGTGCCCAAATTCCTTCAAGCAAGCAAGTTAAACTTAAGCCTTACTTAATTCCTCACTTCAACATAGTAAGGATCTCTTGTCAGAATTGTGTGTATGGCATCTTTCACTTTGTTTAGTCAAGTAAGAAACTCATCTGTTTATCCCTCCAAAATGGTGACAAAATTCTTTTGCAAAAAGCTCTGGTATTCTAATTTTGTTTCTATATTTTTGTTTTACTTTTGATAAACGTTTTATTCTTATGATAAGATTTGTTATTAGGTTATTTTTGTTGATCATATTTAGAATGTGGACATTGAATGTTGAATTTTTTCATTGTGTATGAATGGAATATTAGTTGCATAAATGTTGTTCAACTGACTTTATTTATGACAAAAATTAATGAATGGAGTTTTTGTCATCATAATCAATGTTATTTTAAGAGTTAATGATTTTACAAATAATATTCCATTCATCATTTTAAAAATATGTAAGGCGAAAGAGGTGGCGAAAAAAATAATTGACCCAGGGGAAACCCTGGTAAGCATAGAATATTGAAAATATGTTGAAAGAATCCATTTGTTTCCATTCCTATCAATTCTTAACTTTAAGTTTATTTGAAATGTACATGTATTTATGAGCCTTTTTTAATAGTAAGAATGGATAATAATGGTTGGATATAATAGAAATATTTACACTTGTATGCAAATTTTTCTGTCAGTATGTAAAATCACACATTTTCCTGTAAAACTTGACATCACAATTAAAAAGTGATTGTTGCTTGATGTCAGAAGGTTATTATGAGACAAAGTTTAGCTAAATACCAAAAGTGTTAATAAGTTTACTCATAAGCTGTATTTTGTCATGCATTATGTTTATGAAAGTTCTGTTAATATTAGACTTAAGGTGGTACCTAACACTACAGGGAGATAACTCTGTAAGGTCATCTTAACGTTTTTATTACGTTGTGTTGTAAAGGGAACATGAAGCTTCTCAGTGATCCAAATTGGTGTTTGTCAAACTGCTATACAACCAGTGTAATTTTTCTGATAAAATGGTTGATTCAAAACTTTTGAAATTTTTATATTTTTGTTAAAGGGTCAAAGTAAATACTTTGTCAAAATTTTATGAAAATTAAACTAGCCAAATTAATTTTAGCAAAAGTGATAGGTACCACCTAAAGGTATAAGCTAGAGATGGTTACAAACAAAACTTTACCTAAGTGATGTTATGGTATAGAATTTTGTGTTTTTTTATGTAAACGGAAGACAGAATGTAATCATGTATATTATTTACATGTACTGCCAAATAGACAATTATAACATGTACTTCTATTGGGATGACATACAACTGTATGAGGGAAAGGAATATTAAAATTGTGTAGTAATATAATGATATATAGAGTAAAAATACATGGCAAAATTATACTTTATCAAGCCAAGAAATCAATATTAGTTAGAGTTTGGAAAGCTGAGGGCTGATTAGGTTCTATGGTTGTTAGAGCATTCAATTAAAATTTTACAATGTGTTTTTAAATTTATCATATATTTAAGGTGGTACCTTACACTACAGGGAGATAACTCTGTAAAATCAGCTAAACGCTTTAATTACAGTGTGGAATATTAAGCTTCTCAATGATTAAAAGTTGTGTTTGTCAAACTGGTATATAACCAGTGTTATATTTCTGATAAATTGGTTGGTTCAAATTTTTTGAAATTTTTATATTTTTGTCAAATGGTCAAAGTAAATACTTATCAAAATTTTATGAAAATTAAACGAGCTAAATTAGTTTTAGTGAAGGTGTTGGGTACCACCTTAACTTGACAATTTAAGGGGCATTAAAATGACGGGTGCGATATAGGGGCATGTGACCAAAGGTTTGTGATGCAGGGTATGTGATACGGGGCATTCACTAAAGGGTACCATGTGATATAAGTTTTAGAATCAGCATTTGGTATTTTACAAAGAAAAATATTCTGTAGCTAAATGTATATGATGAAGATAGAAATAGTACATTACTTTGAATGACTAAAACAAGATTAGTTTTATCAAAATAAATATATGTGAATTGGTACTACTTGTTATGGTATACACCTGTAGTGATTTACTAATATGTAGGACTTTTTTTTTAGGTGTTTTTTTTTTAAATCTACATTTATATACTTTAAATTTACAGTTGCCATTTTAATTACGCAAACTTTTTTTACATTTTGACAATCAAATGCATTTTTAATTTGAATCAAAACTAATTTAATTGTGCTATATAATATTATATTTTAACAATATTATCTTTTTATTTAAATAGTTATTGTTTACTTTTTTTACTGTGATAATATTGCCAAAGGTTAGTGTAAATCACTGATATCAATGCAGTGTCCTTTGATCAGTTAAAAGTTCAGTTTGCATAATTAAAAATCAGCAATTCTTTTCACAAAAAATCTTACAATTAAAATTGAAATTGATTGTAAATTAACTGGAATATTTATGACTAATGATCAGTTTTTCTCGTAAGATTATAATTTGTGACGAAAAAATCGTAGAATGTGAGAATACTGTACAGCGGGTTATTTTCTGGGGTTTAAAATTTTGGGATTTTCATTGAATAAGGTATACGATATATTTTGGCGGTTATTATTTTGATGAATTCAAAACTTTTATCAATACCTTTGCATGTACACTTGGTGGAATTTGTTTTTGGGATTTTGTTCTAACCACGAAAAATAAACCGCTATACGGTATAAGTAATGAACAAAGATTTGAAATGTCTTCTGCCCTGTCTGCTTCCCATGCAAGCTGTATGTCATCTAAAAATAGAGAAGTACATTTAGTTGTAAGGGTAGATTTTATACGAACAGAATTAAATGGTGGTCTATTGTGTTTTGTGGTTTTACTGTGTGAAGAAATTTTTTATTTTGAATTTAATGTGTTTACAGATTGATGTTGTCAGACAATCATAAGAAGAAACATTGAGAAGTATTATTGTAAATAGAAATCTTATTTTATGTATTTTTTTCAGTTCTAAATATTAACTTATTATATTTTCATGTAAAATCATTTATAAATATCATAACTTCATTATTCTGTACTTTTTAGTTACAAATATACCATGACATATTTTATGAATTTTCTGAAAAAAATAATCCTAAAGGTCTTATATTAAAAATATTGGTAAAAGACATTTGGGCTAAATCGACATTTGGGCTAAATCAATTACGTGACAATGCTATCAGGTGGGCTAAAACTTACGGAGATACAAGTTTACATTAAGACTAAATAAATGTTTCTTCCTGTACTGTTATATAACATATGATATACTTAAAAATCAATATTTGATGTAAAATATACAAAATATCATTTTAGAAATAATTTTAAAAACACATCCAACATAAATCTTGTCTTTTGAAAACTATGCTAGTTTGAAAAAAAGGAACTTGAAGTTTTACACCATTAAATGTTAATTAGTTTATAGTTGAGATCAGGCAGTAACACAGCACTACAGTTTTTAGGGCTGTTAGCTTTAAATTCAGGGCCAGATACAATCTTTAAGAACAATTGATTAGGTGTACATTTTATCCTTTAACATTCATGCAGCTGTTTTATACCTGGGTTGAGTTCAATATCGTAGCGGCTACGTAGTGCTACGTAGATTTTGACTATTGAACATGTAGCTACAGACTAGTTGCTACATAGATATTGATAGCAGCTACGTAGCCACTACAATATTAAACTCAACCCTGAACTTTGTCAGTTGTTTTAAGTTATTTAGGGTTATTATTAGACTGATCTTGCTTAAAACATGTCTTCCACCTTTCTGTGGTTAGCAAGGGAGAAGACATTTATCTGGTAAAGGGAATGAGTACATAAAACAAGAATATGTTATAAATAGAATTTCATTATACATGTATGTATCAAATATAAGTATGTAATTGAAATGTAGATATGCTACCTGTTATTTACCTGTAAATGGGAGTATTGCCCCAAATGTAGATTTTTATTTAAATTTGATTCCAAATATTATACCAAATAGCCCAAATGTGCATTCCCAGAATTGAATTGATCTGTTGAATTATTCATTGTGTTTAATATTACCTGGCCCTTCTTCAGTCCAAGACTAGAAGAGTAATCAAAACTAATTAAATCCCTACAGGAAATCATAGGGATATTTGGCAGCATCAATAATATATCGCCTTTTGACATATTCAAAGAATACTTTTTAATTGGCATGTTTTTCTTGGGAGGGGGGGAGAGGTTATATTGTTGATCAAGAGATGGTTGACCAGCAGCTGATAAGAATAAGAAATTTTGATGCAATCACAAATTGTAGTTTTAAGATAACATGGACTTCTCTTTTATAAATAGTTTTAGTGTATATACAGAATTTCTAGTTTGTGTAATATTTTAATACAAACATATGTTTATATATGTGCAATTTTTCTGCAATATATGATGAATTGAGATTAATAAAGACTTTTTATCTTTAAGTATTTTACCTTTTCTTTATATTTTGTACAGTTGAAATACTTTTCCACTTTTTAGATGCTAAAGATATGTAACAGTGTTTATTAAACATTTAAAATGAATAACTTTAATTAATTTTTTTTGGTGTTGGCCATATCTATCTGTATGTATTCTCCACATCATATTTTTTTTCTTGCATATAATGTATAAATTCTTATGAATTCTTGATTATTGTAAATTATGATACTTTTATTCATGGACGTCAATTTTGGATGGCTTACATAGTTAAGGCTATTCCATTTAGTGGATATGAGAGGGTATTATTTTTTTTTGAAATGGGTTGCAGGTCAATTTCAGTTGTTTTTTGCATTTGATTTGCAGATTTATTTGAAGAAAGTAATTTTGATTTTGGGATAGTTATGGAAGTCCTGGCTGCAACCCTCCCATATCTGCCTAATTGAATAGCTCTTTTTTAGATTTTAATTCAATGAAATCCAATTGATGTAGAATTGCAAAGTATGCAACCATAAATTATAAAAAAAAATTCCCTGAAGTTATATTTTATAACAAATGATCTAAATTGAAATCCATGAAAAAGTTAATCATGTCAGTTAAGAAAGTAATATGCAATATACAAAGTTGTGCTAAAAAAAATATTTTAATACCGGTGAATCAACTGCTTGACTTTTTGTGAGAGTGTGTGAAGTATAAAAATTTGTAGTTTTAGAACTGATTTGCATAATAAAACTGATCTGAATACTACATCTTTTGTTTACATGAGGCCAACATCTAAGATTAGTTATTAATGAGGGGCCTAATGGGGGGGGGGGGGGTCTCATCACAATTCAAGAGTTGATTTTTTTGTCAATCACAATCAAAAATAAATTTCCATGATCAAAGATCACAAAAATATAAAAAAAAAAAAAATGTTGAAAAAAACGGATCACAATAGCGAAAATGTGACAAACACGAAGAACGAAAATAACCCATCAGGCCCCTCATTAATAGTAAACATGGTAAATGCACAACAAAAAACAATTTCACCATACTAAATTTTTTTATACGACTATAAAAAATTGCCGTCGTATATTGGAATCACATTGTTTAATTTGATAGGATATTTGTATTTCATTTATATGTCAATGAGAAACCAACAAGGTGACACAAAATTTAAAAAAAACAAATGTGTATATACAGTGAAACCTGTTTAAACTGAACCTCTTTGGGATTTAAGATTTTGTTTGGTTTTGGCCGATGTTCGGTTTTATCAGGTTCACAATGCATACAATTTGATATGACAGTGCTTAAGAACATGTTTGGTTTATACAGGTTTTCGGTTTATGCAGGATTCGGTTTAGTCAGGTTTTACTGTACATGTATCAATAAAAAATGAACATAGGTTCAGTGACATGCTCCTTGTTACCTGTCAGAACGCAAAACCTAAAATGAAAAAACGAGTGTTTATTTCACAGATTGATAAATAGGTCACTGTATGCCAAATACATAACATATAGAAAGCTATAGAATGCCTGACATGGCTATTTTATTTATTTTTTAAATCAAGCTAGAAAACTTACAGCCTGTTTTATGTACAAAAATATAAATGAGAAACAAACATAAGAAAAATAACCAAAAAATGACCACCAATGATCTTCATTTTGTAGTCCCCCCCCCCCCCCCCTTTAAGGGTGACTGGGTAATAGAGATAGGGTCACTCCTTGCCAAATCCCTCTTGTGCGGGATGAACAAGTGTAAAGGCCAAGTTCAGTCAGAATGGGCATGGTAAAGGAAGTGCCACATTTAGAATCCTTGCAACAAGTCTTTAGGGATTTGAAGGTGACCTGTTGCAAGCCTAAATTTCTACCAGTTTACCAACATTTTCCAGTGGCATTTCCCCAACCTTCTGTCTCTATTACAGAACCTATCTATTGTCTTTATTGTTAACTTAATCTTAATCTGAACATGGATGACATACTTGCCACTGGACGTTAAGCAACTAACAATCAATCAATCATTTGTAGTTGTTTAGCTATTCATGCTCCATTAATGTTAGCTATATTGGTCCAGGTTATGGCAGTTGTTATCCATTCGTTTGATGTGGTGAGCTTTTGATTTTGCCATTTGATTAGGGACTTTCCATTTTAAATTTTCCTTGGAGTTCAGTATTTTTGTTAATTTATTTTTTACAATATTTAAATCGTCAAGATGTCCGACTAATCATCTTTCAAAAATTAATGCTTGAATACTATCCTTCTTTTCTACACATACCAAAATTACTATTATAAATATTTCAATCAGATGTGGATTCTTAATTCTTTTAAAAATTATAAAGATCCACTCAAAATCTTCAGTCATAATCGTTACAATTTTCTATTTACATGAAAGACTTTAATTGTTCTCCTCTACTCCACTTCTATTCCCCACTTTAATTGAAAGATCGACTGCATTAATTCATTAAACAGAGATATTTTTTATTTCAAAGATTGGCAAAGTAGGTCTAATTAAATATCTTGGGTTATTAAAAAGCTTGCTTTGTAAAGATTTGCTATTTAGATCAAAGACTTTAATTGTTCTCCTCTACTCCACTTCTATGCCCCATTCTCAATTGAAAGATCGACTGCATCAATTCATTAAACAGAAATATTTTAATTTCAAAAATTGGCAAAGTAGATACTAATTAAATATCTTAGATTATGAAAAAGCTTGCTTTGTAAAGAACGACGCTGATTCCAACAATGATTACAACGAAGATAATATCATCAAAATGCTTTACATTTTGATCAACAACATATTTGTTGAGTTTGATAGTTTGATATTTCAACAGAAAGTATGTATTCCAATGGGTACGTATTGTGCACTTCTACTGGACAACTTGTTTTGTACTCAGAACTTTCTCAGCGCTAACAAACGCATTAAGTATCTGGCAAAGTTCTTAAATTTCCATTTCAGACATACTGACGGTGTCCTGTTAATAAATAGCCCACTTTTTCTTATTCTACGGTAACCAGAAGGTCTTTTTCGTATTTTGACGACATTGACAAAGATGGACGACTTCAAAATAGAATATAGTTTGACAAACCTGATGATTGTAATTTTCCAATATTGTCCCCTTACCAATTCTCAGTGGTATCATACCCTCTGCCTCACTGAATGGAGTTTACATATCTTGAGTAATGCCGCGTGCTTCTCGCGGTGTGTACCTTTATCAACAACTGCTTCGACTGAGTCATGAAGAAGAACGACTGAGATCAACACTCCGTACTAAGTTTTATGCATGATCACTATCAGACAAATACAACGTGTCTGTCTTGCAACCCACTAGCGACATGTTTGTATGGTCATGGATCTCTAGATACGTTAAAAGTCGTCTGGTCTATTATTTAATCGTGTCAATGTTCAAGATTGTAACTATTAGAATGAGTATGAATTCACATGCCGGACGATGCATTGCAAAAGACAATGTTTCTGTCAAACAACCCAGTCTCGCTTCTTTTAGAGTTCTTGCAATTCCGTACTTATTTGTTTTGTACATTGATTTGTTCCTTCTTTATCAATTTAGAATATTTAAACATCGATGTACTTCTGTAAACTGAATTTGATGCTGTTCATTTAATTTAACATTGGTCATCAATAGTTGCTCTTAGGGTTAGGATTTTTTTATCTACTTATTAAGTGCCATTTTCATTGCTTCACTGTATACATACAACAGGGCACATCAATTCTGTTGTATGCAGAACCTCATCATATGACGATTTCTCCATTAATTAATTTGTTGTCAATTTTGAACTCGTAAATAAGCCTGAAATAATAACATGCGCAGCTAAGTTTAGTGTCGAGATCTATGAGTTAAGTGTTTAAGTGCACTGGTTGGTGACATGATATAATCAATGTCATCAATACTCATTGAATTTCCATTATGATGCAAGAATGAGTTTGTGCGGTTTTCTGTATTCGAATGATACATTCTACAATTCTTGACAATTGTCTTCAGACTCTTTATTTTCTATCTTGTTGGTAACGCCTATAAAGCTATTAACATAGTTTTTGTCGAGCCTGCAACTTTTGTTGCAGAAAGCTCGACATAGGGATAGTGATCCGGCGGCGGCGGAGGCGGCGGTGTTAGCTCACTTCTTAAAAGCTATATATTTTAGAAGGTGGAAGACCTGGATGCTTCATATTTTGTATATAGATGCCTCATGTTACGAAGTTTCCGTCAGTCACATGTCCATTGTCCTTGACCTCATTTTCATGGTTCAGTGACCGCTTGAAAAAAAAGTTCAGATTTTTTGTAATGTTAAATTCTCTCTTACTGTAAGTAATAGGATAACTATATTTAGTATGTGCATACCTTGCAAGGTCCTCATGCCCGTCAGACAGTTTTCACTTGACCTCGACCTCATTTCATGGATCAGTGAACAAGGTTAAGTTTTGGTGGTCAAGTCCATATCTCAGATACTATAAGCAATAGGTCTAGTATATTCGGTGTATGCAAGGACTGTAAGGTGTACATGTCCAACTGGCAGGTGTCATCTGACCTTGACCTCATTTTCATGGTTCAGTGGTTATAGTTAAGTTTTTGTGTTTTGGTCTGTTTTTCTCATACTTTATGCAATAGGTGTACTATATTTGTTGTATGGAATGATTGTAGGGTGTACATGTCAAGCGGGCAGATGTCATCTGACCTTGACCTCATTTTCATGGTTCAGTGGTTATAGTTAAGTTTTTGTGTTTTGGTCTGTTTTTCTCATACTTCATGCAATAGGTTTACTATATTTGTTGTATGGAATGATTGTAAGGTGTACATGTCTAGCGGGTAGATGTCATCTGACCTTGACCTCATTTTCATGGTTCAGTGGTCAAAGTTAAGTTTTTGAGTTTTGGTCTTTTTATCTAATACTATATGTCATAGGTCAACTATATTTGGTGTATGGAAATATTTTATGATCTATATGTCAGTCGTGCAGGTTTTATTTGACCTTGACCTAGTTTTCACGGTTCATTGCTCAGTGTTAAGTTTTTGTGTTTTGGTCTATTTTCTTAAACTATAAGCAATAGGTCAACTATATTTGTTGTCTGGAAGCATTGTTAGCTGTACATGTCTGCCTGGCATATGGGTCAACTGACCTTGACCTCATTTTCATATTCATGTTAAGTTTATGTGACAGTCGTAATAAAGCTTTATATTTAGGAGTATCAACATAATATCAATGATTAGTAAAGAAGGCGAGACATTTCAGTGTGTGCACTCTTGTTATAATATAACATATATTATATGGTCTTTTATTAATGTTATTCAATATGCTTTGCAATATTGCCTTAAGTCTTGGAAACCTGGTTTCCTGGTAAATACCATTGCTTCTGTTCATTCGTTTTATTTGTCAATTTGATGTGATGAAAGTCCAGAGGTCACTCCGATGTATTGTTATCGCTTAAATTTCCGTCATTCATAAATTATAGTCAAATTAGTTTTGGGTTGTCAACACCAGTGAAAAAAGTGCATTTTCATACCTGCGATTTCTGTTCTCCGGTTGTACGATGTTTCGACAAAATATGGAATCATTTCAGTTGTTGATTTAGTGGTGAAAATTTGACTGAATTATATCTTAATAAATACGATTTTATATGTTTAATTGGTGTTTCAGAAAGAGGTCAGGTGCTCTTGTTCATTCATAAAATTATCGTTCATTCATAAATCTATCGTAAAATAAAAATCACTACACAGGTTATACGTGTAGTGTAAATGACCACCTGTAATCTAAAAATAGCGGTCTCACTAATAACGACAAGAAGAATTTTAGCGACAAGAAGCGTCAAGAACGGACAAGAAGAATAAATTAAGCGACAAGAAGACTATTTAGCGACATGAAAACTTCTCGTATCGCATGAGGATTACACATATCAAATGAACAATTATGTGTGGGACTTAGTTTTAAGAAATGATGTCAAAGTAACACTATGAAAATATTTTTAGTAAGCTGAAATATATATTTATTTTTTACATGTTTATGTCTTGTAGGTTATTTTATTTCTGTCCCATTTTTCAACATTAGCGTCTCGAAAGGTGAAATGTTTTAACTGAAAGGTTAATTTAAATTACTTATGAAAATTGTTAAAATTAAATAAATAAAAGTAATTATTGCCCAGTTACAAACACTACCAGGGGATAATCCATAATTACCCCCAACTTTAGCCTGGTAAACTTGTTGTCTCCTTGTGAAATATAAAACATATTAAAAATGATTTCCTGCTTAAGTCTTTTATTGATATAAAGTCAAAACCTTCTTGCTTTTCACTAGACAACCATGTCCTGTCAGGTTTAATTCTTATATATGTAGATGAAAAATAAAAGTCCCCAAAACATTAACATGGCAGCAATTGCTTTTACAGCCTTTAAGGTTTTGATTTTTTTACAGAAGAGTGTCCACCATGCACTTGCACTGCACTATAATAATAGTAGAATAGAATTATCATATATAAATAGATGAAAATTATATATGCATGCAATCGTAATATTAATAATATATATAACAACAAACCAGTGTATTCTCTACGACTATTATTATATAAGTATAATAGTCCAAGGTATACTGATTTCTTGCACTACAATATAATAGTTATTACGGTGAGGTTGAATTTTCTGTCATTTATTCATCATCCAAGCACGAACTTCTATCAGAAAAAAATATCTCTGTAAATTAACCCAAGTTTCAGGTATAGAGATGTGATCTGTTTCTGTGACATGCGCTTTTGACCATCCACAAGAACCTGCGGTCATCCGATGTTCAGTACTTCAGTACTTTGATTCCTCTTGTCTTCCTTCATATCTATCTCTGATTTCATACTCTATTTCTTCTTTACTGGCACCCGCATTATTGTCAAACATTTCGATTGTTTAAGCCGTTGTATCAATACACTTAATGGTCCTTTAACTTCAGCCTTAGACCGAATAATCTGTCTCTTTTTTCATCATTTGGCTATTTATTATTTTATTTATTTTTTTGTCACAAAAAAATAAAATAATAATAAATAGCCAAATGATGAAAAGAAAAATATGAAATGACAAATGTACCCACACAAGAGACAGATTATTCGGTCTACTTCAGCCTTTGGTGGTATATCAGACTTTGTGTAGCCAAATAGATTTTTCTCTGCAACAAACTTTTTAATGAGATATCTTCCTACTTCTTTGGTTGTTTCCCCAAGAACACTTTCTGGAAGAATTTCAGGAGACAGTTGATAAACATTAAAAACAGGTAGATTCTTTTCTGTTGAAATTCCATCGCGCCTCAAAAAAAGAGATGTCATCCGTAAAGTATACTTTATATCAGTTCCAGACATTGCAATACCAAGCAGCTCTTCCTGTGATTTCTCTTGAGTTGAAATATTATGCCCTGGTGTATTTTTTTATGGTCAAATCATGGACCTCATTTAAAGTGTCTATTAAGGACATTCTTGGTATAACTGATGTTAGTGTTGCTTGATAACATCTTGATGGTCAATTTCTCTCTGAGAATCCAAAGCAAAGTTGACATTGCTTCCTTTATGTGGTGCTGCATGAACAGAGTTGTTATTATACGTCTATAAAATGGTCCAGATTTGAAGTGTTCATGGAGGAGTTTTGTGCAATATGCTGCATAAGATGATGCTCTATTGAGAAAATAAAATGGGAGTGATGTCTTTACAGCTGATAATAGTAAGGTATAGCCAGCCTCCCTCCAAGTATTTCTGCAAAGGAGATTGCACACACCTTGTCAGAGTGGGCCATCATGTCAACATGCAATGCAAAAGTGGCATTATCTGTTTTTCCCTTCTCCATAAACAACCCGAAGTCTGTTTCCCATTTTGTCCCAAAGATAGTTTTGTTTGTGATGTGTTCCTGCACAATTTCAGCATCTTCTATTGACAAATTAATGTCTGCATAAATTTGCAAATGAAGGCCAACTGTAGGGATAATAACAGTGGTCTAATATATCTGGTAGCCTTGTAAATGTTGTCAGGGTTGATCAGCTTCTTCCATTCCTTAGCATTGTCATCCCTCATGTACTTGAATATATGTAATATTCCAGCATGCTGGTATGCGCTGCAGAGGTTATTTATTTTCGATTTTCTCAAATGGAGTAAAGGAAATTCTTTTTAATAGATTACTTCCAATTTTGTTGTCTAGTCCAAATAAGATTTTTTTGTGATTCTTTTGCATGTTGATATGGTCTGTTTTCACTAAGATGTCGTCAAGAATTTCCTTCAACTTTACAATATCATCATCTTTCCCTGTAGCTGGTGGTGGATGTCGTGCCAAAAGGGTGGTGGTTGAAACATCGTGAAGTGAAGTGTGTTTAGAATTCCTTCAGTGTGACTTTCGTCATCTTCTTCAAAATTAAGACTGGTAAAATTGAAGGAATCATCTTAAGACATGTTGGAATAATTTCAATCCATGTTTGATTCTTCCTCAAGATCGTCAACATTTATGTTTCGTGACTCAAAAATCTGTTCAAACGTCTCTTCTTCTTCATCAATTTAAAAAAAAGTTGAGTAGGACAATTGATAAGCGAACCAAAACAGTATAAATGCGTGTGTTTGCAAATTTTCATTTAAAAATTATTATGGTGACCCTTTCGTCTAAAAATGACCTAATATGTGAGTCTGAAGACATGTTTCTTCTTGCATATCTATATTTTTATGACCAGGTTGATGAGCAAAATGGAAATATTATAACACCTAATAGCATACCTGCCTGAAAATGGGTGCCAAATATCAAAAATACTATTGATATTTCTTAGTTGTCGAGAAATAGAATCAAAGATAATTAAAGTATTCACGTGCAATTCACTAGCAGGCGTTTTTGAAGAAGATGCATCATGAAAGTTTTCGTTTTCCATCTCATTTAGGTTGTCCAAATTGTTGTTCATGGCAATTTCATCTGCATATAGAGGTAGAGTGTCATCTTCGTCGTCCACCTGTAAGGAAGCAAATGATGTCTCCAATGTTGTGTCTGGGTTTTCAACAGTTTGAACTGCAAGTGTGTTCCAAATGCCATCTATATAAAATATTTAAAAAAAAATGAAGATTAGGTGTCCACGAAGGTTGCTACAGAATAGCTATTTATCCTACCCTGAGTCCTGTTTTGTTTTACAATATTGTTTAACTTTCAAAGGCAATCCTAACTATTTGACCATATTAAAAAGCTTTTATATATGTCACATGTATACTCATGTATGGTCATTTACAGAAATTTTCCATACATTTTTATTCAATTTGGATGAAGCAAATTTGTCTAAATTTTCTGATCTTCTGAAACTTTTTTCATTTATGAATGTTTCTAAAAGGAGAACATTTAAACTCCATTCTGTAATATTATCAAAGGTTTTCATATTCAATGGCTTTGTAATTGAATCACTGTAACAGGTTTGATAATTTCAAACAGCAGACTAACTTTTAACGTCTACTTCATCTTGACTATTAATATTCCAAACAAAAATGATTCGGTTACTAACTTTTTTCAAGAGTAGATCGTCTCTAAATTCAAACCGGGCTGGCTTGTCATACTTGTCTGTGTAATCGTCTAATGTTCCAGGCTGTAGGAAAACAATTTCACCACATTTTTCTTCATGATCTTTTAACAAATACGAAGATATATGAAGAATGTAGTCTTCAAAAATAACATTCTCTTCAATTTCGATGTAAATGTGTAAAGATGTTGACAAACACTTGTACAATCGAGACAAATAAGTTTATGAATCTTCGAATTATCTGGGAAAATGTCTGGTATATCAGAGTTTCTAAAAGTTCGGGAGAGTGACGCTTTCTTGCATTCACTCATATTTCCTCATTAGTCTCATCAATTTGTTTCCTTTTTGTTCTTTCAATAATTGCATCTTTCGATGACTTCAAAGGCAGACTTGAATATCGTGACAATTTTTGAGTGTGCTGAGGAAATTTCTTCTCTGATCAACAATATTTTCATAAGTCCCTTCTGCCTTGAAAAATGAACATTGCTAAAATGATGCTCGAATAAGCATATTTTTTCCAATCACCTTCAGAAAAGTCATCATATAGTCTTATAATCAACAAATAAGGTCTCTATCTCAGACTCTTGAAATGATGAAGTGTGAACTATGTATTTTTCAATATTTAAATTTCGGTATTCTGTTTGTACCACTAGTTTATATATCTCTTTTATGCTTAAATCATTATTATTTACACTAGTATTATCATGACACTTTTTCTCAATTTGATCTACTAAATTTTGGCATATAAAGAGGGATTCATGCAGCATGATGAAAAATATAACCCAATATAGATTTAGCAGCAACATCCACCTGACTATTAATTTCTTTCAATCCGCCTGTATGTCCTTTCAACTCCTTGGTAATATCGCATCTTTTAATTTCTTTGATTACATCTGTAGGTCTGTGATGTATCTAAGAAATTTCAGAAAGTTTTGCAGGTATATCCACCTGCCATTACCATCATTATCGGTGAGGACATCAAGTTGTTTTAAAGCGCCTGTAGCCGGGCAAACCATAGCGGTAAAAAAGGGGGGAACAAATTAAAGCAATGTTATCCTTATACAGATAATATTACATTGATATGTATATTGATTTATATTGGAACTCTCTTTGTACATTTTATGATGCATTTTAAAATCATACTCAAATTTTCCTTTAAGAGCACTTGTGGTCACTAAGTCAAACAATCCAACCATTTTTTCTATTATATCAAAATAAACATAATTTATATTTATAGGGTATGCTTACCGATATGCTTCTGTCATGGACGCAATAAATATAATTCATATTCTTTGTCGAGTGTTGCGTGTAACATCCCCAATTAGTTAAACAGCATAGTTAATCTACAGTAACAAAATAGTTGAAAATGTATTACTTCCCTTTGACAAATTGTTTCAGATAATTTATTTGTGTTGGCTATGAGGAATAGTTTTATAAAACTATACCTTTATCAAATAAAATTTGTGTTTGTTTTTACATTTCAAATTAATATGAATAATTATTATTATTAAGATATTTAAAGAAGTAAATAAACGTCCTACCTGTTTCATGTGGAAAAATCCATCATTCAGATGTTTATCATGTTTATGACAAAGGCATCTTTTGAGAAACACATTCCTTTTTCTTCAAGTATTTAACACAAAAGGTACTTTTTATATCAAAAATGTTCAATGTCACTTAGCAATCAATACAACAAACACAAACATTTATATATATTGTGTGGAAAAATTATAAAACAAAAGATCGTGAAAGCAATTAAATATTATGGTCATTTCTTATCATATGGGAAAGAGTATAACCTGATTTACATCTGGCAAGTATTAAAACTTATAGAACAGTTAGATTCTCTGCAGGAACCAATTACTGCATGTCAAATGTCTTAAATGGGGTCTGATAAGCCATAGCTACCTAGTAGCGGTTTGACTACCATTGTGTGTCTGACTGTTAAGTTTGGATCATTCGGCTGACTTAGTTGATTACCCAAACGCATCCAGATTTTCATATTACAGGTCCTACCCGTAATCGACCTCTAATTTATAATAACGTGTGGACGAATGACAGATTTCTGATATTTTGATTTTGAATTGCGCAGTTTTCTATCTTTATAAATCCAGTAAGTGACATGCAAGGTGACGAATATGAATGTATACGCAACTATTTTAATGAAACGATTAACAGTAGGCTATGAGACAGCGCATCTGAGAAATGTTTTGCTGCCATGCAGTATTTTTAACTGTTTAGAATATTTTTGGCAGGGGCACAATTTTGAATAAAAACCCGTATTTCCTGTCTGTGTAAATTACCAATGCGTGTGACAGCAATTGAAAAAAGTGTCTAGAACACTGATGCTATACACCTTATCGCTATTCCCGGCTGACCCGTCCGCTTGAACTTTTGACGTCAACAACAATCACTTTTCCATTGTGGCGTCAGACATTTTGTTTTATGACGTCAAAATTTTACGGGAACCTGTGTGATTTCCAGCAATGGCGGACAAATAGCGATAAGGTGTATTAAATTAGCCAACTATCTTGCTGCATATGAAAATGAATGCATAACCATAAAAAAAAGGGGGAGGGTTGAATCTCCCATGCACTGTATTACTTACAGTTACTTATACGATGCAGTCCGCTAACTCCGCCCACCTAAGTCTCTGATCGTGTATATTTCATCTTTATTATATAAAAATTGCATCAAATTTTATATATATTAAAATCTATTCACTGAAAACTTGATGTTACATATATTATTGTACTTCCGCAAAGATACAAATGGGTCACCTGTGTTTTTCTTGGAAGTGTGGCTGTCCGGTAAGTCTGCCCATGGGTAGTAAACATGTAAGGAGGACCAGTTTACTATATATTAACAAACAATAATGTAAAGAAATGATGTTTTATTAATGGACTACTACATGTACTAAGATAAGAACTATAAATGAACGAAATAAAAAAATCAAGTCATTTAATAGAATAAATAAATTGGTAAAAAAGAAGAATAAACCAAAAACTTGTTTTTTTTTTCTATATAAGATCAGAAAATAAAGAAAAGTAAAAAATATGATTAAAAAAAAAGATAAGAATGATATTATTATTTTCATAAGAAAATTGTCATCATTCAGTATTCTGAAATGCAGTTAAAGAAACCATCATCCTTGTCATTGGGTTTAAAATCTGTGCAGTTTGTAGTGATTTTGATAAATAACCCAGAATTTTATTTTAGAGTCAATATATTTTATTTCTATTCTTTAGAATCTAATCTGTAAATCACAAAAAGATCAGAAAGCTTGTGTCAAACTTTCACATACATATTTCTTCATGCAAGAGGATCTTTGATAACTTTTTTTGTTATTTTGGCTTTCCATAGTTTTTAAAATTGAATTACGGTTACCTCCCTTTTATTTAGACATGACATTAACAAATGGTTTTCTTCAAAGTTAAAATTATATAGCAGACGAAATTTACGCACATCAAAGTAAAGGGTGGAATTATTGGATGGGCAGAGTTACCGGACGGGTGGGCGGAATTACCGGACACGACTGTAGTTGATTTCCAGTACAGGATCCCTTAAGGTTTCTCTTCACCAGACTCATAATTTAAGTTTTTTCTTGTATTATTTTGTCTGTGACTTCGGATATTTCTGCTCTATAAATCAAAACAATGAAATAGCATGTAATTGGGTGTAAAGTGGTGAACAAAATCCTTGCATGTAAACTTTGCTTTTGACTTCGAGGCTGTGAAAATATCTTCCATTGACATTTTTCATGGAAAACAACATTTTCCACATTAATAATTACAATGTTGTGTTTGTGTGATAGTGATAAACTATTTGTATCTTCATATTTTATTTTCAGATCAATTTTGAAATGTAAACAGTAACAGTATGATAGTAAGTTTTCAGCCCTACACATGTCTACAGATATGCAAGGAGGAACAGAAAATAATTACTGGATGGTCCATTGGCTCCTGACAATCCTAATAACAGCAGTATGTTTATCTTTATTTTGTGATTAAAATAATACTGCAAAGTTTTTCCTAACAGATATGACTTCATTCTTTTAAAATTTACAGATGCAGTGAATAAATCTTTTTATTATCATGTTTTATGCCTGACATTTCAGTATATAATTGTTTCTCTAAAAGAATTTCTTCTTGAAAATTTATTGTAAAGTAAAACAATGCTATATATCTGTTCCTGATGGGAAAAAAATATTCTTTAACCTTGACTCAAGATGGAACAAATACATGTACTGTAATATCTTCATTCCAGTGGAAATAATTAATATGAGTCATTACTTTTCAAAATTTTCACTCATATCATTTTACATGTTTTTTTCAATTAGACAACACTACCTAGTATATTAACTTGTGGAACAGGCCAAAAACAAAGAACAAATGCTGATGGAGCTACAATTTGTTGTTTTACAGCAAAATGTAATAATAGTAAGTCCTTTATGTAAGACACACAAAATTTATTTGGGATTTCATTGGAGCAGCATTTTCCTACACTTTGCTCATTTTAATTTTAAAAAATCATTAGAATTTACCTTTGATTTTGATCCCACTAAAGGCGTTGTGAATGACATCAAAATATCAGCGTATGTCAGAGCATGTTAGCACTCTCATGTAAACAATTCTTGCCAAATTTTTAGGAATCTTATATCATAGGTTAATATCAACAATTTCTTGGATGAATTCAAAAATAAGTGCTAATCAATTTTTTTTTAATAGAGTTATGCCCCTTGGAAACATTAACTATCTTAAAAATTGCCTTGTTTCAGCAGTTTTTAAACAGTTTGCTTATCTAAACACGAGCTAATATGACAGTAAGAAATTATAATGAATCTTAAAAGAGGGCCGAAAGATACCAGAGGAACATTCAAACTCAAATAGAAAATAAACTGACAACACCATGGCTAAAAAAGAAAAGACAAACAGACAAATGGTAGTACATAAGAAACAACATTGAAACTTAAGACTAAACAACACAAACCCCACCAAAAACTTGGGGTGATCTCAGGTGCTCCATTAGGGTATGCAGATCCTTCTCCACATGTGGCACCCGTCGTGTTGCTCATTATATTTCAAACCTAGTAAATAGTCTAATTCGGTAGGTCACATTCATGAAAAGGGAAGGGGACTGTAGTTATGACGTAAGAAACATATCCAGTATCATCTGTGAAACGGTTATTCCATAACTGTCAACCAACTCGTGATGGCTTCCGTTTAATTTACAAAGGGATGATTTCAACTTCACCTTTTGGAACTCTTGGTTTAATAGCTTCTTTGTAAGCAGAAACCCTCTATCAAGGAAATCGTGATAGGAAATACAAGCGCGGGAATATCGTTTCAATTGAGAGATATATACTGTGGATTCATTATTATTCTTTGGATACAAATTTTCATGGTTTTCGTGGATAAAGGTGAACCCTGATGTTTAAATTTTCAACGAATAACATATTTTCAATACATGTATGCTTTATATACAGACATTGGCAAAACCATGAAATAAAATATATACCCACGAATATGCAGATTTTCAGCAATCCATGAAAATTGATACCCACCGGGCCCATGAAAATGAATGAATCCACAGTACTCCACATGCATGAGCTGCTGGAATATTGCTTCATAGAAATGGAAAGTTCACAATTTGGAAGCTGTAATCATCTCATTTGTTGTAAAGTTTTAACTGTCCCTATTTGTCAATTTCTAGATGTAAGTCAAGATATGAGGCAGATTTAACTGTATCTGTTGTATCCTTTAGCTCTAGTTCTTTTGAATTTAATTACTTCCAGGTCAGAGGTTTAGATTTTGTCAGAAGGACCAGGGATATGACATATGCCAGGACTGTCCACCAGACCAGTACACTAATGATCCTATAAATACAAGTCAGTGGAATGAAGAAACTGATGTCTGTGTATTGAAGCCTGATTGTAGTGCACGTAAGACAATCTATTAAATAAGGAAGAAATTTATGGATGGAATGTAAAATAAAATTTATAATTAAGAAGATGTGGTATGATTGTATTATTGAATGAGACAGTTCTCTGCTAGAGACCATATGATGTAGAAGGCTAGTAACTACAGGTCATTATACAGCCTTCAACTATGAGTAAAACCCATACTGCATGCATTGCTAACATTTTGATTTATGTTAAAAGTAAGAAACGAAAAGCAAATATGATAAAAAGCAACACAGCAACTACTAAATTAGAAAAGACTGCATTGGAAATAAGATTATTGACTGTGTATGTAACTCTTAACAGCTGGTTTTTGTGACAATCACAAAACTTATTTCCTGTCTCTGAAACACGTCCCCAGGAAAATCTGCATTTGAGACTGTCAATCACCAATTGACAGGGGCAAGTCTTTCATGTCAGTACTGTTATTCCTTGATTTAAGAAGAGTTAGTACGGGTGTATACATGTAATTGCTTTTTATTGGCAATACTAAATCCTTTCCTCACATTCCAAAGTTCACAACGGAGTGTTCAAGATAATCAAAGGTTATATGAATTTTTTTGTCTTCTTTTTTTTCAGCTGAGAAGATTTTAGTTGGAAATAAATGTGAGTGTGATCGTAGTAAAGGATACTTTGGTACAGACCCAGACAACTGTGGTATCAAATTTGATGACTGTAAAATAGCAGGATATCAGTTAAATAATGATGGTATTTATGATTTTTAATTAGAACAAGGAATTATTTGAAACTGGCAGATTTTACAATAAGAAGGAATTATTGTTTTTTGTATCCATCAAAAAAGCAATTGCTGAAACAGTGAAACAGACTGTGTAATGGAGTAATGCATTATGTTATTGAATAAAATGTGTCTTTCTGAGTAAATAAAAATAAAAATTACTCTGTGTTTGTGTTTTATGTTAGAATTAGAGGGTTTTCAATTTCAAAATATTGGACATGGAATAGACATCATGACCTACTTTACTGACATCCAGCTTATTTGGAGTGGAATTTTGAAGTATTATTTATAAGTGGAGCCTAATAACATGGACTTATATTTTAATAAAAAGTCTTCTTTTGTGTTTTAATCATAACTTTAAGGCAGATTTTTATTGGTAAAGGCTAAAAAAGGTAATTTAATAATATTGTTGCTAACGTCACGTCTTTTCCGTCCATTGTGGTATGTCACGATCGCAATTTTCTTGTTAGTTCTCAGACAGCCCATTGTAGTTATTTTTATCCCGGGTTTTATAAATAATTGAAAATAGCAATCATATTAAATTTGGATGACGTAAGGGGGTCAAAGGACTTGAGGAATCAATATCATTGGCTGTTTTATTTTTTGCGAACGTTACTGTTCGAGGTTTCCGTCCAAATCAGTGTCACGTGAGCAACATATATTTATATCTGTAACTCTCCTGTATAGGAGTTACGATATCGCCCTTTGCAGAAATAGATTCGGAGTCAGTTCCTTCACATGATGGGGAAGCAAAGAAGGTAAGTTGTATGTAATATCGTTACAAGAGGACCTTAAATGTATTCCGTCCATCAAAAAGACGTTCGCAACAAAACATAATGTTATGATAGTAGATGTTGCTAATGTTACTATTACGAATTGGTTTCTTGTGTATTCATTTGATATAAAGTACACCTGCAAATGACATTCTGTATATTTAGAAATTCTAAACCAGACTGTACAATTTTATTACTCCAGGCATATATTAAACATCACTGTGTGCATACATTTTAACTTTTAAAGATGTTGTTGCTCATGTGACATGTCCAAATGTCGCTAACGTTACTCATTTTTGTCTCCGTCACATTAGCAACATGAAAGTAGGAGACAGAACACAATACTGTAAAATCTGCCAACTGGAATAATGTTGAATTCTGAAAAATTAATAAGAAATATAGGTCAAAAATTAATCCCACTTTAGTGGGTTTGCCATGTGCACATATTTAAGGTTGAAGTAACTTTCACTGATATGTCTGTATGAACTTACTATCCCCCTTAACCATGCATGCATGCATGACCAACCCTCCTTTATTGGGTTAGTTTTCACCATACTTTTTTTTTTATTAATTTTCCAGAATTCCAGTATTTCCAGATTCAAATAATTCCTTGCTTTGACAGTTTAATTCCCCCCCGCCCTCACTAAAGCTAAGACAGAGTATTAAATATGAATAAAAAGATATTTGGAGTATACGTTTATGAAACAACAACCAAATGCACGCAGTGCTATTCGATTTGATTTTGAACTGTAAAAAATACTATATGTACTGGTATCACAACAAAAACATGTGCATGTATCGATACATCGAAGAAAAAAAATGTATAGATAATTTCCTTCAAGAATTATTTTTAATGAATCATAAAGCCATTAGATATTGCTACCAATGTAATGAAAAAAAACTACAACAATAGATCAGACAAAAATGGAAAACGATTACTGTAAACCAACTTATTTTCGCGACTTTCGCGAGTAGAAAAAAAACGCGAATTTAAATCGTCGCGAATATGTAAAACTTCAATTATTCCTTATAAAACTTCATCAAGTAAATCAGAAAATCGCGAAATTAAATACCCGCGAAGTGATCTAGAAAGGGTAAAACGCGAAATAAAGTATCCGCGAAAATAAGTTGGTTTACAGTACATGTATGACAGACAGACAGCAACCAATAACAACCACTGAATAACATTCTAGATTATTTCAGATAAATTTTTCGTGTTTATATTTCACTTATCATTGATTTTTAGGAAACTGTATTGAGTGTGGTCCTAATCAGTTCAAGCCAGGAATAGACCAACTTGGAATTTGTCAAGATAAAAGAAAGTTTGTATTTTTTTCATTGTATATTTAATTGAAAGTAAATACCCCGGCACCAGTTGACATAAATGAAATGTTATATAAGCCTAGGCTTTGTGTTGAAGACTGTACCTTGACCTATAATGGATCATAATGGGTTACTTTTATAAATTGTGACTTGGATGGAGGGTTGTCTCATTGGCATTCATACCACATCTTCCTATATCTATTAAAATCATATTCAGGTTTATGTTCAAAAGAAGCTTCAAACAATGTTCTAAAAATTTGCATTGTCATTTAAGACGTTTTAAACACTGAAAAGATTTGATTGTTTTGAGAATATTCCATGCAATGTATTAAATCGCCGTTTCAAATGTGTTGCAAACTGGTTGAGATAATACAGCACTTCTTCATTAAGAATTTTAAGAACTTGGAAAAAGGTATCAATTAAAAAAAGTGTCATAGATATAAGAAGATATGGTATGAATACCAATGAGACAACTCTTCATTCAATGGTCCTCAATGCTCTTCAACTTTGTACTTTATTTGGCCCTTTTTAGTTTTGTGGATTCAAGCGTCACTGATGAGTCTTTTGTTGACGAAACGCGCGTCTGGCGTAAATATAAAATTTAATCCTGGTATCTATGATGAGTTTATATTCAAGTCACAATTTGTAAAAGAAAAGCCATTATAGATCAAAGTAAGGTCTGTTTTAAAACTTTAAGGGGGTAGACCTTGGTTCAGGGAGATAACTCTTTAAATCAGTTAAGCGTTTGTAAAAGTCAAGTTCATCCATGTATTTTAAGCATTTACCTGAAACAGATTGAAAATAATCTATGTAACCTAGAAGCTTAAAATATATTCTTAAAAAATGGTTGACATAAACGTACTGATGATTTTAAGAGTTATTTCCCTTAACCTAGGTCTACCTCCTTAAATAGGAAATTTTAAAGTAATATTTGAAATTAGAGTTATCTTCCTTTGTTTATAATTGAGTTGAATTCTTTCAATATTTTATACAATTTTATGATTTTAGTGCTCACCCACTTTGGGATTCTTTTTTTACTTAAAAAATTTGACATGCTGACAACTTTTATATTTATTTGATAGATGTAAAGATGGAGAAATTGAAGAAAACCCTGGAAATACAACCAGTGACAGAATTTGTAAGAAACAAGAAAAACCAACAACTGTTGTACCGGAATTTATTACAACTACAGGTATTACATGAAATATTGATAAGTATAAAAATAAGGAGATGTGGTAACATTGCCAATGAGACAATCATCAACTAGAGTCTAAATGAAGTGGATGTAAGCAATTATAGGCAACTGTATGGCCTTCAACAATAAGGATAACTCATATTGTATGGTCGGCTATAAAACGCCCCAACATGAAAAATATGAAACAATTCAATTGAGAACACTAATGACCTAATTTATAATGAAACAATTTAAAAACAGTTTGACAGACATGAACTAATGACAACCACCTTACTACAGGCTCCAGGTTGTTCAAAAGTGTCGTTAGCCTTAACGATGATTAGAAAAAAATTTTTTTTTTTTTACAAATACACAGACTGGATATGGCAGGGTATTAATACAACCCTAACAACAAAAGACATGACGTACAGATCTGATAGTACTCTCAGTTAGTATATCTATATAACTGGATATAAACATTTGACCATGCAGTACATATAAACCAACAGACTTGTTTATGTATAATTTAAAAGATATTTTGAAAGCTCTGAAAAGCCATTTCTCTTCTTTTCAGAAACAACTGCAACCACGGTTAAGAAACAGTCAGCTAAAACATGGTATGTATGTCTTATATTTAAAAAGAAAATTTTAGTTGTGTTTTTCAATGTAATAGCAGAAGACCAAAAAGGAGTATTGTATGACCCTGCAAAAAATAGCATTTTTTATGAACTTTGAAGGTTTTTCGTAGTTTACATGATAAGTTTAGGATTAAGGCAATTTAAGAGGAACATCTAATGTTAAGTCAATGGTATTGGGTATGCAGTAGTGTTAACATCATCTTTTTTTCATTTCAATGGAGGTTATTTGGTTCTGGACATTTAATCATGGTTTATTGACTATAAATGCATTTTTTTCAAAATAACAAACAGGCAAGACTTCCCTCTGTCTACAAATTATTTAAAGCATTATTTGTATGCCCCTGCAATAGCATTAAGTTTTACCCTTGTTCGTCTGTACATACGTCCCAAAAATTAGTTTCCTTTCTCTAACATGAGTTTGCAACCAATTATTATGAAACTTATACACAATGCTTATTAACTCAAATCACCAATCAAGTTTGAATTTTGGTGGCGTCACTTTATCTTTTCTAGAGTTATGACCCTTTATAAATGGAAAAATTGCAAAATTTTCAGTTTGCATTCTCTAACTTTAGTTTGCATCAACCAAATGTTATGAAACTCATACACAATGCTAATTATCACAATATTAGTTTCGTCGTCGTCGTCCGAAGACAGATAATTTCCAGATAATAACTTTAGTATTAAAGTGAATAGAAACGAATAAAATTTTAACACAAGGTTTATAACCACTATAGGTTGCATTTCTGTAAACATTGACAATGCAATTTCCAATAGGAACTCCTTTTACGGCTACACCTGTACCACTTTTACTATGAAGTTTTGAATAAAATCCTATCCTAGAATTGAAAGTTCATATGCACTACAATTTTTTTCAAAGGTCAAAATATAGGGCTGTGCGGCATATTTTCAACGTTTATATGCCCTGAACTTCTCACAGTTTAAACTTACACTAATTTTCTTAACTACCCCTATCTCGAATAAAAGGTTACCACAGATTTATATGTATATTTACTGGTAACATTCTCAAGTTATGTCTATGAGATGGAACACAGAGATCATAACTGGGAACCAGTATGTAAACAAAATTAATTTTCTATGAATATTCTAAATCCCCCCAAAAGAGGCGTGGTTTGAGAAACAGCTGTATTTACAAAGTGCAACCTAAAGGAAGGTTGGAACCATAAAAGGTAAATGTCCAATTAATAAGTTTTTTAAGTTCTTAGACCACATTCATTCTGTGTCAGAAACCTATGCTGTGTCAACTGTTTAGTCACAATCCAAATTCAGAGCTGTATAAAGCTTGAATGTTGTGTCCATACTTGCCCCAACTGTTCAGCATTCTACTTCTGCGGTCATATCAAGATGTGCCCTGAGGAGCATTTTATTGATTTTTGCAATATTGGGAAAGATCCTCTGAAATTTATATAAAAATTTTCAAAATACAAGTTTAAATTATTGAGATGATAATCCTTTTGCATTTTTTGCAATAATAAAAACATCGCAATAATTTCTGAATTTACAATAGATCATGTCTACAACAGTAATTGTCTAGAGTGACTGTTACAAAAAAATAACAGTAATGATCAGTAATGGTCTCATAAATCAAAATATTTATTTGCAGGATAATAGTAGTAGTAGTAATTGCAGTAGTTATTCTGGTGTGTGTTTTGATAGTATTGTGTTGCAAAAGAAAGACTTTGATGGAAAAATTTAAAGGTAAGACACAGTGGCTGATTCAGGAGATGTTGACGTTGTACACCCTCTTTGATTGGAAAACATTATTATAGTATCAATATATGGACTTTTTCATATTGGCCCTGTAACATGCCCGAGGTATTAAAAATGGCCAAGGATGGTTGTAATGGCCCTGAGGCAACGCCAAGGGCCATTTCAACTGTCCGAGGCCATAATTAATATCAAGGGCATGTTACAGGGCCAATATGAAAAAGTCCATATATTGATACTTTTATATACCAACTGAGGCAACTTCATTCAAGAACAGTCTTCGAGTTTCGGATCCAACATTATACAGCTAACCACAAATCTACAACAGGACCAATACAGAAAAAGCCAGTTTTATAAAAATTTTATGCCCCACCTACGATAGTAGAGGGGCATTATGTTTTCTGGTCTGTACGTCCATTCGTCTGTCTGTCCGTCCGTCTGTCTGTCCGTCCGTCTGGATTCAGGTTAAAGTTTTTGGTCAAGGTAGTTTTTGATGAAGTTGAAGTCCAATCAACTTTAAACTTAGTACACATGTTCCCCATGATATGATCTTTCTAATTTTAATGCCAAATTAAAGTTTTGACCCCAATTTCACGGTCCACTGAACATAGAAAATGATAGTGCGAAGTTCAGGTTAAAGTTTTTGGTCAAGGTAGTTTTTGATGAAGTTAAAGTCCAATCAACTTGAAACTAAGTACACATGTTCCCTATGATATGATCTTTCTACTTTAAATGCCAAATTAGAATTTTGATCCCCATTTCACGGTCCACTGAACATGGGAAATGATAGTGCAAGTGGGGCATCCATGTACTATGGACACATTCTTGTTATTACATGGTTTTAATTCTTTGATTACACAAAGAGTAAGAATCTTACCGTGAAGAAGATACAGGAATTTCATAGCTGAACTTGTCTTTTCGCATTTACGACGGAATTTTGGTCAACATTGTGACTGTCAGATGTAATTTCTGATTTCTCATCCAAGTACTTAATTTTATGCTATTAAAATTCATTTCATCTAGCAAATACAAAGTAGTTGGGAAGAATAAATCAGACAGTTTAACTATTCTAAATCTTTGTCTTGAGTAGTCTGTATTCTGAGGATTGAACAATGGAAATGAAACAGTGATAATAATCGAAAGTCGTACTAAAAAAAGGCTGCGAAATATTTCCGTTTCAAGTCATTACAAAACACTGAACATCATTTAAAATTGTTTTTATGATATTAAGTTTTAAATTTTTTTTTTAAATTGTCACACTTATTTAAAGAAATAAACGACATTTTGATTTAATTGATGTCCTGTTTCATCTGTTCATAATGCATGACTGTGAATTCGTAATGCACAGGTGTGATTTCGTAATGCATGACTGAGATTTCGTAATGACTGGCTGTAGCAATTTTTCAGTTCATAATGACCAGTTGTCGAAATTTTTCTTTTATAAAGCATGGGCATTTCTATACATATTGTAGTAAGTTGGTTAATAAAGTGTTATTAACTGGCTGTTTCTGTATTGGCCCTGTCATAGATTTGAGGTTAGCTGTATTTGACCTGAGACTCAAGGAATTTGACTACCCCCCTAATTTTTAAAAAGTTTTTATACATCTTGTGTATGTGGCCTATTGCAAGACTAAATTTTAGCCCCCATGCAACTTATCTCAAGTGGCAGTCCAAAGGACAAGGTATGATAAGGGGTGTTTTTGGCCCCCTCTCAAAATGAGCTTATATTCATATCATTGATAGCCTTTGTATAGAAACTTGATAAAACAATGATTTTTTTATGTTCCGGTCAAGGGATGGTTGCCTAGCAACGGTTTTATTAAAAAGCCAAATTATCTCTTATGGACAGTATTATCTAAACAAATGATCTCAATTTTAAATGCTATTGTTTACTTTATAGGAACCTGAAGTTACGAACGAATGTTCACGTTAAATTTCAGTAAATTAAAATGCTTAGCAACAACTTAGCAACAAGATTGTTGCCTAGCAACAGTTCAAAGTTTGGTTAGTTTTTCCCTCTGGGATATACAAAAATAGCAATATTTGTAGATTTTAAATCTAAACTGGTTTTCAGACTGATATGATCGATCAGTCATCACTATTTTTTATATGGATGTTGATATCGACCATAGCAACACAAATATTGCTTAGCAACAGACACAAAATGATAATTTAAAAGAAATGTGAGCACAATCATTTTATTGTAAATAAAAACAAAATGATTTCATATGAAAACAAATAACTGTAAGAAATAAAATGAATTGCATTGAAGTTCATATATATCAACAACATTTCAATAAAAAAAAAATAGTGCCTAGCAACGGTTTAATAATGATTCTTTTGTTTAATCCCAAGCATGAGTTTTGGTATTTTTTAAAAACTTTCTTTCGCATTGAGTACACTAAAGTATTGATATCTTTATCAATACTTTTTTTTTTGAGAAGTCTATATATTGCATTGCAACACAAATGTTATAAGCAACTATCAATCAGGTATTAATTAAAGACAACTACTATTTTCATTGTACACATATCTACTCATCCGATTTTCTAGTTCTGTATAAAAGACTTGATAGAAATTTAAAAAGTCAGTTCAATTATAACTTTTTCAGTAACTATTATACTGGCTTCCAGCTAAAGCATATACAGAGGAGAATATTCGACTTCATTAAAACACAAAACGTCTAAAAATGCTATTGACAAATGAGAAGGGGATCACAAAGTATTCTGTAACAAATGTGTGTTGCTTCTAGAATTCGTTTTTTATCTGTTAGGGAACTAAATCAATTACAGGGACATTTTAAATGCATAAAAAAGTTTGCAAAGTTCAGTGTTCGTCAACACTTCATAGAGGGAAAATGCATAAAAAGGGTGACCTCCTAGAACTATTACATTTTTCTCTAAAAAAATATTATATTGCTAGATTTCTTGAAATTAACACACTAGGTCTCCGGTAGTCACAACTGCAAACAATTATAACAATGTACTTTGTATGAAATATTCTACTAAAACTCTACAAATTGATTAGATATCTTAACGTGCTTTAACATTATGTTAATTTTGTTACCAATAGTAATAAAGAAAATTGACAGAATTACACGACACACGTGACCAAACACAACAAATTCCTGAGTTAAACAAAGTTACATGTGTATTATCAAGTGCTTGGAGTTAAAAAAAAACATGTGTTAACAAAGCGGAAAATTGAAAAAATTGAAGAAAAAAAAAATCTAGTCTTCCACATCTTACGTTACAAGTTCAGACAAAATAAGTCTTGTGGTTAAAAAACGTGTTTTTTAAGAACAATTATATAAATGTGATGACATATGGAATGTGAACCCTTCTTTTAATTTAGATTATAACAGCAATAAACATCTTATGAATAAACAAAAACAGTTGCGAGGAGTTTGTTAATGTCATTCTTCTACATATGAATCAACACTTTCTACGTCAGACATGTCAGACTCTTCAGGAACATCTTTAGCATTGAGTATGGAATTTGAAAACTTTCCGGAAGCATTGACAGATTGAGCAGCCTCAATATTCCACTTCTGATATCCAAGATACCAAACAACGCTGGCGATGTGAGCACAACACCCGACCATACGTGACCCAACTTTACATGTACAATACCACCCACTGACATCATTCTCATCGTACTCCAACCACAAATGATAGCATCTAGAAGATGAATGGCGAGACTGCATTTTTACTCGCAACAGATCTGGCCTATCCTTGCAAATGTACAATGCATAGTTGTCGTCCTCCTGATGGGCATCTGTATACCTTTTAGCTAACTTAATTTGGTAAATACCCATAGTAATTTGTCTCAGATGGTCTAGAGATATCCTTGGGAACATGATAAGCTCAGTTGCACCATCAACTTCCTTGTATACAGTTTTTCTTCTCAGAAGGTTGTGCTCCTCTACATATAGTTTGACATGGTTGTCTAATTGAGCCTTTTCAATCATTTCTTTTCCTATATCATCATTGCCAAAATCATTTATGAGAGGCGGCCTAAAACAGTTAACAAGAGCGCATACAATTCGTACAAAGTCCCCAATGTGTGGAACGTAGTGGTTGGCAACCACTTTATCTAAAAATTTCCACTGTTTGTAATTCTTTATTTATTTAAAGAGGATTGCCAACAGCCAGAGGCTACGCGTGGATCTCCTCAACATAGATATATACAGATTCACAATTATCAAAGTTTTGAATACAAACATGTTAAACACAAGACAAGACAATATGTACAGGACAAGACATACAAATACTACACACCCATCCAATCACTCGCTCATTCTTACTCACATGCACACGAATTAACAAACATGTATGATTCAGTAATATAAAATAGTGATTATGGAAAGACAATTTTGAGCACAATCAGGTCAAAAAAGTTTTTAAGCTATCGAGAAAATCTGTTCGAAGATTTAATAAATCGAAACACACACTCAAACATCTCTAAATTAGTATCATCAGACAAATCATCACTACCTTCTATTAATATTTTGCTCAGATAGTTGGGACATAGATCCCGCAACATTGCTATATTTATATCTGGACAAAGCAGATTCTTAATTCCAAGTAGAAGAGTAATCCGATAGTTCGTGTAACGGGCGCAATGAATTAAATAGTGCTCAGTGTTTTCAATGCAGTTACCTGGGCAGAAATCGCAAAACCTATTTAATGTTAGATTATATTTATACAAGTGGTCATTAAGAGCACTAAGCCCTAAGCGTAATCTAGTATGAATCTTTTTCTCATAACCATGTCCTCGTGAATATATTTTTTTACTACACAAATTGAGATTCTTCTTTAACAACCTTTTGAAACTTGCCAAAGATGTTGCTGTAATTAGTTCAGCTGACAAACTATTCCAGTCTCTAATCGTAGCTAGAAGAAAAGAGTTATAGTATGCTACTGTTCTTGACCTGATGGGTATCAGGTTAGCATGTCGTCTTAAGTTATAGTTTTCAGTATTATGATGGAACAATGGATGAAAATTACAAAGATAATCTGGGACAAGATGATTTTTAATTTTGTACAAGTATGTAAGTCTATGAACTTGACGGCGTGTTTTGAGAAGCTCAAGACCAACCTCTTTCAATAAAGTGACATGTTTTGTGACCCTGATTGCCCCAGTAGATATAATGCAGGCACGTCTCTGTACATGTTCAATGTTTGCAGAATCGGCGCTAGTGCAGTTATCATAGATGACATCTGCATAATCTAGCAATGAACGAACAAATGTTTTATATAATTTTTCAATGCATAATCTAGGTAATATATGTCGCATCCTCAAGATAGTGTTCAGTTTATTATGACATTTCTTACAAATATCAGCAATATGATCGGTCCAAGAAAGTTTATCATTCAAGATAAGACCTAAATGTTTATGGCATGTAACTCTCTTTATATTTACATTATTTAAGATCAATGGAGGGTAGTGTGGTATTTGCTTCTTCTTAGAAATAATAAGATACTCCGTTTTTTCTGCATTGAATGTTACACACCATTGCTGGGCCCATGTGTTCAACGTGACGAGGTCACTGTTCAGAGTTTGGAAACAATCAGAGATGTCATCAATTTGTTTGACAAGGGACGTATCATCAGCAAACAGTTTGATATTGCTGACAATTCCATCTTTAATATCATTCACATATATAAGAAAAAGCAAAGGACCGAGTATAGAGCCCTGGGGTACACCAGCATAGGTGTTTTGACTCGATGATGTCTGACCATTAATAACGACTCTTTGAGTACGACCTGAGAGGTAATTCTCTACAAGAGACAAAAGTGAGCCACATATGCCAAATTGTTTAAGTTTGAAAATCAGGCCTTTGTGCCAAACCTTATCAAAGGCCTTTGAAACATCTAAAAAGATTGTACATACATCTTTACCGCTATCTAATGACTTGTAAATTTCGTGAGTAATAGTAATTAGTTGATTCACTGTTGAGTCGTTTTTCTTAAAGCCCGAATTTTCACTGATGAGTAAGTCATTAAATTCACAGAACTCATAGATAGCCTTGTAGATGACTTTTTCAAGGATCTTGGACACAGATGATAGTAGAGCAATTGGTCGATAATTAGACATGATATTTTTATCGCCTTTATTTTTGTACACTGGGCACACATTAGATACTTTCCAGAGAGATGGATATACTCCAGAATGGAGTGAGAAATTAAAGAGTTTAGTGAGTGGTTTATACAGAGAATGAGCACAGTACTTTAGGATATGGTTTGATATACCATCTGGGCCGCATGACTTATGGGGGTTAGATTGGCGTAAATATTTAAGAACATCTTCTTCGACAGCTACTATCTCCTGAAGACGCTCTACTGTAAGAAAAGATAATGGCGGTAGAGCGGGCAAGTCATTTTCATGTTGACCCAAGTGCATCTGAGCCGAAAAATAACAATTAAGGAGTTCTGCTTTCTCAAGATCATCAGATATCAGATTCATGTTATCTTTTAAAGGGGGGATAGTTCTATCTGAATTGTAACCTAACACAGATTTACTAAGGGACCAAAATTTCCTAGGATTAAGGTTCCACTGTTTGATTCTGCCGTTTGCACTTTCCACTACCCAGCGCACTTTAGTTACAAGTCGAGTGGTATTCGCTTCATCGACTGTTTGCTGCTTTGCACCTTTCTTTAGAAAACAAGGCATCTCAACTTTGAAATTTAATTTTTTCAAAAATTCTTCCGCATCACGAAAGCCTCTATCTACAACCATGACATCATCATCGTGCATCCATGTGTTAATCTCGTCAGCATTAGTCTTAAATACATGCTTAATGATAGAAGCATCATTGTTATGACCATCAGCATAATATGGGCCGAGGACATTTAAAATATACCCGTCTGTTGCAACAATCATCATGGGCTTTACTAAGGATCTCCCTTTATGCATACTGTATGTCTGCTTTTGAAAATGATGGTGGGAACTTTTCTGTAGGTAGATATAAGTCCCATCAAGGACAAGAATACCAGTCTCTTGTTGATCATCTGCAAACAAAGTTCTTGCTGTTGGAGTGGTGTGGTCTCTAGTGAACTTCTCGTGGGACATATGTTGAAAGCCAAGAAACTTTGGCACAAATGACTTCATCAAAGAGGATCTAGCAGCATGCGTCGCTCTTTGAATTTGGTGTATTTCTAATGAGAATAATGTTGCTAAAATTGAATTTGAAAGTCCAGTCCTTAGTTTAACTAAAAGGATGGCCAAACATGTCTTTACAGATCTTATTTCAGATTTCCTGAGGTCAGTAACTGTATTTGCAACAGCTTCGAACTGATTTCTTGTTAAACCAGTCAGTCTTTGGTGTCCTCCTCTGACAATGAGTGCGCACAGTCAAAGTTAAGTTTGCCATTTAATGTCAATGTTCCTCGAACCCTGTCTAATAGTTCAGTGATGTCACTTCTATTAAAAAGTGTAGTGTTATTTACTTCTGGTATCTTTGAAATAGACTCTTGTGTAAAATAGTTTCCCAAAAGATGATTTGGACAACATCTGCTATTTGCTGGTATAACGATACATTTGTCAATTAAAGCCTGAGTTCGAGCCTCATGTGGTACAACTACCTGTCGATGTCGATTACTACTATTTTTCTGACAAACAGTACAACGTCTATGAGATTTAGATGTAGATGAAAGGTTTAACTGTATAGATTTGGGGCTTATCAGTTCTGTTGGTAATATTTCTTCTGCCAAAAAATCTGGATCATCATCATCGTTTGGCTGGCAAGTTGTACCTAGTCTTATCTGTGGTGAGTTCATCACTTTTTTCATATCCCGGTATATTTGTGCCCTGCATTGCAAGCATATACATGTAGTTGCATTATCAATATTCCTTTTAAGAGTTTTGGCCAGATAATCTATTATTTTTTCATTTACTATTGTTCTTCTGTTTTTGACTGTTAAATGCGTCTTTTTGCAGAGACCACAACTGTAATTTTTAGCCATAGCTAAGTGCCTAAATAAAATAAAAAATAAAAAATATTTCATATACATATTTGCTTGCATCACCTGGTTTAACTGTCTTTTGTCTCTTGTCTTGTTTACATTGCTGTTTGTATCTTGTCTCGGTCCCATTGTCTTCTCTTGTCCATTGTATCTTGTTTCGTGTACATTGTCTTTTGTTTCTTGTCTCATTTACATTGTATATCGTCACATGAATACAGTTACTTGTGCACTGTCTTGTGTTTCTTGTCTCGGTGTACATTGTCTTTTGCAGCCTGTATCATGTCTTGTTTACCTTGTATCTTATCCCGTTTCTATTTCCGTTTGTCTCTTGTCTAATACATATTGTCGAGTCACTTGTTTTTTGTCTCGTTTACATTGTCATGTCTTTTGTGTCTTGTCTCATTAAAATGGCGGCTTGTCTCATTTACATTGTCTCATGTATTTTGTTTCTTGTCTCGTGTACATTGTCATGTGTCATGTCTCTTGTGTCATGTCTCATTAAAATGGTGTCTTGTCTCATTTACATTGTCTCATGTATCTTGTATCTTGTCTCGTTTACATTGTATTGTTTCATGTTTCTTGTGTCTTGTCTCATTAAAATTGTATCTTGACTTTTTTATCTTGTCTCATTTACATTTTTTTTGTATCTTGTCTCATTGACATTGTTTCTTGTATCTAGTCTTGTTTTCATTGTCTTTTGTCTCTTGTTTATTGTCTTTTGTTTTCATTGTCTTGCTCTTTTGTCTCATTTACATTGTCATGTCTGTTGTGTCTTGTCTCATTTAAATGAGGTATCGTGACATTTACATTGTCTCATGTATTTTGTTTCTTGTCTTCTTTACATTTTTTTTTGTATCTTGTCTCATTAATATTGTCTCGTATATTGTCTCTTGTTTTCATTGTCTTGCTCTTTTGTCTCGTTTACATTGTCATGTCTTTTGTGTCTTGTCCCATTAAAATAAGGTCTCATTGTTTCATGTTTTTTGTTTCTTGTCTCGTTTACATTGTGATGTGTCATGTCTCTTGTGTCATGTCTCATTAAATTAGTGTCTTGTGTCATTTACATTATCTCGTGTATCTTGTATCTTGTCTCGGTTACATCTTCTTTTGTATCTTGTCTCATTAATATTGTCTCTTGTATCTTGTCGTGTTTTCATTATCTTTTGTCTCTTGTATATTGTCTCTTGTTTTCATTGTCTTGCTCTTTTGTCTCATTTACATTGTCATGTCTGTTGTGTCTTGTCTCATTTAAATGAGGTATCGTGACATTTACATTGTCTCATGTATTTTGTTTCTTGTCTTCTTTACATTTTTTTTTTGTATCTTGTCTCATTAATATTGTCTCGTATATTGTCTCTTGTTTTCATTGTCTTGCTCTTTTGTCTCGTTTACATTGTCATGTCTTTTGTGTCTTGTCCCATTAAAATAAGGTCTCATTGTTTCATGTTTTTTGTTTCTTGTCTCGTTTACATTGTGATGTGTCATGTCTCTTGTGTCATGTCTCATTAAATTAGTGTCTTGTGTCATTTACATTATCTCGTGTATCTTGTATCTTGTCTCGGTTACATCTTCTTTTGTATCTTGTCTCATTAATATTGTCTCTTGTATCTTGTCGTGTTTTCATTATCTTTTGTCTCTTGTATATTGTCTCTTGTTTTCATTGTCTTGTACTTGTCTTTTGTTTCTCGTTTCATGTATATTGTCTTGTCTCTGGTCTCGTTAACATTGTCCTGTCTCACTGATATTGTTTCCTGTTCATTTTCTCGTTTAGATTATCTTGTGTCTTATATTTTATCTGTAAACGTATACCACATTCCGAGTTAATGTTTATATTTTATATAAATATGATAACCATATAATTGTTTTGTTATAGATTTGGTCGTTAGTTTTATCAATTGTCTATTTACATTTTTTTTGATGTTTGGACCTTGTACATGTATAGTCAACTGTATGACATGGGGTTTTTCTCATTGATAAAGTCCCAACTTTTTCATATAATTGTTAAAATCTACTTCATTTGAATTTTTGTGGATAGTTGTCTAGTTGGGAATCATACCAAACTCCTTATTTTCATATATGCACAACCATCTACTTTGGTTTCTACGAACACATAAATCGTTGTGAGGACAGATAAGGAGTATATTTTTGTATGTAGTATTTTTTATTTTATAAATTACCTATTTTATGAATCCAACATAACATGTATCAATGCTGTTGATCATGACCATCTTGCTGGAATTTCAAAAGTGCTGCAAAATGTGAAAAAAAAAGCATAATTATAGTTGATGATAAATCTTTAATGATTTGAAAATAAACAAATAAACAGGATAAGGCCGTAAGAATTTAATCTTTGATTGACATTTCAAAATCAAGAACAATGTTTCAAAATCTACTTGCGTAGCAATGTTAGCACTTTTTGAACTACATTACAATACGTAAAATTTATAATCGATCTTGGGGTATTTAATCAAAACATGACATGTACAAATAAAAACTAAACAATATTGCGTTACTTGTACGCTTCGTTTTAGCCTTTAGGATACACCCTTAATTAAAATGGTGACTTTGTGGAAGGCCTTTCAATTTATATTTGTATGGGGAAGGGGGTGTTATATATTTTCTTTCAATTTTAGTTGTCTTCTCTTTGGTCGGGTTGTTCCCATTTCCAGTCTCAATTGTATTTCTTTATGTGTTCATCATAAATAAGAACTGCGAACAACACGAAAGATAATCACTTCTTATTTTTCTTGTGTGAAGTGAGATCTTTTTTAAAAAAAACTATCAAAAACTTATATTGCCAGATTGCAAAGTAGATCTACATTTTCTTTAATAATAATTTGTTATTACAAGTGAATTGGGAAGATGATTCTGCTAAACTTTAAGCCGGAACTTTTTTTTCCGTGTGATTATGCACCATTTGAATACTGGTATATTGTTATATGAGTATACGGAAATCATAGTTTATAAATGTTGCAGTGTTGCAGTACATCCGAAGAGTTGTACATTTACTGTAGCAGAAGTGGTTGGAATGGATATATTTTGGAATGCATGAGCACTGGTATAAAATAAGCGGATATTGTATGATTTACCTAAATCTTCTATCGGATATACGTGTAACTAGTTCTACATTTTTCCGGTATACTCTTCTTGGGCTTTGTACTTAGGGATTTATCAAGTTGAGCTATAAGAAAAGAAATGCTAAATAAACCACAAACTTTTAGTTTATGAAGACAGCTTATCAAATTCAACAATATTGAAAGAGTGCTTACAATCTAAATTAAATGGAGCATGTGTTCATTGAACACTTATGATGCCCCCCCCCCTTTTCGGTAAATTATATATATATAGTAAGGGTTACACCACCCAAATTCGAACTTGGTCTGTTTTTATTGGCAATAAGCATTGTGTATCAGTTTCATATCATTTGGTTGAGAAAAACTAAAGTTAGAGATGGAAACAAATTTTGTGGCGGACGGAGGGACAAGGGTTACACTTATTTTTTTTCTTAGTGCGTCTCAAGATACGTTTTGCGTTGGTGGCGTGTAGACTTTATACTTTTATAATAGAAGACACTACAACTTCATACAAGTGAGACGTTACTCAAGCAATGATAAAACAGGTTCATTTCCCCATTTGCAACGAAACTTTTCATACATTTGTTTGTTTGTTTCAGGATGGGGAGCGTTTTACTTTCTTAGTTATCCTTTTCAGAATTTGCCGGCATGACCTCTTAAATATTCATTATCAAGGATGTCATTTAACCTCCGACCTTGTTGTGTCTAATTTGAGATTTCGTCATGCACGGTCATGGTTCAAAACGACAACACATGGAAGATTTTAACGTCCTTGATTGTCTTTTTATTTAAGTTATCAGGCCTGGACTGGCTATACAGTTTTGGCACAGTCACTTTTATACCAAGCAACAAAAAGTGGACGTTTTTGACGACCTTGACTGGCTATACAGATTTGCACAGTCGGTAATTTCGAAACGATATATGATTTGTTGTTCTATTATTTAAGCCTCTACATCTCCGTAACTGGTACATTATAAAATTTTCCAGTTCAAAGTATAATAATTGAATTAAACAATGTACTTCAAAATTAAAAAAAAAGGTATTTATTAATGATAACCTAATTATGAATCATACTTAAACCGTATTTCTACATGTTGGAAAAAAATATAAACGAAAAATTAATTCATCAATTTTCAGGGGACGTCACTCTTTTATTATGTAAACAAACCTATGTCGTCTGCGTCGGGCTTATATATAGCCTGTGTTAATTACACGTCTTACGTATTATCTGTAATATTTTTGGTGATAATACGTTAAATCTATGAATGCTTGATATTTTGATTAATTATTAACCCCTGGATATATTTTTAAAAAATGAAGAAAGAAGACACCCTCCCCCTACAGGAGCGACAGACAAAAGAATTTCTAACAAGAAACATCTTGAATCTTGCAAAATATGATTATCAAAAGTATATTCCTAGTTATTGAGGGCAGGCAACGATACGTTTTATTTGTATACAAAATGCAATCGTTTTCAAGCTCAAGCCGTCAAGGCCTGATCCACTTGCCCGGCAGACTCGTAAATAAAACTTACATTTGCATTTATAATTGCTTATTGCAAACATGCAGAATTCCAGTTTTTTTTTATTTACCTGTAGTTAAGATTTGGGTTGGAAATGTGTTGCTTACCCGTATTTTCTTGAGAGTGCTTGTAGGATACAGCAACTCTTGGTTTTCCGTCTGCATCTAGCTACCGGAATAGTGTCGGAACCGGACCGGTTCATTTGCCGTATTATATCGATTTGTCAAAATTGTAAACAAACGGATATTTATTTTTTTTCAATTTAAAATATGAGCGCCAACGTAGACCACCATGATATTTCATAAGATGAAAGATATAGTAGAGAAGAGTAGCTGGTTGATTATTTCAGGATGGTCTACGTTGGCGCTGATGTTGAATATTGTCTTCAAACGTCACAAAATTGTAGATTTTTAACACTTTTCGTTGTTCATGGCCTTTTTGAGGTCTCTTTTTGCAAAAAACTGGGGACATAATTCAACAAAATAAGACGATACGTTTAAGAACAGATACTATAGGTCATTTCACAAGCGGGATGGGTTTCAACTTAAAAGTTTTTCAAATCGGGAAAAAGGGGGGCCAAATATGCCTCTTATCATACCTTGTCCTTTCTATCCCTTCCTTCTTGATGGCATACCTTGCATAATTTACTTGTTGTTCTATTTTTTAATAACTTAAAAAAAAATGTTATTGGATGTTAAGCAAGCAGTCATTAATCAATCAAACATGACTTTAGATCTTGAGGTTCAGAGATTTATTGGAAGTATACTACAGGAGACACAAGTGAAATTATACTATATAAATACTAATTATAAAGTCCTATTTCTTATTGTATGATTATCTGAATTTTGAACTGCAGTATGCTGTAATTAGATTTATATATTTATTTTACAGTATACTATACATTTGTATGTCAAACTTTTTTTCATGAAAGAATTATATTTACAGGCTTTGATATCTGTAGTAAGTATAGAACTGAATAAACTTTTTTGCTTATTTTTTTTTGCTTGGAGGCCAGGTATATATTTGTTAATGTAAGCACTCTGTTGTCGCTTCATATGTCCAACAAAAATTTTCTTCACACTTTTGTCAGGTAAAGCTGAGTAGAAGAATTTCATATTTGGCTGCCGTTTCATAAAACGATCGCTAGCGTACGTTTGAACGTTAACCAAACGTAACGCTAAAATTCCGTTTCATAAAACAAACGTACTTTGCGATGGTCGTACATTGCGTGCAAATCGCGAACGTTATTAGCGTGAACTTGAACCTATCGCAGATTAATCGCAGCGTCCGCAAAGATGGCCGTCGCGTTACATATTATCAGACACAATGAACGCAGGGCAATGCGGAGGGAAAGAGTCTTTAGAGATAGGACCAATATTATGGACAGTTTGAATGATATTGAACTCATATCAAGATACCGCTTAGATAGGCGGAGTATTTTCGACTTGGTAGATGTGCTTGCCCCTCATTTAGAGAGGCCAACCCTTAGAAACTTCGCCATTCCCCCTTTGCATCAAGTTTTGACAACTTTAAGATACTATGCAAAGGGGGGATTCCTGTCCGAGATAGGGGACATCCATGGTATAAGCCGGTCTTCTGTAAGCAGGATAATATCATCAGTTACCACTTCTTTGGTTTCTTCTCTCCTGTACAAATTAAAATTCCCACTTGACCAGCCTTCTTTAAGAGAAATTAAGCAGGATTTTCATAATATGTATGGTATGCCAAATGTTGTTGGGGCAGTTGATGGAACTTTAATTCCAATAATAAGACCAAGTGAGGATGAACAGATATTTGTTTGCAGAAAAAATTACCACAGCTTAAATGTGCAAGCCATTTGTGATGCCAAGATGAAGTAAGTATACGAAAATCAACTCTTCCACAAATATCTCCTTTATTGTATGGAGACATAGAATTAAAAAAAGCTTCTAAATTAACGTGCATCTTCCATCAGAGTTCCATTATATGATAAGACGGAAGATTATGTCTTTCAGCAATAATATACTGTCTTTCTTATAGACTGAGAGTGCTATGGACTTAAAAGGTGAATTATCTAGTATAAAAAAACATATATATCTAGACTTAAATCATGTTTTTAAATCAAGTTATGTTAAAAAAATCGTTTACCAAATATTTCGATCCATTATTTACTGTTGACGCTACATAATGGTGTCTTCTGTCACGTCCGCGTGTTTTAACAGGGAATGTTTGATTGTCAAAACAAATTTACTCCGGTCTTAATACAAACATTCATGTGTATGAGGACCATATGGGTATTTTGACCATACGCGTATAGTCATGACCGTTTGAGTATATAATTAACACGTTGACTTATAATAAAATAATTAATTTTTCATTAGGTATGACACTATCAATTTTTCTTTTTTTTGATAATAATAATTAAACAAATATTAAGATTTTTTCACTACCTAGGTCTTATAAATTTAAAAAAAAAATGTTTGACGGATTGTGTCGAAAAACCAATCTAATTAAAATATTGATCTCTGATTACGTTATACTACTCATATGTAGTATAACGTAATCAGAGATCAATATTTTAATTAGATTGTCGAAAAACTAAACTGATACTATGATTGCACATTGTCCTGGAAAAAAATTCGACTAAAAATATATATATATACCGGAATGTAAAATGTTACCATCACTACAAAAGAGAGACGAACGATATCAGAGGAACAGTCAAACTCATATATCGAAAATACATTTTCGACCTTCATATCCCCAACTGATCCCGTCGTAGCGTAAAATACATTACAGTTACCTCTTACTTTAAAGGTAAATAAGTTCACTCAGATATTAATATGGTATAAGTTTTCTAAATTAGTAAAAATAATATATATGTACTAAATAGTATAAAGTAAATTGCTTGTTTTGGAGCACTGAATTTTTGGCCCCTAATTCCAGAATTTCAGAATGATCCATACATTACACTTAAGTTATTTGAAACTAGGAAAAAAGCTTATTTGGACCCCTTTATAAACTGTTGGGAACACAACCCACAAAATCAATCCCAACCTTACTTCTTCGGTTTACTTAAACTAAAGTGATACCAATAAACAGACAAATACAGCTTCCATGCAACAAATAAAGTTGACCTATTGCTATTATTTTAAGAAAAAAAAGAAAAAAACACGACACACGCAAAAATGTCTCACCTTCTTTCTCTAAAGAAATATAGGGGTGCCAAATTATGATAATGATCAGACTGTAGAGAACAGTTTTCAACATAAAATACTGAATAGAGAATAATGGAAAAAATATTTAAACGGAAAAGAACAACTTTAGAAATATAAGAATTCAGAATTTTAAGAGACCCTCATGTGGACTATCATGAAGGAATAGAAGGGAAATATTTATTGTTATATTCTGTATTTTTTGCGGTGGGAAATAATTATGTAAACAAATAACTATTTCATTTAGTTTCACAAGGATGGCACATTACTGCACATGGTATATAACATCATATGATGCTACAAAGAAATAAATAAAATCGCAAACTGGTTTATTTTTGGTTGCTTAACGTCAAGTGGCAAATATTTCATACATGTTCAAGACGAATATCGTATGAACATAAATTCTACCGCGAAAAGAATATACAATCTTATTCCTCCCAATTACGAGTCGTACTATATAACATTTGTATTGACCATTGGCCAACATATTCATGGTTGAAGAAAGCTAGTGACATGACACATGCGGCGGGTGAAATAAAATAACATCGGAGCACATGCTTTGGACACGTTTCGGACAGGCATATGGTCCAGTTACAATGTCATATCCGCTTGCGAATATAGGGGTGGGGTGGTCCGTCCAGTCTTTTGTGTCTTGTGAGCATACCAACAATGTTCGGTGTTAACTTTACTCTTCCAAAATGTACAAACGCATGCTTCAAATCAACCTTCAGTATTTCTCTCAACATGAGTGATTCTTGCATTATGTTTTTATGTCCCATTTATGGGCATTAGGTTTTCTGGTCTGTCCGTCCGTCCGTCCCTTCGTCCCGCTTCAGGTTGAAGTTTTTGGTCGAGGTAGTATTTGATGAAGTGGAAATCCAATCAACTTGAAACTTAGTATACATGTTCCCTATGATATAATCTTTTAAACTTTAATTCCTAATTAGAGATTTTCCCCATTTTCACAGTCCACTTAACTAAAACGATAGTGCGGATGGGGCATCCGTGTACTGGGTGCACATTCTTGTTTTTTCTCATTTCCCAAATTGATTGTCTTTACAAAATGACAAAGTATCATTGTATCATGTCAAAGTACCATCATATAATGTCACAGTACCATGGTATAATGTCAAAGTACCATCGTATAATGTCAAAGTACCATCATATAATTCTAAAGTACCATCGTATAATGTCAAAGTACCATCGTATAAGGTCAAAGTACCATCATATAATTCTAAAGTACCATTATATAATGTCAAAGTACCATCGTATAAGGTCAAAGTACAATCGTATAATGTCAAAATACCACCGTATAATGAAAGTTTTACCATAATATAAAAAAGAAGATGTAATATGATTTCCAATGAGAAAACTATCCGCAAAAGACCAACATGACACAGACATTAACAACTATAGGTCACCGTACGGCCTTCATAATGAGCAAAGCCCATACCGCATAGTCAGCTATGAAAGGCCCCGATAAGACAATGTAAAACAATTAAAAGGAGAAAAATACGGCAGTTCCGGCGTTCCATACGAAAATGTTTGTTTATTCACACAGGGAACATACTGATAGATTTGAGAACAATATTTTATTTAAATTATTTATGTATTTTATTTTATTACTATTTGCAAACAAGAGTGCACACACTGAAATGTCTCGCCTTCTTTACTTATCATTGATATTAGGTTGATAGTCCTAAATATAAAGCTTAAAAATTGTCACATAAACTTAACATTAACAAAGATAACAAAACAAAGACCAATGAACCATGAAAATGAGGTCAAAGTCAGAGGAGCAATGCCAAGCAGACATGTACAGCTAACAATGCTTCCATACAACAAATATAGTTGACCCATTACTTATAGTTTCAGAAAAATAGACCAAAACACAAAACCTTAACACTGAGCAATGAACCGTGAAAAATAGATCAAGGTCAAAATAAAACCTGCGCGACTGACATATAGATCATAATATAGTAGATCTATTGCATAAAGTATGAGAAAAACACACCACAACACAAAAGACTAAACTATAACCACTGAACCATGAAAATGAGGTCAAGGTCATATGACATCTGCCAGTTGGACATGTACACCTTATAGTCCTTCCATACACCGAATATACTAGTCCTATTGCTTATAGTATCTGAGATATGGACTTGACCACCCAAACTTTACCTTGTTCACTGATCCATGAAATGAGGTCGAGGTCAAGTGACAACTGTCTGACAGGCATGAGGACCTTGCAAGGTACGCACATACCAATTATAATTATCCTATTACTTATAATAAGAGAAAATTCAACAATAAAAAAAATCTGAACTTTTTTTTCAAGTGGTCGGTGAACTATGAAAATGAGGTCAAGGACATTTGACATGTGACTGACAGAAGCTTCGTAACATAAGGCATCTATATACAAAGTATGAAGCATCCAGGTCTTCCACCTTTTAAATATAAAGCTTTTAACAAGTTAGCTAACGCCTATGTAAAGCTTTCTGCTACCAAAGTTGCAGGCTCGACAAAAAAATTACAAAGCGGATAGAAAGTAAAAACACAAAAATACTGATCCTGAGGAAAATTAAAAAAGGAAAATCAAAAATCAAAAGGGAAAATCAACAGTCCAAACACATAATAGTGTGTTAAGGTTGTTCTTGTAAACAATATACACACCAATTATTCTACTCAATTTGACCTGGTATCGGCATTGGCAAATCCCGGGGGGGGGGGGGGGGAGGGGTCCGGGTATGGACCTCCCCTTTTTTTGGCCGATCAATGCATTTAAATGGGGACATATAATTGGAACACACACCCCTTTTTGTCCTGGGTTGGGCCCCCCTATTTTTTAAATGGCTTGATCTGCCCCTGAATCGGTATTTTGAAGCAAATAAGGACACTGGTTATGAACATCAAAAATATTTTTCACATTAAATAAAAGTAAGATATAGATTTTCCCCAGCTCTAAAAATTTGAAAACAATTACTTTGAATATTGGGCTAAATACATAGCCCATTATATTGGTGATTAAATGACTTTTACTTTTTCAGATATTCTGCAACATAACGTGACCCATTATCAGATTTGTGCACTAATATTTTTATTATTGTTACATTACCAAATAACTGAAGCTAGTGCCTTTTAATAATCAAAGCAAACATGACACATGATTGCTATTTATCAGCTGATTTTTGTTGATTTACAGCTAATATTCTAATGAATGTATATCAAGACTTTGATTAGCTTGTTTTTAAGTATGACATATGGCCTTCTTATTTCAGATTTACCAATGTAGTTGCAAAATGGCCTGGAAACACACATGACAGCTTCATAATGCAGAATTGCTCTTTAAGTGAAAAATTCGAGAACAAGCAGATAGACGGCTGGCTTTTGGGTGATTCAGGGTATCCCCTGAAACCATGGCTGTTGACACCCTTCTTAAATCCATCATCAAATGGAGAAGAAAAATACAACAGATGTCATAAAAGTACCAGGAATGTAATTGAGAGAGCCTTTGGACTTCTGAAATCCAGGTTCAGGTATACAAATTGTTCAAATGCACAGCCTGTGGTACTACTTGTACAATTAATAAAAAGATATGATGACTTATTTCTTTATATAAGTATACAAAATCATAACCAAGTCCAAAATGATTCACCTACATCTACCAGTTATTCTAATATTACCTTCTTCTTTTGCTTTGTATACAACACCGTGATAAAATTCTATTCTCAATATATATATACTTAGCGCAGACTCAGTGATATTCATATTAACGGATGTTACAATATACCTCCCACGTAAAAACACCAGTTTTGGAACTTATTTGGATTATACTTAAAAGAGTCAATAATTGACGAAATATACTGGTACAACTGTAATTTGAGAAATTATTGCAATGATTTTATTACATTTTTAAATTTCTTGTGAACTAAACAGAAATTTTCTGGATACTACAAATTGTGATCTAATTTAAGTTCAAAATCAGATCATAATTTTAGTCCAAAATTAGATCACAATTATAAATGCATACACTTATTTCTAAATTTACAGTTTTCTCAAACCAGAAACTTAAGGATATATAGGGTATGTTAACATCACACTTAATCAGTATTTGCACAGTAAAACACATAGAGGAAAGCAAAGGAATAAAACTGTCACAAATATTGCATCAATACAGTTCTTTTATTTTGATTGTCAAGTACATTAATCAATAATAAAAACATGTATTATACAGAATTAATTCAAAGTAGTTAAAATGACTTACAAATTTGCTATATATTAGGCAAAACATCAGATGTAAAGAGTTGTGTTGCATAAAAAAATGAAAGTTTTATTACACAAACAGAAAATGTGGGTAAAACCAAAACTGTTGTGACTAACCTGTTATACATGTAAATTGAAAGTGACCATCATATTTTCTTCACAAAATATGCTTTACAATTTGAAAGTAAATGATTTAATTCATTATTCCAGGTGCTTACACAAAACCACAGGATGCCTACATTTCATCCCAAAAAAGTGTACCAACATTGTTGTAGCATGCTTCATACTTCACAACATTTGCATAGACAAGTCTATTCCACAGCTGGATGAACTACTGGAAGATGACAATAACGAGAATGACCATGAGCAACCAGAGGTTTTCAATGTTTTCCGTGATGGTATAAACACACGTGCCTCCCTTGTGAGACAAAGGTTCAACTAAACATGTCAGTTACACATAGTGTACAACCATCATTTAATTTTAAATGCTAGTTTAAGGATATTTTATAGAGTGATATTATCTCATTAGTCTTCAATAGAATTAATAAACGGTAATAAAATGCTTGTGAAGAGATGGACCTCTTATTACTTATCTGTTTTTGAGTATGAACAATTATCCTGGAAAAATACTTAAAAATAAAACTTATTCATGATACAATAATGAATAATCAACTTGCTTGTACACAGAGTAGGGATAAATTTGACCTATTGCTCATTAACTACAGTTAACTTTTCTGCTATAAGTTCAAAAAATTTCAGTTTCTTTCTTTCCAAATCATTTCTTTCCTCCATTAACTCTATTTTTCTTTTTTTCAACTGTAACTTTTCCTGTTCTATTATCAACAATTTACTGGTAGAATCACTTTCCACTGTCTTTCCTAAAAATAATGGTATACTATTCAACAAATTATTGATTTAAAAATATTCTACTTCCTACATTGAAAATTATTACTAAATTTTTTATGTAACAAAATAATATACATCTCAGCTGAATATGTTTAGGCCAGCAAAGCAATTACTTGTAATAAATTTTAGGGAACAATTGCTGTGGAAATAGTAAAATAAACAAATTTGATTTCTTCATTATTATGCAGTTGATTCGATGTTTTATGTTTTTCACAATTATTCTTCTTGTTTATAGAATGTATTCCAGGTGCACATTTAAAATGTTATTTCTTCATAAGCAGAAAAATGTATCAGTCACTCCTTAAATAGACAACAACTGTAAATTGCCTATTATTGCTTACATCCCTTTTATTAAAACTTTGGTGGATAGTTGTGTTATTTGCAATCTTCTTTTTTTATGTTGTCATTATATAAAATATAATTCCGGTTTATGAATTGCTTCAAATATTATACTAGTATTGAAACCAATATTTCATAAACATAACTAAAAAAATTATTATTTAAAATTTCACTGAAAAAAATAACATTAACATTCTGAATTTAGAATAAAGCTGATATAATAGAAACTATATACTAGGCATACCAGTCCTATTCTTTGATGGTGGTGATGCTTGTTCCTTGGGTCTGCTCTCAATACCACAAAGTGTCTCTTCATTTTCGTTAACTGAGAAATAAAAATAAAAACCAATGAAACTATTTTTAAGCTTCCATACTATTAAGTATATTCATAAGCTACTTAATCGCAAACATGAGTAGTGCAGATATAAAGTTACATGTCATAATGACTAAAGATTATGTATTTATAATTAATTCAATATTTCCTATGCCTCTGAAAAAATTTTCTTCTCAAATTTTATTGTCAACAATAACATAACATTTTGCACTCATACTTGTGACTTAAAACCAATAGTCCAAGCACAAACCTTAAATTAAACTTGTTTTTTTTTCTAAATTAAAACAAAAAGGGTTTCTACTGTATCAAAGAAATGTGAAGTAATAGTATTAAAGAATTTTCTTTAAAGGGGCACTAGCTACAAGATGTCTAAAAATTGAAAGTACAATATGTTTTTGTTCAATCAATGATAACAGTGAAATGGTGAAATAATAATTTGCTTTTAGCTGCCAACATGGTTGAATTTGGTCAAATAAATCTATATAATATTGATAATGACTTATTCACTTGCAAGTGAATAAGTTGACCTCATTAAATCCGTATTCATGTTAACTTCAATTAAACCCCTTAACTAGAGATGGACAATGCATGTTTTGTAGGTGTACTGTTTATTTAAAGGAAAGGAATGTAAACATTGAAAGTGAAACCAAGGTAAATCATTTGATGACTGATTCAATTCACTAAAAATCTTTCTTCTACATGTTAAAACGACAAGAAACATATATTTTTAATCTATAAAATAAAATTAAACAGACATATAAAAATTCAAATGCACATGTTGGCTTAATCTATTTATATATAATCATTAGTATATTTATGTTTACATTTCTTATATGGTCATCTGAGGTCAACTCAATATTTAATTTGATGGAGTCTAGACTAAAATACACAAGAAACCAAACTTCATATTATTGACCCTATCCTCTGTAAACTGTTTATTTCACACTTTTGATAGTTTGGATAAATGCTTTACACTGTTATCAATAAGATATGAAAATTTGACTTAAATCGGTGACCATGACTTTGACAGCTAGTGCCCCATTAAGTAGGAAAATATATATATGTAATTAAGAATTACTTCTGATTTCCTTTCCGGTCGACATGTCTATCAAAATATTAACATTGTCATCAGCACTACCAATTGGATCTGTTTGTTCATCTATTAAAATAATCAAAATTATGATAAACTACTACAATTAAATCAATGTGTTTGTATTTGCTGGTTTGCAATCATGTTTTTTTTTTTTGGCTAAATATTTTATTGACTTGGTCTTCTTTAACTTGAACATAGACTTATATTTCTAGTAATGATTTGACTATACCTTAAGTTACATTTTAAAAGAAAGTGATTTTATTTTGTAACACACTGTTATGTTTTTTTTAAACAACAAAAAAGTTTTGGAATAAAGCACATCTCTTAAATTGTACAGGACTTAATAAACCCTAAATGAAACGTAGGCCAGATTTGTCATTTTATATTCAGCAGTGAAATTGTACAAGTTCATGTTCATACTTACTCTGAGAAACAGGTAACTGTAATGTTGGGAGGTTGGTCATGTCTGGAATCTGTACTGAGGACTCTAATGATATCAATTTAAAACAAAAAGATATGATTATTAGAATTGACAAAATAAACTTATGTTTAAATATTGTACATGAAGGTATTTGTTTTGTAAACGAATTGTATTATTTGTTACATATATGTATACTGAAAAAAAATGTGATTGTATTAATAGTTTAGAAATATATTTCTTTTTTTTTTTACAAAAATGAGTGCTACAAAACTCAGAAGTCATTAATTTTAAAATGGTCAAGTTATCTTTCATACTTTCAATATAAATTTTAAACCTTGTATTTGTTGGGTTTCTGTCTAATTTACAAATAACCTGTTTCAAAGATGTAGGAAAGACACTTATTATTGTATTCGTCCTAAGTTAATTCAAAATAGATTCATATAACATGTTTAATTTTAACTTACCACTGTCAGTGTCAATACCACCAGGAATTCCATAGCATGCAACTTTGGGAATGATAGAAATAACCTGTAAATAAATGTAGATATATATATACATGTATATACATTGAACAGATTTAAAATGTGTACAAAATACAAAAATAAATATGAAAATGACCAAGTATTTATATTCAATATGAAAATATGTCTAGTATTTTGATATAAAATGGTTCATAAATGTTCTCCATAGTCGTGATAGTATCCCATACATACATATATTCATGTATTTAATTTCTATTGTAATTTATCTTTTATTACTACAATGTAGTAATAAAAGATAACATTCAATTCACTTGCTATATACTTCATATCAGATCAGTGATATTGTTTTTTTATTCTTCAAAGCTACCTCTATCCTTTTTTATTGGGTAAATAGGATTCAAATTGCAAAATTTATAATGAACCATGAATTTGACTGGAAGTTCAAGTTGAACCCCTTATTATCAGAGATTATACATTTTTGTACATAAGCAGACCCTCAAATCTGCACACATGGTCTTTTCGGCATGAAAAATGTTTGAATGTGTGTTTTTCAGTTTGTATTCATGCACAATTACTACTGAGACTGCACTCCTGGGACGAAAAAAAATCTTTTTGGGAAAATTAAAAAAAAAAAATTATCTTCAAATTGGGATTCTTCTCAAGGGGAAAAAGCCTTTAATTATTATCCTGTAATTTAAGGCAAGTAATCAATGTCACTGTATCTGTACTTCATGATGTTTAATAAATGATTCATAAAAACGTGAGATGGAACTTGTTCAAATTAATTTGAAAGTTAGCCAGATATTGTACTGTAATGGGTCTTATTTTAAATATATGTACATTGTACTGTAATAACAAATCTGTTATAAACATTGCAAATTCATCAATTTTACTTTTTAAAAAGCTGGTACAACATGTTTATATAATTGTAAAGTCTTAGAATCCATCACAATATTATTCTCATGAGCACTAAAATCACACAAAATTGAATTGATATACCAGTACAATATATACATATATATATGTAAGGATTGAAACTACCATTTGTGTCAGATTATTACTTATTGAATTTTTCAATGTCAATCAAATTTGTCTTTATATGTCCTTTATATTCATATATTAATAACAATCATGACAATATTGTTTGAACTACAACAATAATAAAACAACAAAATAATTCAACCTTTAACTCCAGTGGTGTTAAAGCAGGTGGTGCTGGTCCACCACCTGTCAGATTCTGTAGCCTATTTCTTTCTGATTCCTTTTTCTTGGACTTCAGTTGCAGATCCTGCCATTTGTGTTTCACCTCTGTGATAGTTCTTACAACAGAACTAATTGAATTGACTCTATTTAGATGAGAGAAAAAAAGAGCTGTTACTTCCATATAGTTAATGAAAAAGTATTTGCTTTAATATAACAAATATTTCTTGATTAAAAGTAACATATAGGTTTACACCAAGATATTGTCAAACATTGTCAAATGAAATTGGATATCCTATATTTATCAATTCTTATAGTATAACTAATCGCCGTATTTGAATATAAAAAATAAGACAACGCGTGACCGAACGACGCATGGATTAAACGAGTGAGCCGCAAGAGTTTAATCCATAGCGGCGTTCGGTCACAAGTTGTCTTATTTTTTATATTCAAATACGGCGATTAGTTATTCTTTTTATTACATTGGCAAATGTCTTTTTTTTTATGAAATTAATGTAGAAAATGTAAGGAACTATATCTTTTTCCTACGCATTGACAATTTGTTTTGATCCGACTTTATCGACGTCTTGACAACGCCTATTGTTGTATGACGTCAGAGAGTGAAATAACCACGTTTATTTCACATGTGAAATTATCGGTTTTTATTTTACTGGGAAATCAATGTAATTCATTGCAACCAATGTAATAAATGCTTTTAATTATATATCATGTGTTTCAAAGATTTAACCATATAATATCTGTGGAACACATCCTCCTATTAAGTTATTGAAAACAGTTAACCTGAATTTATAATAATACCATGGTGTAAATGAGTAACATCAATTCAGGCTTACACACTCAAGGTGTTACAGTATCTAAACATATATATGAGATGTGTCTGGTAGAAATTGACCTTTTGCAAGTTAATGTGAATATCTACAGAGACATATAAATATTTAGTATACATGTCTCTGATATGTACAAGCATAATAATACTCTGATATATTTGGAGCATTAAGAAACTTTGTAGAACCAGTATTGTCACAGATTTACTTGTTTACTTGGTATTTTTTTAAATGGATACAGTTCAACAAGGTAAACATATGCAGGAGTTTCTTGCTGCATTGAAGATCTATTGGTGACCTTTGACTGTTGTTTGTTCTATGGGTGGGTTGTTGTCTCTTTGACACATTTCTCATTTCCATTCTCAATTTTTTCAAAAAATTAGTTTTATGAACTGATTACTATAGTCTAGCATTTGTCTAGTGAACTGTTGTTTTGTCTGTTTATCCTTTTCATACTTTTTCTAGCTATAATTTGCGTTTTAGTAGTTTTTATTTTTAGACTTTTGAGTGTGAACAGGTTTGACCGGTTGGTATTCCCGATTCCTCGCCTCTCTTTTTTACGGGACACATCAACGACTATCTGAATAAAGTGTCCGCTGTTACTGTAGTGCTTATTGTAAAAGTACTTATCCTTTATAATGTAAATCTAAATGTCGAGGTAGATTAAAATTTAAACCAATAAAATTGTGTTCGAAGAATAAAACAGGAAACAGGAAGTGTGCATATTTAAAATACATATCAAAAGCGGTTAGTGATCCTTCTCGTTTCCGAGATTTTAGAATAGAAAAAAAACATTGACATAGAAGGGGGGGGGTAGGAGGGGTCCTGATCCCGAAATCCCGGGCTTAAAAACACGAAATCCCGAGGTCCCGAATTTAAATAAAGTTAAATCCCGGATCCCGAATATATATTGTGGGGAACGAACAGGTACTTGACTGATTTCGGTTTACTAATATAGTGTTTGCATTCATCTGACAAATTATTAAAAGAACAATCTTTGTGTTACTGATTTGTTTGGTTTAATATTCAATTTGTGTCTATTTAAAATATTCAGTGGTGTATACACATACTTTTGAACAATACTTGACCAGAGTGCCTTCTTTTTATTCTGGTCTAAATAGGGGGAGAGTGCTCCAAAAAGATTAGAGTAATTCTCTTGCACTCCCTCCACAATTACATCTACCTCCTCACTGGAAAAGTGAGGTTTTCTCGGACTGATTTTTTTTTCCATACTGTGACTGTAGTCAGATGCTCTCAGTACTTATTTTCGTCTGCTAATTTCTATGTAACATACCTCCAATGAAAAAGAGTGCTGTTTTCGGGAATCCCCGTGCTATTAATAAATAGCGATTGTCTAGCGATCAAAAATTCTAACGATTCTTCTGCGTACGGTTTATGAAACACACGTAGACGTCATCGTTATGTAGTCGTTAGTTACACGCTAAAATTAACGTTAGTCGTTATTAGCGATTGTTTTATGAAACGGCAGCCAGGTCAGCAGCTTGACAGTGGTGAGTTGTTTAGTGTGAGCAGTGCTGTCTAGTTTTATTAGACATCTACTACCAGTTTTTGGATATTATGAAATTATGAATTATGAGTAGGGATATGACACATGCTTTTTAATCTGCTTTTATGCTTTGCTTAAGATTTAATTAGTTTTTTTTATTTGACATGTAGTATTGTATACCTAATTGCTATTTGAGTTTTGATTTATATATTTGGAATGTTCTAACTTTATATATATAGTTATATATGTAATAATATGTATTATTATGACCTATTTGCTGTAATTTTAGTTTTGCTTTCTTTATAAATTGACTGTATGGATTGCATAATGTATAAAATCTGTATATACCAGATGTAGATCCAGGATTTTGAAAAAGGGGTGGGGGAGACCAAACTAGACAAAATTTGGAGTGAAACTGGTAAAATGTCTGGATTAACAGTTCATGTAGCTCCATAAGGGGTGCCCCATCTTGAGCCGCCTCTGTATACACAATTGTATTGAAAATTGGAAATTATTACTTGCACATAAGTAACATTTTCATTCATATCATAAAAAACCCCAAAGGAAAGTATATTAAGATAGAAGTACAGTTGCCTGACAAATAGAAAATGTATGATTTTGTTTTTTTACACATGTATAAGGTTAGAATTGCATTGAACAAAAAAAATGATATTCAGTCAAGGGTGTAACTTAAATAAGATATTAGAGAAAAATAACATACATGTGTTATTACAGATACTTTAATGAGTTGTCTACTCTTTTTTTCATAATCTGTAGCAACACATGTCTTTGTTATCAGTTAAATGTATGATAAAAAATTTATAATTTCAGTCGGCACTTGGGAATTCTTGAAACTTGCGCAGTAACTTAATACATAACCTTGAAAACTAATTTTCCAATTCAATTAATACATTTTTGATCAACCATGGTAAATCAACGAGACAAGGGTTTTAAGTGATAACCTTAGCTGTAATAACAAGGCTTAGTTATTACAGGCATGTAACTTATTATATGAGACACTTGGGAATGACTTGGAAGCTTGTGCAGAACCTCATTACATGCTCTGATCATTATTTATTACAATAAATTAAAATACATTGTGATATATGTCTGAGAAAAGGTTTCGAAGAGATGTAGAGAAGCTGCAATAACACCCTTTAGTTATTGCAGGCATATATTTTCTGTAATAACATAGGTGTACTATGCATGATTGGCAAACTATGGACTGTTTTATCTTTCTAAAGTTAAGTATACATAAAGACAATTATAATATCAAAAGAATTTGTATACAATTTGACAAAATAAAGGTTGTATATTGTCCCTTTGAAACATGTAACATACATATGTGATCACAGTTTTTTTATATTTTAGCCCACAATAACGACATGTACGTTATTTTTCTCTAATAACTTATTTAAGTTAGACCCTTGACTGATATAAGTAGGATAAAAATGTTCAAATATCAATATTGTATTTAATGAATATTGTAGTGCTGTAAGCAAACAAGATTCTCCCTTTCAATGATTTAGAAAGAGTGTGATCCTTGTCAAAAATCAATCCCTGAGATATTGAAGCCAAACATTAATTCAGCCATGTTTTGTCTGATCAATATCTTTGATTCAAATTAACTGTCAAAAATCTTCTTTAAACCAGTCAATGGAAATTTCATGTAACTTCACAGATTTTATCCATGCTAAGTGGCATTGTGCACCTACAATTATGTTTTTGAAACAATTGATTATTTTAAGATTACTCATAGCAATACATAAATTGATTTATTTGTTGAGGGGGGATAGAACCTTTATCGGGACTCCGGGATCGGGGTTTTTTAAGCTCGGGATTTCGGGATTGACCCATTCGGGAATTCTTTTTTCGAATTTCGGGACCTCTGGATTACTTGTTTTTAAGCCCAGGATTTCGGGACTTCGTGTTTTCAAGCCTGGGATTTTGGGATCAGGACCCCTCCTACCCCCCTTTTTGTTGGACAAGGGATACTTTTATATTCAAGGCCATTTGCATAAAGTGAAGTGAGTCTTGGCCCCTCCCCAAGTTTGAATTGTTTGAATTTTTTTCAGATAAGTTCTTTCATGTATTTTGAACTATGGAAAACAAAATTTGAGTGAGGAGTACTTTGAATAATTTAGTTTTATAATTTTTCAGATATCTTAAGTGCAAGATGTAAAAAATGTAAGAAAGGAGACGGAATAGATACTGAGGAAAATGAACATATGTTAAATACTATTGAAAATGGCAGATTTCAAAATGGCATTGGAAGACAAAGTTCTAATGGCTCTGCAAGCAATGGTCATTCCATTCCAAACTCACCATTCCAGGGGGAGCAAGACGGTTCATTGGATAATCAAGTATTAAATGGAAATATAGTTCTGCAAAGAAATGGCACACAAAGCTTGCAAAGTGATACAATGATGAATGAACATGATGGAAGACAAAATTCCTATCATATAGATTCAGTTAGTGAACAAGCTAGTGGCTTAACTATGAACACTTTTATTGATGGATCTGAAGCAGCATCTATATGTGGAAATAAAATAGAGACCAAGGAAAGATCTAAAATGTCAAACTCAGATAGCAAAACTTATAACTCTCTGAATGCTGACAGTTTCTTACAAGATGACAATTCTTTGGACGAAAACACTTTGGAATCAGTTTTTGTTCACAGTGCGAGCTCTCCACAGACTCAGTCACCAGTGCCATGTTGTCGTGATCCTGACACAATTCCGAAAACAATGAGTGACAATTTCTCTATAGAATCTGTAAAGGAACCAGGAAAAGAAAGTCTTCCAAAAAATAATTCTAATGGAAACATTCCTGCAGCTGGATTATTTCAAAGTTTACAGACCGTGCCTTATAGACGGACTGATTTAAAGGATGAGATTAACCATCAATCAAGGGTACCAGAAATACCAGCTGCAAATCCAACTGTTAAAAAAGAAATCCTCAAGCCACAGACAAGAGTCAAGCCAATGGCTAAAGGTATAAAAGGGTTAACAAGCTTAGGGGTCGTATACAATTAATATATCTATGGTTTAAAATATTGAATTACAGTCAAACCTGATTGAACTGGACCCTGAATAAATCGGTTTCCTGTCCATTCCGGCCAAAAATGAAAGTCCCATGTTTTTTCCCTTCAAAGTCTTTGTTAAAATACCCTTTGTAAACCGGACCCTGTGCATTCCGAATTCCGGTCTAATTATGCAGTCCCAATACTCTTAATTACATTAATTATTACCTGTCAAAACCGGTTTGTCTAATTAATTTCAAAACCGATATGCAATCAAAACATATTTATTTATTTATACAATATGGCTTTTCAGGATAATCAATTAGTCAGGTGTTAAACTGTGAACTGACAATCGTACAGGAGTGAGCTGTATTATTTATTTTAAAAAACATTATAAACGTGTCAATTAAACGAAAAGACACATCGAATATATCTCGGATTGAACTTACGTTGTAACTTGGATGAACAAATTGAAAAAATCGCGGAGTAAGAAATTTACATCGTGATTTCGAAATCCTGGGTTCCCTGTTGTGAACCCCAAAACACATGACCTTGATAATGAAAAACACCCGGATGGCAACAATCAATGGATATTGTACACTTGACGACAACGTTTCGATAGTGTGATGAAATTACGTTTGATAATATTCTGGCTTTTAATCGGCCATGGCATTCCAATGTTTCAAATTAACGATCATAGAAGAAAAGTCTCACAATCCAAACAACGCGAGTATTATGATGAAAATGCAAACAATGAAAAACGAAGTGAAAGTATTTTAATTTATCAGATATAATTTACAATCTGACAGAGAGAACTTTTACATGCAAAATATCGGACTTCACAAGTCATTAACCTCCGGTCAAAACGGAAACCTGAATAAACCGGCTCACTGTCCAAACCGGCCCTTTTTCATAGTCCCATAGCCGGCCGGTTTATACAGGTTTTACTGTATATGACTAAATTCCTAAGTTAAATGGCTTAAGGTATAAACAATGATAAAGGCAGTGATATTGTTGTCTTTTTTCAAAACTACCTCTACCGTTTTTTATTGGGAAAAATGCATATTTTTTATTGAAATTGGGAAATATTATTCTAAACACATCTCCGATTTTTTGCTGACCTTTGCTGTCTTTTTTGCACTGTTTTTTCATGTATATTTTGGTTGTCAGACATTTTCAACCTGGAAGGTACTTTTCGGAGAGGGGAAAGAAACTGAAGCAATGATGGTACTTAATGCATTGAAAACCACATGTGTTACAAACACCATGATGATTCTGATCAGAAAACTGGATCTCAAAAGTGCTTTATAATATCAAAATAATAACATGAATACGATATTTACAAACATTACTACCAATGCCATCACTGTTTGGGGAAAATGTAGACCTTTTTGGGAGGAATTTTAAGCCATTTTTAGCTCACCTGGCCGAAAGGCCAAGTGAGCTTTTCTCATCACTTGGCGTCCGTCGTCCGTCGTCGTCGTCGTCCTTCGTCCTCCTGCGTTAACTTTTGGAAAAATCTTCTCCTCTAAAACTACTGGGCCAAATTTAACCAAACTTGGCCATAATCATCATTGGGGTATCTAGTTTAAAAAATGTGTCCGATGACCCGGCCAACCAACCAAGATGGCCGCCATGGCTAAAAATAGAACATAGGGGTAAAATGCAGTTTTTGGCTTATAACTCAAAAACCAAAGCATTTAGAGCAAATCTGACATGGGGGTATTATTGTTCATCAGGTCAAGATCTATCTGCCCTGAAATTTTCAGATGAATCGGACATTCCGTTGTTGGGTTGCTGCCCCTGAAATGGTAATTTTAAGGAAATTTTGCTGTTTTTGGTTATTATCTTGAATATTATTATAGATAGAGATAAACTGTAAAAAGCAGTAATGTTCAGCAAAGTAAGATCTACAAATAAGTCAACATGACCAAAATGGTCAGTTGACCACTTTAGGAGTTATTGCCCTTTATAGTCAATTTTTAACCATTTTTCGTAAATCTTAGTAATCTTTTAGAAAAATCTTCTCCTTTGAAACTGCTGGGCCAAATTTAACCAAACTTGGCCATAATCATCATTAGGATATCTAGTTAAAAAAATGTGTCCGGTTACTCGGCCAACAAACCAAGATGGCCGCCATGGCTAAAAATAGAACCTGGGGGGAAAAATGCAGTTTTTGGCTTATAACTCTAAAAACAAAGCATTTAGAGCAAATCTGACAGGAAGTAAAATTGTTGATCAGGTCACGATCTATCTGCCCTGGAATTTTCAGATGAATCGGATAATCGGTTGTTGGGTTGCTGCCCCTGAAATGGTAATTTTGAGGAAATTTTGCTGTTTTTTTGTTATTATCTTGAATATTATTATAGATAGAGATAAACTGTAAACAGCAAAAATGTACAGCAAAGTAAGAACTAAAAATAAGTCAGTATGACCAAAATAGTCAATTGACCCCCTAAGGAGTTATTGCCCTTCATAGTCAATTTTTAACAATTTTCTTAAAATTTGAAGATTTTCAATATTATTTTCCACAGAAAGTACTGTTATAGATAGAGATAATTGTAAGCAGCAAGAATGTTTAGTAAAGTAAGATCTACAAACACATCACCATCACCAAAACACAATTTTGTCATGAATCCATCTGTGTCCATTGTTTAATATTCACATAGACCAAGGTGAGCGACACAGGCTCTTTAGAGCCTCTAGTTTTTAGTAATTGGGAATTTTCTCTAGGGGAAAAGGCCGAATTTCGGCTGTTATTTGAGGCAAACAATATCACTGAAAGGGGTTAACAATTTAAGGGTCATATACAAATGATTTATTTAATGTTAAAAATATTAGACTACTATTGTTTTATCAAAGAGGTTCAGTTGGCACTGATCATGAAATGTTTGTATCAGAGTTATTGTGAGCATGGATTTTCATATTCATCACACATCAAATTCCTGTTCACGACTACTTGTTTTTTCTTAAACATCATGATCATGAACATATAAATTGCCATGTATGAAAATAAAATTAAAGGTGAATTATTACCATAAACCAAATTCCAGATGTTGTGAAAAAATGTATTGCAACAACCTTTTATGTGTGTAAAAACTGTTAGACAATCAGATGAGCTCAAAAACTAGTGTATGGTGATCATGATGAATATCTACAGATCGGGACCGTAAAGTTTGATTTTCTTTTCTTGGAACTCTGCATAATATTGATGATTCTAATAAAAGATTGAATGCTGGGAAAATTATCTATTTAACAAATAATTAATGTAAAATTTCAAAGAGAAATAAATAAATACTTAACACCATAATAGTGCAACTTTCTTTTATTCAGGGAATTTATAAAGTTCAACCCTTGTAACTATCAAAAACCTGTAAGTTTTTTCATGTAAAATACAGATGATATGACCTCAAGTTACAGTTGCCAACCTGTTAAAATTATCAACATTTAGCTTGTAAACACATTGCAACATTCCCATACAGTTCAATTTTTAAAGTAGTTATTTTGAATATCTATTTTTAGTCATTCCAGTAAGATCAACATCACAAGAACAACAACCCAATGCTCAATCATCAGGAAATGGAGCACAAGGATATACTCCTTCCCCAACTACTGCAAATGGTATTGATATCCAACAAGCTGTTAATAATGACAGTCACAAGGTCGTTGCTAATACTCATTATGGCGAATACCCAGACATGAGAGAAAATAATACAGGAGGAGTTATCAATTCTGCACAGGGTCATCCACCAAGTATGGATAGTTCTGAAGGATTAAGACAGCAACCCTCACTCTCCACAAATCATGAATCTCCTCCAACTGACGAAATAAATCACATAGATAACAATGAACAACCAAACCTTCATGAAACAGCATCAGGAAATGTGTTGGCTACACCCAGCTCTGACAATAGTAGAGAGTCCGAGAGTAACCAGTCATTACAGCAAGAAACAGTTAATGTAAGTTATGTTTATAGTCATAATAAGTAAAATAACAAAAGTACCGAACTTAGGACCAAGAGAAATTCAAAACAGATAGTCCTTTAAAAAATGGCAAAATCAAGAGCGCAAAGAAATGGAAAATAACTGTCATATTCCTGACTTGGTACAGGCATTTCCTAATGTAGAAAATGGTGGATTAAACCTAGTTTTATACCTAGATAAACCACTCACATGTATGACAGTTGCATAAAATTCATAACATTAAATAGATTAATTTTTACATTGTTATTTTCTTACTAGTGTAATCAAGGTCTCTTGGAATGTCAAATCAATCAGATAACTAGAATTCAGTTTTTGATTTTAGAAATAAGTTGTGATAAGGAAAAGACTTTGTCGATAAAAAATGGATTAGAAATAGTAATAGTATATATGATAACTTAATTTGATGAGGTAAAAAGATGAGGCCAACAGCTGAAGTGAATATCAGTTTTTCAAAAGTCAATTTAACCACATATTTACCGCAAAAAAAGAAAGTAATTGTTTTATTCCATATTCCGAGAAAAATGCATATGTATGTAATGGAAATTATTCACCAAAATCAATTGTTTATCAAACGTTTTTTTAACATAATTACACACGTAAAATCATGTGATGTTTTGCATGATGAATATAGAAAAACCTACTAAAGTTTTATCATTATGGAATAATATACCTTAATTTTCCTGCCTCAACATTGTTTCTTTTTTTATTTTGCAGCAAGCACCAGACACTTACAGTTACCCTTGAAGAATTGCAAAACTAAACAAACAATATTTTGATATTATTACGATACTATGCAAAGGACTTTGTGCAAATTTTGACTTAAATTTTTTTTATGTGTACAGTAGGTATACTGTATGTGCAAAATAGTATTAAGATCTAAATTTTAGGTACATTTTATCAAAAAGTGCTAATTTATTGACTGGGAGTCTGGGAAACTGGATCTTTTTCTCATCTTGGGGCACACAGGAATGCTAATCTAGCTGTATTATATAATGTTGATTCAGGAATTATTGCAATGGTTTTATAAATGCAAAACTGTGACAGTATCAAGTTCCCAATAATGATAGACTAGCATTAATGAGGGTATGAATGTCCTTTACAGTAGGGTAACAAATGGTCATTTTTCGGCTATTGTTAGCATCAAATTGGTTGAAATTTTTTCCTGATTTGTCATGGCCTCAAATAATCATGGTGACAGTTTTTTTTGAAAAAAATTAATCTGACTCGTCATAATCAGTCAATTTATTATTCGTCTTAAAGAATGTATAAGATTTTTATATTGATAGAAAATCAAAGGATATCGAATATTCATCCACAACTCATATATACATTGTACTTAGCCTCATTTTCATGGTTCATAAATCAACTTGAAGTTTTTCTTGGTATAAAATTATTTTAAAATAAATCATGACAGAAAAAAGAGTAAGGCATAGCTTATATCATGTATCATAATCATTGCAATACAATAATGTGCAATTTTGCAGTGGCCAGTGTGTTTTATTAGGATAGTAATACCCTTTTCCGAATGTCAAATGGTTATTTTCAGCTACTGTTAACATCAAATTAGTTAAAATTTTACGGTGATTCGTCAAAATATCCTTATGGTGATTCGTCAGAGGTCACAAATATTTATTGTTACCTTTATTTGGGGGAAAAAATTAACATGATTCTTCAAAACCAAAGATTTTTTATCATCTAAAAAAAGTTTTTTATCGTCATGCACCAAAAATTACTGTTAACGTCATTTAGCAATAATGTATAAGGTTATTTTTTTATGAAGGTTACCCCTTTTACGACGCTCTTATATTAGGTTAGGTATAGTAAATATTGCTTAGTGCTGGGTTTTTTTCTGAAAGACCCAAATGACCAGTATATAAAATTATCAGATTTCAATATATAAGTTTTTAAAACTAAGTTTTTAATGAAAGTACACAATCTCTTTTACAATTACTTTTGGAACTGCTTTAATAAAACTGTTATGAATGCTTTGTTAATGGTAAATGTATTTTTAAGTTTAATGTTATGTTATTTCTATTTGATTTCAAATATTCTGGAAAACTCATATAAATATCAAGATCTAAAATAACCTTGCCAAAATTCATGTATTCATTTGCCATCAATTAGCTCAATGGCATTAGGGAAAATTACTCTAACATGACATTTTGAACAAGAGGTTTTACTGCTTTGCTTTTTGATAGGAAGTCCAGATTTTATGTCATATATTTTTTGACATTCATAATGCCTACAGCTAGTCAGTTATAAGTTTTACCAGTGATCAATTCATGCTTTTTGGAGGCTTTAAATTGTTCTCTTTGTATATCTGTTCCTTTTTTTTAAAGAGTGCTTTAATTATTTATTGCTTGTATGTTCTTTTTTGTTTGTTTTTAAGTGCTAAGCATGTGTTGTATATATTGTATTATTACATTTTGCATATCTAATTGTAATGTAAATGTTCAGCTATTTATAAGATATTTAGCCTGTATTTGTATGATACTTGCAAAATGCTAGTTTCAGATCTCGTTTGAGTTTTGTTCTGATTGGCATATATTCTTGTCTTTGATATATAGAATCAGTTTTCTCTTCTATTGCTATTCTTCCTTTAAGATTTGGTTACTGTACATAAGAAATTTTCATGTGTAACTAATTTTATGAAATAGAGATTTTACTACAAAATTAACCCTTTACTAGTCATTGAAATACATTGTATATGGCCATGAAATGTGAATAAGGAACACAGTCAAGATTTAACTGCCCTAACTAAGGCTCAAACTGCGAAATTAAGAAATACAGTATTTTTATAGTGCATAATATTTCGAATATATTTAAAGGTTGTATATTATACAATCACTGTCTTTTGATGAGGTAAATATGTTGTTTTATGTTTTATTGACTTTTGAAAAACTGATATTCACTGAGGCCAACGACCAATTAAACCACATATTCACAAAAACAAAAGACAGTAATTGTTTTATTCCATATTTTGAGAGAAATAAATGTAATGGAAATTATATATCAATACCAATTGTTTATCAAACGGTTTTTTTACAAAAATTGTACGTGACGTTTTGTGTGGTAAATATACCTTTTCCGCAGGTGAATATTATTTATTCAAAATCCCAGTCATATAGAAAAACCTAACTGAAGTTTTATCAATATGGAATAAATTACTTTATCATCATGATCAACCATTAGGTTTTTTTCAAACTTTTAAAATGTATTATTTTAGTTAAATATAGAGAAATGAAGTTGATATAGAACCATTACAGCAAAATGATCAAGTAGATTGTGGAGTATATTTTTAACTTAATTAAAAGTTTTAATTTGATAGTTGCATTAAATACCTGTGAATCTAATATTGCATTACAAAATTCATTTATTAATTGACAGTTTTGTTATTAAAGACTATTTTATCAGAATTTCATTACACTGGCACATGCAGGTGCTTTGAAACAGTTTCAGGAAGGATCATTTATGCTTTATTTTGTATAATTATATAAGAGCAGCATAAAAGGTCACATTAGTCTGGGGTGCTATGCCATTGTATTGTTGCCTTATGAACACATCCTTTCATTGTTAATTGTATATTTGTAAAATTTGTACATATGTATATTTTTTAAACCTTTATAAAATGCATTCGAAATCATATCTTTCTGTATAAAAATACGAAAATGTTTACTTTGTAAGGATGTTTGCTTCTCTGTTTAAGTCATTGAAAATTTGGTGGAAGAGAATTCTCTTTTTTTAGCTCACCTGGCCCGAAGGGCCAAGTGAGCTTTTCTTATCACTTGGCGTCCGGCGTCCGTCGTCCGTCGTCCGTCGTCGTCGTCCGTCGTCGTTAACTTTTACAAAAATCTTCTCCTCTGAAACTACTGGCCCAAATCAAACCAAACTTGGCCACAATCATCATTGGGGTATCTAGTTTAAAAAATGTGTGGCGTGACCCGGTCAACCAACCAAGATGGCCGCCACGGCTAAAAATAGAACATAGGGGTAAAATGCAGTTTTTGGCTTATAACTAAAAAACCAAAGCATTTAGAGCAAATCTGACATGGTAAATATGTTTATCAGGTCAAGATCTATCTGCCCTGAAATTTTCAGATGAATCGGTCAATCGGTTGTTGGGTTGCTGCCCCTGAATTGGTAATTTTGAGGAAATTTTGCTGTTTTTGGTTATTATCTTGAATATTATTATAGATAGAGATAAACTGTAAACAGCAATAATGTTCAGCAAAGTAAGATCTACAAATAAGTCAACATGACCAAAATGGTCAGTTGACCCGTTTAGGAGTTATTGCCCTTTATAGTCAATTTTTAACCATTTTTCGTAAATTAAAGTAATCTTTTACAAAAATCTTCTCCTCTGAAACTACTGGGCCAAATTTAACCAAACTTGGCCACAATCATCTTTGGGGTATCTAGTTTAAAAAATGTGTGGCGTGACCTGGTCAACCAACCAAGATGGCCGCCACCGCTAAAAATAGAACATAGGGGTAAAATGCAGTTTTTGGCTTATAACTCAAAAACCAAAGCATTTTGAGGAAATCTGACATGGGATAAAAATGTTTGTCAGGTCAAGATCTATCTGCCCTGAAATTTTCAGATGAATCGGTCAATCGGTTGTTGGGTTGCTGCCCCTGAATTGGTAATTTTGAGGAAATTTTGCTGTTTTTGGTTATTATCTTGAATATTATTATAGATAGAGATAAATTGTAAACAGCAATAATGTTCAGCAAAGTAAGATCTACAAATAAGTCAACATGACCAAAATGGTCAGTTGACCCCTTTAGGAGTTATTGCCCTTTATAGTCAATCTTTAACCATTTTTCATAAATCTAAGTAATCTTTTACAAAATCTCCACTGAAACTACTAGGCCACAATCATCTTTGGGGTATCTAGTTTCAAAAATGTGTCCGATGACCTGGCCATTCAACCAAGATGGCCGCCACGGCTAAAAATAGAACATAGGGGTAAAATGCAGTTTTTGGCTTATAACTATGAAACCAAAGCATCTAGAGCAAATCTGACAAGAAGTTAAATTGTTAATCAAGTCAATATCTATCTGCCCTGAATTTTTCAGATGAATTGGACAACTGGTTGTTGGGTTGCTGCCCTCCAATTGGTAATTTTTAAAGAAATTTTGCTGTTTTTGGTTATCTTGAATACTATTATAGATAGCGATAAACTGTAAACAGCAATAATGTTCAGCAAAGTAAGATCTACAAATAAGTCAACATGACCTAAATGGTCAATTGACCCCTTAAGGAGGTATTGTCCTTTATAGTCAATTTTTAACAATTTTCATTAATTTGGTAAATTTATGTAAATTTTTACCAAATATAGTTCTCTGTTACTAATGGGCAAAGTTCATTATAGATATAATTGTAAGAAGCAAAATCGTTCAGTAAAGTAAGAACTTCAAACACATCACCATCACCAAAATAGAATTTTGTCATGATTCCATTTGTGTCCTTTGTTTAATATGCACATAGACCAAGGTGAGCGACACAGGCTCTTTAGAGCCTCTAGTTTTTTTTATTCTTTTAACATTGGCACCTTTCTTCTTTGAAAAACTAATTAAAACTAATTTTATAAAATTTTCAAAAATGGCCTTTAAACTTTATGTAATTAAAGTATGAAAAGAAAAGTAGGGTTATGACAGAATTTTTTTGATGACACTTGCATAGATAAAACCATAGAATTTCGAATATACATATGACATAAAGTAAAAAAACAAGAGTAGGGAACATCCTTAAAACATTTTCAAAAGTCATGTGATAAACCATGTAGTTGGTTTTAATTATAGTCTTTCACAGTATTATATTGAGTCATTTAAAAATTGTGATTTAATGTTTTTGTATATTTTGCACCTATGTAAATTAGAATGATTTAGCTATTACATTAAATTGATTTGTACTGAATGTATTAATGAGGGATATGAACGAGTTCTGGAGTATTTTTTTTTCAGAAAGCTGTTTTATAAAAAGTTTTTATTTAGAATTCAATGGCTGTATTTTTAATATGATAAAATCAAAGATATTTTTATATTACAGTATTATGAATCTTTGGAACACTATGCATATTACTGCTTATAAATCAGAAATCTCAAGTATATGAAATAAATTAGTTATGCCACATTTTGTTATTATTGATTAACAAATTATCATATGAAATACACTGAAATTTAAGAGCCACTAATGAGTTCTCAACTAAAATTTCAAATTCTCATGTACAGTTTTTTTCATACATTCCGTGAAATAACTAGGAAATAGCATATTTCAATGAAAAGATGCTAATTTAGAATTATTTTTCAAAGTATTTCTCAATTTTTTAATTGCTTTCATATTTTACATAAGGTAGCATCTTTTTATAGTACGTATGCTGTGTGTTTTATTTTATATGCTTCTGGCATTAAAATTTGATGTAGATGCTGTTGTGAAAAAAATAAGGTATTGGCGCATCTTACTATTACTGGGATGCTAGTTTTGCATATATTTTGTAAAACTATTTTTTTATTTTTTGGGGATGCTGGCATCCCGTTTTATTGACATGCTGGCATCCCGTTATTTTGGGATGCTGGCATCCCGTTGTATTGGGATGCTGGCATCCCGCTATATTGGGATGCTGGCATCCCGTTTTATTGGGATGCTGGCATCCCGTTTTATTGAGATGCTGGCATCCCGTTTTATTGAGATGCTGGCATCCCGTTATTTATTGGGATGCTGGCATCCCGTTTTATTGAGATGCTGGCATCCCGTCATTTTGGGATGCTGGCATCCCGTTATATATGCTGGCATCCAAAACTATAGGAGTGCAGACATCGCAAGATATCCAAATGCAGTAATCCTTCAAGTTCTGTTTGATATACCGTTGGCCGAATTTCTATAGATGTACTCCAATGCATAATTTTGTGTAATGCTAAAAAATAAAACAACAACAAAAATCCGTTTGTTGTTTCTTCCCAACACTTTATCTAATGACGTCAGGGATATTATGACGTAAGAGGTTGTTTACCATCATGCGTAGAGATTCATGCAGACACAGTAAACATGAAAAGAAATCAATTCTCAAGAATCACTAATACCGATATAAATATTTTTTGAAAAGTAATTAAAACAAATAACCCTTTTGATATTATCTTATATATTAGATTTTCTTATGTTTAATACTGAAAGCGCTTGCACTTTTTTTTTACGCTAATTGCGGTAAATCCCACCCGCATGACGTCATGTAAAAGAATGTTTAAAATCGGCGAAGTGGACATGGTTGCAAGGGGAAGGACGAAAAACACTTCTTTGGCCATGCAGTATGCCGCAATTTATCATTCTTTTGATATAACAATATAACCTATTCGCAATAGAACGCTATTCATACAGGTAAGTAGATTTGCTTATATTTTACATGCACTTCGTAGTTCGAGATTTCTCAGATTAAGCCATTCATGACCCCCCCCCCCCCCCCCCCCCCCCCCCCCCCCCCTCTTCCCCTCATTCATGACATAAGGAATGTTCTACGCTCATGGGCCTAGCTTGTCTTGCTAAACAGCTGTTTGAAGTCCGAGTAATCTCGGACGCATTTCAGTGACTTGATACGCCAGCCGGATAATATATTTCTGATTACTTCCAGAGGGAAAATTACAGGCACAATGATTAATGTCAGTCGCCAGATTCTCCCATGTCGTCGGGGAGGGATGCACTTTGATCCGTTTGTGGGAGCAAATGGTGATTCCACAACTTTCTATAAATGGGATTTGGGGGGTCTCTAACTGCCATAACAGAGGGCCCCGCTAAAGTCTTCTTTTAATGTTTACCTGTATAATAAACCATTTTTTTTCACACGAAAAAGAAGGAGGGCTGGATCTGCCTATGCCTATGGTAGAGATGAGCCTCCAAGACAGACATAGGGAATACACATATATTCTTTTTATTTTGCATTATTGAAGTATGTCCTTTTTCATGAAGTTATGAATAGTTTTGACAAAAATATGATCGACATAAACCCCACTGAGACGATTAACCACCATCAATATGGCCATGGCCAGTAAAATTATTGGGTCTGCATAATTGATTTTGTTTACTCCTATAGACAACCTATAGGAAAACCATTAAAATGCATCACTGGTAAGAGTCTGAGTTCAAGAAAAATAAAGTATGAAAAACTTAATTTAAGATTGATTTTCGGTCTAGAAAATTGAATGTGTTGTTTGCCTCTTTTTTGCAAGGGTCTAAAACTAGTTAACTTGTGCCCGTCCGTGATTACTTTGAGTCTTGACTTCCTACGCTCATGGGCCTAGCTTGTTTTGCAAAACAGCCGTTTGAAGTGTGAGCAATATATGAGTAATGGTATGATTGCTAATGAGACAACTCTCCACCGGACTGAGACCATATAATATAGCACTAACATGACTAAGCAGTTTACAATTAAATGTCATCATATGGCCTCCAACAATGAACAAAATGTAAATATCGCTACAAGAGTTTTGTGTTTCCAAGACTAGGCTAAAATTTAAAAAAAAACACAAATTAATGTGTTAACCGAATACAATCTTAGAGTGGGGTGCTCATTTTAAACATATCTTTCCATGTTTTCTACAGTTTATGTTCAGGTCTATGTTTTTGACGTTAGTGTACTGATATTTCAACATGAAGATAACTTCAAATGCTAAACATTCCTAAGCTTGAAAACATGTTTGTTTGAAAATAATCATATGTAAGGTGACATTAAAAGGGTGTTTGATATTTCCCGAAGTTTCGTCAATGGGGGACACATATTCGCCGTTTTTACACATCTATTTAAAACCAAATAACTGCAGCTTTATATAATATTTATCAAATAAATTTCACTATAGATGAACAGCAGACATTTCAAATGTGTAAAAAAAACAGAAATTTAGGCCAATCAGTCCAAAATATATTAAGAAAAAAATCTTGGAAAATCCTGTTTTTCATTCAGGAATTGAATGAAAAAATCGTGGTCCGTTTTTCTATCTTTTGCAGTAAGAGGCGTAATTTTGTTTAAGTTTAAAAGACAATCTTTCATATAATTATTATTTCTCTTTTCAGCATTTGTAAAGAGTAAAGAAGTGGCTTCACCTTTCTGGTTACTATTCATGTGTTGTGTATTAATGTATCGCAACACTTTATAGTTATTGGACAGGTTAAACTCAGACGACGAATCATCCAAACAGCACCAGATCATTTGTGATTCCAGCTGATTTCAGATTACTAGCAATACATGATAATATAAAGTTTGAAAGTTCCAGTTCGTGTAACTGATTTGATTAAATGATTAACAAATATTGAAATATCAAAATACAGAAAAAAAGATACAAGTTTAATAATGATTGTAATAAAAAAATAGTTGTGTTAATGAAATAAAAGACTCCAGTACTAAAAGATGCTGACATAATGTACTGACACATTGGAAAATGAATACAGCAAGTCCAGATACATGAGATTTACTGACAATATCCAGTACGTACAGATCAAAGACACTGCACCAGTATCGATAATAGATTTTTTTTAAATATTGCATTGTGGTACATGTTTTATGGTATACAGACAATAGTGCGGAAAACAAATCTCCTTACTTCATACATTAAATGCAACTCATATTTAGCATCTTCATAAAGGTACAGTCTCCAATCTGTTTTGTAGAGTATGTCCTGGATGACTTAGGTTGATGGTCATTGGGCAATTGCATTAAGCTTATTTTCAAAAAAAAATAATTCTATGAACATTCGAAACATGAGCAGATTTGAAAATTGTAGTCCTGATGTCATATATAAATGTATTGTCTCGAGACCATTATACATGTAGTCAATAACATGTATACATCATGTCTTTCATAATGGTAATCAAAGTCAGAAAAATAACATTAAAATTGGCTTATTATTGGAAACTTACCGGTAGTACATTGACATAGTCTTATAAATATCAAATTGTTAACATCAGCATTCACATGGTAAACTAGCACTTAACAATTCAGACTCAGTTTGTTGGTCAAGTATACATTTCACACTCTGACCTATGATGTCACATTCTCAATATGCATTAAACTGGCCACTGGACATGAACAAAGACAAAACATATAATCTTCCCGGCATTCATCAGTAGCTTTTTTTTTATGTTTACTTGATTGTTTTAATATACATTCAACACACATCAAAACCTTAGGAAATGTTCTGGGTGTTATATTGGTGGCTTAATACTAAAATCAATTGATGAGAAGCAGCATGTAAATTCGTATTTCATAATGAAAAATGGTACATGTCTGCATGGTTGTGATGCCAGAATCCCTATATTCTGGAATGCCAGCATCCAAATATATAGGGATGCCAGCATCCCGATATTTTGGAATGCCAGCATGCAGATATATTGGGATGCAAGCATTCGTATATTTTGGGATGCCAGCATCCAGAGATTTTGGGATGCCAGCATCCAGATATATTGGGATGCCAGCATCCGGATATTTTGGGATGCCAGCATCCAGATATATTGTGATGCCAGCATCCGGATAATTTGGGATGCCAGCATCCAGATAAATTAGGATGCCAGCATCCGGATATATTGGGATGCCAGCATCCATATATATTGAGATGCCAGCATCCGGATATTTTGGGATGCCAGCATCCAGATAAATTGGGATGCCAGCATCCAGATATTTTGGGATGCCAGCATCCGGATATTTTGGGATGCCAGCATCCGAATATTTTGGGATGCCAGCATCCAGATATGTTGGGATGTCAATTTCCGTATATGTTGGGATGCCAGAATCTATAAATAATTAGAAGCCAGCATCCAAACGTTGAGGTTTTCAATGGACTTCAATATGAAATTAAAAGAATTACATCAGCATCTATCAAAGGTGGAGATGCAATTTTAGTTTTGTTCTTCATTATCCGCAGACACTTTTCTTAAATATGCCATTTACAGAAATAAGAAGTGCTTTTTATACAAAACAATTTCACAACTACACAAATGTACAAAAGTTATTAATATAATCGAGAGAGCATCCATAATCTTTGAGAACCAATAAAATCTATTATGCAGCATCTACTATTCATAGAAATAAATGAATCAGTATGATTTTTTGTAACATTAGCTTAGTTGATACTAAAACAAATGCAATATAGTAGAAATATTCCAAATATGGAACATGGCCCTAACATTTTCTCTGGACATTGAAATATTTAGTAGAATACAACATAATTTTACCTTAAAAGTTCAAAAATTGTCAAAAAAATCTCTTTTAGCATATGAGAATTACAAATTTTAGTTGAGAACTCATTCACTTCAGTTTCCTCTAGCTGTACCTGTCATTGGATAGTGATGTCTGTCCTCGATGTATAATTTTCTGAATCCCTAATTAAATTAACAATGACACTAGTACATATAGTAATGAGACTCTGCCTTAATATTCAATCTGCATAAATAAAAATTTTATTTACAGACAAATCCTTGAGGATTGAAATGATTAAGGTGGTACCCAACACTTTCACTAAAATTAATTTGGCTCGTTTAATTTTCATTAAATTTTGACAAAGTATTTACTTTGACCCTTAAACAAAAAAATAAAAATTTCAAAAATTTTGAACCAACTGTTTTGTCAGAAAAATTACATTGGTTATATAGCAGCTTGACAAACGCCAACTTTGATCATTGAGGAGCTTAATATTCCATTTACAACACAACGTAATCAAAGCATTTAGCTGACTTTACAGAGTTATCTCCCTGTAGTGTTAGGTACCACCTTAAAGAAAGGCAGAAGATACAAAAGGGATAATCAAACTCACATGTAGAAAATGAATTGGCAGTGCTGTTGCAAAAAAAAAAAAACAATTAAAAAATGCATAACATAGAAAACCAGACTTAGAAACATAATTATTATTCTAGTTCAAAAACCTCTAAAAATTATACAAAGGCCAACGGCTATATAATGTTTTAATTTGAAGAAATGATCATTAAATCTTTAATTTAAACATTTCAGGGGCAATATCTCCTATCATTTACCATAGCCTAATTAGCTTCATTTGTATAACCTGCATGTTATGTAAAAAATCTTCTTTTTTTTTTTTTATCTATGTTATATTTTCAGAGGAGATTGAATAACAAGGATATGTCAAAATTTGGAACATGACCTTTTTATTAATTTCATAGTTGTGACCCATGGTTTTCAAAACTAAAATACAGATAATTAAAATAGCTAAGTGGAATGATTCTGTGAGATGTCACCTGATGGATTCTATCAACATTAAAAAAAAACAAATACAGAATACAGGGAGATAACTCTTAAAACAAAATGGGGCTAATACATGAGTATCAAAGACATGATGAAAAAAACATGGCAGAGGAAAAAAAAAATCAGAACTTCACATGACCTTTGGAGTTAAAAAATTCCAAACATGTCAAACTGATGCAAAATTTGTTTATTACACATGTTGATCTGAAATATATATAGTTGTACTTGGGTGCAAACACTCCTTTAAGATGTCTTCTGAACATTTTGGTAGAAATAGAGACCGGGTATATCTTGACCTCCTTTTTTTGGCCCTGCAAGATTTCCTCTACCTGCCCAAATTTCTATATTCAGTCATATTTATAGGTTCATTTGTGGAGAACAAAATATACAAGATAACCTAAATGGATCATTCAGGCTAAGTGGGGTATCATTGGTTTAGTTAACATTACTCATAGGATTCTATGTCATTTGGTCTCTGGTGGAGAGATGTCTCATTAGCAATCATACCGTATCTTCATATTTTATTGCTATTTTGTGCATTTTTCCTTTGATCTTTTTTTGAGACAATTTTTCATATCATGCTACTCGCTTGAGATGGAAAATTATCGCTAGGAACTAAGGAGGTATGTGGTGTTGCTAATGAAATTGACAACATCGTCATAGGTAAAAAAGAGATAAACAGATTATCATTGGTCATTTCAACTCGATTAATTTTCTCACTTCATCAAAGATAATCTATAATTACGTCATATTCTTATACGATATAAAATACGATACAGATCAGTTCAAGTAACTAATCAATGAGAATTGTTAACACAAATAATAAGTTGATGGAATGAAGACAAATAATAAGACCTGATGGATTAAAGAACAAAGTAGACCCATTACACATATATCGTTTAAACATAACAATACATGTAAATAAATTTAATGGCACTAAATTTTTATTTGTTTTTTTTATAGTAAAGGAGCTGGTTCGATATTTAGTTCATTTCGTAAGTCTGTCAGATTTTGTTCCCAGTGTTTCTCCCAATATACAGCCATTAAAAACTTGGAATTAGTTCCACATCTGATGGCCCAGGATAAGTATGTGCTCAAATATTGTTGTTTATTTCTGAAATGGCAAAAACAATGCTAGAAGTTATAGGTTCATAGATTATGTACACATTTTGTATACTAAAGAATTTAATATTATACATGTTATAAATATAACAAAAAATGTTTGATTTGTTTGAAATAATTTTTTTTATTAAGGACGTTATTTTGTTTGTTACCCCTTAAACATGGCTTAACCATACCATATAAAAGTTTGAGTGAGCGTATCTTGCTAATAATTCATTTCAAATCAAGCATTTCCTTAATAAATGAATAGTATTTAATTCATAACAATCTATATTCGAGGTGTTTTGATATACAGTGTTACTTTTATCAAAACACTTGTCTATACTAGAAAAACTAAACATATTGGGTATCCATCTACAACACAAAATCAGTAAATAGACATACATTTGATATGATATAGAGTTATCTACCATTGATATATATGCTATGGCTATTTGTAGAATATGGATTTACATATATCTATTTAGTAAATGGAAATAGTGTTATATGATCTTGACATTATAGTAGTATGTTAAATTGTCAAAGCTGATGATTTTATGTGAACGATGAGTAAATATTTGCAAGTGTTAATTATCATCAGGGATGCCATGTCACCTTGTGTATAGATATTGTATAAAAACTATAAACATTCAATGTTCTGATATTATGTTGATCTGCAGTAATGTTATAATAACTGTAACACAGTATGATATAGTATTTTTAGATTAATGTGTTTAATATGTATCTTGTTATATTTTGTAGGGTTTATAATAATTATATGATTACATCATTGTTGAATAAAAAACCCTACACTAAGATGAAATGGACTTGTTATTAATTGACCGTCCAGAAATCACCTTTTACACAAAAGCAATGGAAAAGCACTTTTATTGCTGTTCTTCATCTCAAAGTCACAGTGAGACCTCTACACATAGCAAAAAAACTCTTAGCTCTCTGCAAATTTAAGACAGCCCCTAGCAACAGCGGAATTCTTTGTAAAAATGCTTTGGATATAATGTTTATTAAATTATTATTATATAATAGTTAACTTACACAGGACCTAATCTTAAAGGTCCAAAAAATGCTCCTAGTGCACACATGGGCAGTCCTGTTTGAATAGCTTCCACCCATTTCACTGCTACTTCTCCTAACATATGAGGAGGCATTCCCAGTACAGAGTGAAATAAATCATGTGTCTGTCTATATCGTAACATAACATATTTCAATTCTGGATCATCTACAAAATGTACAGGAAGTCTTGCATCCGGGGAGAAACCCTAAAATAAAAATATTTCTTTTTATAGTTAGCATTTCAAGTTGGATTCTTAAATCTTCCTTGATTAAGATATTAAAGAGGCATGCAAAATGCTATCTTTTGATAAAATCACTATTTTTTTGTGTGTATTTTATATATTGCTTGACAAAATCATTAAGTCATCTTGAAATTAGATGTTATTTTTACGAAGAAATGACTGACCTAGGCTCTCTATCCTAACAATAAACTTGGTACTCAAGAACAAAGTCTGTGCTAGACACACCAAATCCAGTATTTTCATTGGTTCCATTCTGAGTGTAAGCACCATAATTGTACTCAAAATTTGTATTGACCCGAGGCCTAGTCTTAACTGTCTGCACAGAGATCAGAACATATTTCAGATAAAATAAGACATTCAGAACTATTTTTGACTGGAAATTATTTGAGAGATAGGAGTTTAGGTCAAAATGTAAAATGTTATTACTTACATTTTTACTGAGAAAATTCCAGTATTTTTTACCAAAAGTTTCCTCTGGTAAACTACCTAAGTAATCTATAGATAATGTTGAAGTATTAATTTCTGGCTCTTCCCTGAAATATATTTGTATAAAAAGCAAATAAAACTCTAATAAAGTGATTAACATGTCTACCAATCTCTATATTTTGTGTTCACTCTTTTATTTATTATTTTTTTCCCTAGATTTTTTCATGTATATATCTCATATTGGTTTGCAAACTCTGATACATAATGGATGTGTAGTGGCAGTTGCATTCAACAACGCTTTCAAGTTTTCTGCTGAATATAAAAATAAGAAGTTGTGGTATGATAGCCAATGAAACAACACACCAAATGACATAAAATTTAACTGCTATAGTATAGGTCAAGATACAGCCATGAACAATGAGAAAAATTCAGTAAGCAGTTGACGGTTGATTACGTCTCTCCTGGCACCCTGGCTTCCTCAACCAAAAAAAAAGTGGCCTCAGAATTTATCCAATATTACTAAAAGTGGCATTTAACACCATCAATCAAACATGGCATATTTTTTGTTAAAATTATCGATATTTGTTAGACCCTTACTCAATAATTTTTCTGCCAACAGGATCTTCCAACATTTTCTGTTTCATTTTCTTTAGAGCAAAATATCCTGTGGTCTCCCCTAGAGTGGATATCATATCTGAAATGACATTTAACATTAGTTTTAGAAATAACTACAGATTATATCTATTTGATAATCAGATCAATCTATTTGATGTTTTTGCACAAATCCCCTATTTTAAATAAGGTGTAACACCACCATTAAACACAGTACTTATCACAATAGATGAATTATAAATAAATTAACTAATAAATTAACAAATAAATTAACAAATATATTAACAAATAAATTAACAAATAAATTAACAAACAAAAATTGATGTTTCATGTTCCAACAGCACTTTCAGTGTTTTGGTGAGCACGAAGAGAGCATTGCTGTCTTTCTAACATACATATTAACAATGAGGAGTTTAAAACAATTCTGAGTTTTTTCTCCGTTATAAGAGTTTTAGATATTAGAGGTATGCATTTGATAGAAAAGATTAAAATTAAAATTTTACTGAGTGATATGTTCATGATGTTGGTATGAGAACAAACTTAAATAAATCCTCAAAAATGTCACTGTATAGTTGGAGCTCAAACTTAAAGTAGGTTGGAAAATCTATGAGAAAATCATTCATCTTTTTGGGGTCTGGAGGGATAAAAACTATCTATAGAATAAACTCATCATACATACCCGAGTATTAAATTTTGTATTTACGCCAGATGTGCATTTTGTCTAATAAGACTAATCAGTGACGCTCAAATCCAAAAAGGTTAAAACCAAATAAAATACAAAGTTGAAGAGCATTGAGGGCCAAAATTCCTAAAAGTTTTGCCAAAAACCGCTAAGGTAATCTATTCCTGAGGTAGAAAAGCCTTATTAGTATTTCAAAAATTCAAAAGTTTTGTAAACATTTAATTAATAGATATGACCATATCTGATTATCAATGATAATTCAAGTCCACACAGAAGTGCTGACTACTGGAATGGTGAAAAGGCAGGCTGAAATTTTACTAGTTTTTTTTTACCTAACCAATGGCACTTTTCTTACCATCTCTTCTCGGATCATATAAAGACATTGCTGCTGATCCAGCTGATAATAAAACTTTCTGGAATAATGTGGTAGGGATGTGTCCAGGATAAAGATCATCATACTGCAGGGCTCTTTCTTCGTCAGGTTCTTGTTCCTCTTCTACAATTGACAAATGCCAAATGAAAAAAGACTAAAAGTAGATACTGCTAATTTAAAAGAAAGTACAAATGGCTGTAAAAGAAAATATATATATGACTAGATTTTGGTATTATCATTTAAAATTACTTATATTTACAGTGTCTCACAGTGTTATACTTTTGTTGCCTTTATTTATTCACCTCTTATTATATTGGTTTTGTATTTACATTGTGTCATAGATCAAATTTATTCGTTCAGACACTGTAATGTTCACTTGCGTTAATATGTCTTTTAGATTGAGTTGATCAAGCCATTTCAAATGATATTTTATAGTGTGTCTTTCTATGTTGTGATGTCAGAGGCGGAATTAGGGGGGGCCAGGCCCCTTTTTGGAAAAAAATTTGGTTGCTTATATAGGGAATAACTGAAGCGTGTGTGTTACTGAACATGCCTCCCCTTCCTCTTAATTTTTTTAAAATTTAGTTCACTAGTTTAAACATATTTATTTATAGTGGACTGAAAAAACAAGTTTTGCAACTTATATTAATCCCTTTCCACATTGCGGGTGCAAGTGCTGCCTTGTAGAGGCATTAGCCTGCTCTTTTTTCGAAATCTTCAATGTTGTCTTTAATGTGCAAGAGATGTGGCTCTCTCTTATCACAGTCTAGCCATTTATCTTCATCTCCCGATGGAATATCTTCGTATCCTCAAGACCATACTTGCAAATGGTGACAAGGGAGAGCTGAAAATTCATTCCCTGAAATTTTCATCCCGGGGCCGGGAATCAAACTAGTTTAGTTCAGCTTTGTTATCAAGGCTTTAAGGCCTTGACTGATGCAGCTGATACAACACAAGGAGGAACAGCGTTCCAACCCTGAATGGTTCTTAGAAAAATGAGATTTTGAAATAATTGCAGGATGCTGATGACACTGATGGTAAGAAAATATTTATACAGAAATTTTTATTTTTAGTTCTGCGCAAAACCAAAGGTCTCATCACAGGACGAGTTTGAAATCCTATCAATATAAAGGGGGTAAAAATATAAGAAACTCCACTATCACAGTAGAGCTTCATTCGAAAAGAGAGCAAGAGAAGCTCTACTGTGATAGTCGAGTTTGTTATATTTTTACCCCCTTAGGAAGCTACCATTTGATTTTTAGGGGGGGGGAACGACAATTTAGGTAAAAAAAGTCACGATAAACTAAAAAAAAAGAAGGCAGGACCGATTAGAGTGAAAAATAAAAAGGCAGGACAGAGATTACAAATAAAAAAAAATGCAGGTCAAAAATTTTCATCCTAGCCCCCCCATAAAAATCAAATGGTAGCTCCCTTATTGATAGGATTTCAAACTCCTGCGGTCTTATTCACATACTTAACAGTATGCATAGGAATACACATTACATGCTTTTAATCTCTATAACCAAAATTTTCAGAAAAATTGTGAAAGAGAAAATATACAGCTTCAACTTATGAGGGCCCTCATGGGGTTTTTGATTATGTGATTACTTGGCCGTTTTTTTAATGATTATTTGATTATTAAGCCAAATATTTCATGATTATTTGATTACCTAGGACTGTATTTTTAGTTAAGGTTCATCATAACCTTTTGGCTAAAATGGCCGTATTTACACCCCGAATTTTACTCTGAGTACAGACTAACCTATACACCTGCAACATTTTTAAGGGATGGCAGGAACTAGATATATAAATTTTAAATGCATTTTATGTTTCAGAAAATTATAAACTTTTCTAGATTTTGCTATTCATTTTTTTTCGTTCCTGCAGAAGGTTCAAAAATTAACTAAGTAGTGAAAACGATTGAGAAGCTCCCCTCATATAATCAATGTTGTGAGTAGTATTGATTTAAATGGACAATAGATGGACAATAGACACCTGTAAACAATAGGTTATTTAACAGGTTTAAACTGTGTAACTGAGTGGACCGTATCAAATGAAACTCGGGTGTTTGTTTATTTTGCTATCTTCTGCAGACTGGAAAAAAATGAACATCAAAATCCAGGTAAGTTTTTAATTTTCTGAAACGTAGACTTCATATAACTTTTATATATCTAGTTCCTGCCATGCCTTAAAACTTTCCTGGATGTACCAGTTTGTCTGTACTCATAGTAATTTTGGAGGTGTAAACACGGCCATATTTTTCAATTCCTTATGATGAACCTTAATGATTATTTGATTACTAAAGATAAGCAAATATTTAATGATTATGTGATTATATTGGCAAAAAAATGGTGATTATGTGATTACTAGGACCCCCCCCCCCCCCATGAGGGGCCTCACTTATGCTTTGTTTACACTGAAGTAACCTTTAATTATTTTGGTTGAAAATCAATTTTCAGATTTTCACGTTTTTGTAATGAAAAGTAGTTTTAAAGTACCTGGCGCATGATTGCTTGATGTTCCAATACTACATGTCTGACTAACAAGTCGACAGCTTCGTTGTGTCAACTTCTGTAAAACCCTACACCTTGTAAATGTCAAGCTAGATGTCATTTTTGTTCCCTTTTTCTACTTTCGCTTTGTATGTCTGTACATTCCGCGCATGCTCATAGAACCGGATGTTGCATGTGTTTTTGGCTAAATATTAAAATGAAAGTACACTAATTATGAATCCTGTAAGAATATTCTTAAGAAATGCAGCTATTAAGGAGGCAAATCGGACAACTTATATGTGTAACAACAAATGCAACATAATTTTAAGAACTTTTAGTTTGAAAAGTGGTATTCAAACAAGTTTGCAAGGTAGCAACACCTTCAAAAAACAATTGGTAGATGGCAGATATATTGGATACTTTTTCCCTAATAGGATATTGTGTTCACCGAGATATTACAGTAGTGAACAAGATGATGAAGGACAAACACAATCAAATCAGACACTAGGAAAAATTAAAGGAACACTGCTCATGGCTTACAAATGTAAAGTTTGTGGAACAAAAAACCAAGAAACATTTTCTAAACAAGCTTATGAAAAGGGGGTTGTTATTGTCACTTGTAAAGAATGTAAAAGTAATCACTTGATTGCTGATCATCTTGGCTGGTTTCAAGATTTCAAAGGAAGGTAAAACATTTTTTATTATTACTTTCAGTCAGAGACATATATACATGTGTATATATGTCTCTGTTTCAGTGCATGGCCCATTCTCAAAAGGGGTCTAAGTGTGAAGCAGGATTGGCCCATTTTTTTTAAGCGTGATACTTGAATTAAGTCCAATAATTAAGCGTGAAAATGGGAAACAAAGTATGGCAGAACACTGGAAATCACATGCGCTATTACATGTATTATGGCAACAAGAAGCGGGATACAGGATTCTCACTTAACCAGTTAACAATAACAGTTCAGAATGAAACCCCCACAAAATATTAAAAAAAAATAAACATCAACATGAAATAAAGATTAAGACTACTCTTTATAAAAATACCTACATGTATATGCCAGTGACGGATCCAGGGGGTCTGGGTGATGGACCCCCCTTTTCTTTCTTTTAACTAGTAATGCATTTGAATGGGGACACATAGTTTAGTTTAGTCAACCCCTGATCCTTGCACATACATCCAAATAGAAAGATATCTTATCTAATATACTGTAGTTACAGATGTTCTTTCAAATATAATGTTATGCATTTTCTTGTCTATTGCTTCAAGTCCTATTAACTGGCCATGCTGGCTTTCACCTGATATAAGCAATTAATTAAAATTGTGCTTTAATTCTTTTAAAGGACTATTGAAGAAATTTTGGCTGAAAAAGGAGAAACTGTGAAGAAAGTTGTGCTTGATGGTGGAATGGAACTGATTCCAAAAAACTAATAAAAATAATGATTCTTAATTGTGTATATATGTTTGGAAATAAATAAAATTGTTTTTAAACAAATATGTTTTGATCAGTACATCTCTAAAATTGAGTATGGAAACAGCGAATGTGTCAAAGCTACAACAACCAACCAATGAGAAGAAAACTGCTGGGTCATCAACACTAAAAAAAATCCGCACATGGAGACAGAGTGTAATCCAAGAGTATCCCTGTGTATTATAATCATATTCCTAATCCATACACAAGTTTAATAAAAATGAAAATATATACTAAGAGGTCAAATATCTGCAACATGTACTAGGACAAGTAAAACTTGACTGTTTATCCCATTATGAATTTTCCATTTTTATGTATTAACATTCCTGCACCACATGCACACATATATATGGATTGTTTATCTCCAGGTATTGTCTTGCCTGAACGCAAGTCTGAGAATTGGACATAAGAATGCTAATTTGGTATTTGGCATTGCGGCTAGGCTAGTGAATAAAATATTATACAAAGCTTTATATCTCAAAAAGGTAAAAGAGCTGAATGATTCATATCTTGTAGAATGATACCATATATTTATGTTACAATGTTTCTGTCTGGCATATGTCCATTTTCTTTCAACTCTTTTTCAATTTTCAGTAGTTTTTTTATGATGGGCATTTCTCACTTTTATTAGTATAAATAGGTTATTTATTTTTGATATATGGTATCCTTGCAAGGTCTTTTTTTGTATGTAAACAGGGCTCATCTGACCTTGGCCTCAACTCAGATAAGTGATCAAGGTTAAGTTTTCATCTTTACAAATTGTGACTTGGATGAGAGAGTTGTCTCATTAGCATTCATACCACATCTTTTCATATCTATTTCGTCCTTAGTCTTAGATACTAAAAGTAGTAGGTCAACAATATTTGGATCAATTGTAAGATGTAAATGTCGTCTCGCAGGGTTAGTCTGACCTTGAACTCATTTTCATAGTTCGAATGGTAAATGTCAAATTTTCTCAAGTGCTGTAGGATGAAGATGGTTAAATCTCTGCTTGGTCGAAACCAAAACTTGCTGCCTCTCTAATTAGCATTATGAGTTTAGTAGGAGGAGCAAAGACTGGTTGGCGCATTTAGATTTATGTAGATATAAGAAGATGTGGTTTGAGTGCCAATGAGACATTTCTCCCCTCCAAGTCACAATTTGTAAAATACAGTCTTAAACAGGGAGCCTTGGATCACACCAAAAGCAGGAAGCTATAAAGGGCCTCAAAAATGACATGTGCAAAATCATTCAAACAGGAAAACCAAAGGTTTAATCTTTACAAAAAACAAGAAACGAGAAACTATTATGAACCACACTCCCAGAGACACCTACTGAACATCAGATCCTGACTTAAGACAAGTGCAAACAAATACAGCAGATTCAAATGTTTTGATAGGTACCAACCTTCGCCCTTATCTTATGTGTTTGGTATGATGACATTTCTTTCTTTGGACTTACTTTGGACATATTTATAAAGTATAGTATTAAGAAGGATTGTTCATATCATATGCACATATATTGTCCTGAAAATGTATGTAATATTTGCCACTTGACTTTGAATTTTCATCAAACAAGATTTTCAAATACCATCTCTGCTCTTATCTAGCTGACTATCTTTAAAATACAATATAAATATAAGAAGATGTGGTATGATAGCCAATGATACATCTCTCCACAAAAGACCAAATGACACAGAAATTAACTATAGGTCACAGTAAGGCCTTCAACAACGAGCAAATCCATAACACATATACAATAGATAAATAAAAAGACTTGATGAAATGAAAACACCATTTATTATCAAAACAAAAATAAATAAGTACATAGAGTAAATGATAAGTATTTTTTATAAATCTTGTTTAAAAAAATGATCATATGTTCAATTTAATTTCATGTAATTAATAAATAAGTCTAAATAATACCTAAATAATAATGCCAAAATTTAAAAGGGAATTTAATACATGTACAACTCATGTATGTCCCTTTACATTTATTATAACTTTTAAACCTTTTTTACTACCTCAAGGTATCAGATATTTAAAGATTTACAGATAAAGTTAAATGAGATCTGGAAAAAAATATATATTGAACACATATCGAGATCATATATATTGCACCAAAATACTTTTAAAACCAGTGGAATCCACAAAATTTGTGAAAACAACAAGTATTATAAGTGAAAAGGAAAAATCAATCCTGTAAAACTACACCAAAATCCTTGACTGAAAAATGGGTTATTTTTTAATATGTCTTTGAATTAATTCAATATTCGAGCTCATCAAGTAATTTCTTTCCCTAGGATTCTTTCCTAATTGAATGAAATTTGTGTGGGGAAGATATACACCAAAGGCATTTACTATACTGGAAATTCTACAAACCAAAATAAATGTACTGTACGCTTACGCTAGCTAGCTTAAATCAAAACTTCAGACAATGCAGCAGTAGAAGAATCATAAGAATTCAACTTTTATTAGAAAAAAAATGCTTCCATAAAGTTGTGAAGAGTTTAACCATTTGCAGAACAGTGAATTGCAGTTGTTTGCCAACAAAATTACACAGCCCATTTATGAAATATGAAATAAGGGGTAAAACATGATTGGAGGTACAGGACTACTTGACGACTGTGGTTCTTATTAAATTAATTTTGGACACTGTTTATTTTTTAAGTATTGTGGAAAACTTTCATCTCTTGAGTATGGCAAAGCGTTAATCAAATGAATAGATCTTCAAATTAAGTCAAAACAGTTTGTTGAAAATTAATTTACCGGTACACCATTTTTCAGTCAAGGATAAAATGTGGGGAAATGTTTAAATTTATTTAAGTAGATAAACAATTAATACAAAGACAACAATAACATACATATATGATATCTGAAATACAAACATTTAAAAGACAAAGATGATGAAACAACACACACTTCCTGTTAAAGTTCATACAATTAGTATCCCATGATTCAAAGTATGATAACTCTCCAAAAGAATGCAGGATTATTCAGGATAAACTCCAAAAAGACAGGAATACAATAAATATAGAATAATATTCTGTTCACAGAACAAAATTAATAGCAAAAGTAATAATAATGCGTCTAAATACTACAAATGAAACTGAACGCATAAACAATGCTTTGTTAAAGCAAATTAAGAGACAATAAAATTAAAGCATGTTTCAAACTGCTAGCTTAATCTGAAGAGGCCATGAGACTTCGGGAAATGCATTTTCTCATAATATTAAAACTTTTCTTTAAACAGTGAGTAAAAATTCAGAAAATGGGCTTCAGTAGGGTATTCCCCTTAGGTCACAGGGTCACGTTCCAACAAATAAAATGTTTAAATAAAAGTGTGACAGGATTACTATCCTTCATTAGTAGATACTTAATTATTCAACCATAAGCAGTTGATCTAAGAAAGTACTTATAAAGGGCAGCAATCCCTCACAAATGTACTAACAGGTCCTAAATAAGACATCAAGGGGCAAGGTAGAAATCCTTCTTTCTCCCATAGGTCCCATCTGGGAGCCACATAAATAAAGGAAAATTACAGTTGTTCATAATGAACAAATTAGATGCCAATGATGTAATTTTTCTAAATTTTAACTTTGGATCAATATTATTCAAATAAAATTACGGAATCTTATAAGTCTCAGATTTAAAGCATGTAAAAAGCTGAAAAAGGAAATAAACTGACAAAAATTATAATTCAAAATAGAAAATACAGAAGAATTATTAAGAAAGCACTTTAGTAAAATTACTTTTAAAAGAAAATATTAAGTCTCATTTTAAGTAAAGATCCTGAAATAATCCTGTTTCCGTTATTTTGTACAAATATAACATTTATAATGGCTGATGCAATGAAAATGGAATAAATGATTTTTATGATTTTGATTTTGAAAAAATTTTGTATTCAGATATTTAGCAGATCCTGTTCAAATGAAGCAACATCTAAACTGTCAATTGAATACCGGTAGGTTTTTGGTGACCTCAAATGCCCAAATTTTGGCATCTTAAAAAAAATCGTCTATACAGGACTGTCAACAAAATCATTGTCCCTGCTCAGTTTATGAGGGGGATGACGCGCTGGCATTCATTTGCCAACCACCCCACCCCCCTTTTTTTCCCCAATTTCCACTACTTTTCCTTCTTTTTTAGAGATCAAACTTTTAACTGTCATTATATCTCATCCCTTAAGCATGTCATCCCCCTCATTTATGTCACAACATCCAATAAAGCTTAACTTTTTCTTTCTAAGAAATCTAATGTACACCTATTCTATCTTTCAATAATTACAATGCTGACGTCAGGTCATTTAAGATAAAAATTTCTTATCCTACATCCACCATTAGATATACTTAATGTACATACACGATATAATATCCTACATCTGTACAATAAAACAAATACAGGCTTTGCACCGCAGAATGAATATATGTAACCATAATTTCTATACAGAAAATGTATAAAATTTATATACCTTGCCATATCAATCTCCGATTTTAATGCCCAAACTTGTTTTTTTTGACAAAATACTAATCAGTGGTTGATTAAAAAAAATCAACAGAGTTGGGTCTCATTTGGGTAATGGAATGTTTTGGCCATAAAAAGTTAACAAAAATATTCAAAATAATTGGCAATTAATCAAAACCTTTGCAATCAACTTAAAGTGGAATAAAAAAGAGATATGTTTTACAAGAATTACAATTTGTTCATGTTCCATGATAGAATCGTTAAAATTTAAAGTTAAATAATGTTAATCTTCATATCTGAATCATATGAGGAAGATGTTTGGGTTTTTTTTTCTAAAAAAGACTGCAAATGAATTCACATTTTCTTTTTGTAAAAAAATGGAAAAATAACTAATCAAAATTTTTTTTTTTTTTGACTTTACAAATATTGATAGTTGCATTGTCAGCAAATTTTTGAATGAAAAATTCAGCTGTAGATAGAGGAGGAAGCATTATAGCAGACATGCCTTAAAATATTCTAAGATAATTCTAATATAATAATATTTAAAAAAAAGACCAAAAGATCACAAGACACACACTTAGTTACAAATCTCTAAGCTATATTTATAATGTAGACAAATATCTTAACCCTATGATAAAAATATAATTTATTGAGTATTTTCATTTTCTCAAAATATCATTAGGAGTTAGCTACATGTACCGGTATATAAAATGTCAGTAAAACATGCAAGTCTGAAAAAGACAAGTTTAACAATATTTATTGGTTTTGAAAATGTATAGAGTGCAGTATAAATATTTTTCATAAATAATCTTATAAATCAAAATTCTGAATTTTACTGGTTTAATTTCACTTATAAATAGTATTCCTATTCAAATTTTATCTCCAACAACTTACTTTTCAAAGGTCGCACATATCCTAATGTATTCATACTTTTTTTTTACAAAATGGCCTCTTCAGACTTGCATTGCTTTCGAAAGAACTACCTACTTAGTTTTATTTTGATTTGTTTGTAAAATTTATACAGTTTAAAAATTATTGCATGTTAAATTACAAAAAAAGACAATATAAACAAAAATATTTAAAAATTATTGCACAAAAGAGAGCACTAAAAGTTAAACATACAGATTAAGAAAAAATACATAAGTTGTTTACTATTTCCCCAAAAACATTTGGTAACTTTTTTGTAAATGTTATCTGATTAAAGTGACACTGTAGATTGTAAATTTATAGTAAATCATAATGTTTCTTTTAAAAAAGATATCACAAAAAAATAAAACTATAGATATTTTACAAACATGAAAGAGAGATTATCCAAGGTAAAATAAAATACCTTGTTAAAATCACATAAAAGTGACAAAATATGGCATCCATGTGTTCAGATGGAAAACAAAGACTTTGCATTATAAATAATTTATCTATTGACCTCTATTTTTGCATGAGGGAAATTCTATTCAGATCTTTAGAGTGATTTAAAGACTTAGTTAAACTGGGATAAATAAAAGGCATTTGAATCATGCTGGTTGACTTGAGCAATATTTTCAGCTAGACAAAAGTAATTCTGCTTGAGACATCATTTTTCCTATTGAGATAATTTATGAAAAGAATTTTTTTAACAATATTATTTATAGTTCATATGGCAAAAAAATATAGAAATTTTTTAAGGGTATAGTCATTGAACATAACCCCTTATGAGATGATTTTTGGTCTTAAACAATGCAACATACAAATCTATCAGAGCAGAATGAAAGATCAGAATTGCTGTAAAAATATACATGGAATTGGCCACTTGAATCAAATATGATCAAAACAATAATAGTTTTGGTGACAAATCATTGCTTGTTACGTCTAATACAATCTAATTAAAATTAAATCTCTTACGCTGCGACCAAGCATTAAAAAATGAGCAAGTGAGAGATTTAATTTTAATTTAATCCCATATCCTATGTTTTCTAATAAATAAGTATTTAGATAAGTAAAAGAAATGTTGGAAGCTTCTGAAGTCAACATTAAAATTCTTAAAATTTCTTGATATAGATGAAAAATTTGAACAAATTTATTGAGACATCATATAATATGATTTAGTGATGATACATTTGCTCTCTTAATTAAAATTGATTAATTATTCTATTAAAGATCTTGCTATACCACATTCTGCGTGAACTAGACATAATTAAGCTCCATAAAATCTTTTTGTCCATAAAGATGCGCACTATACATGGCCAAATACAGTAGTCTTTCATAAATGAGATTTAAAATGCCTTACATGATACAAGTTTTGTGATATATGATGTTGCAAATATAATTAACGGGTGTGATAATAATACACTAGATGGAATTGTGCTTTTTTACAATTTACATGTAAATGTGTTTTACACTTATAAGGCTAGCAAAGACATGAATTATTTTGTCAAATATGTATGATCAATGGGTCAAAAGAAGTTTTACATAAACAAGCTATCATACATGAAACCACTGAGGCAAAAAATAGTTTGGTTTCTTTGCAACATGGTACACTGGAGTTTTTATCATAAGATTTTGCTTTACTTATAAGATAAATATTCTTGTTCGGAATTTTCATTGATGCAAAATTCACATTTTGAAAACTATTCATACCAATCTATAAAAAAAACAAAATATGAATTCTTATAGTAATTTCTTCTTGACCTATTCTTTAATGGAAAAATAAAAATATCTTTCAAATTCTGCAAAAGTTAAATTATGAATTTACATAACAAAATAAGTGCTTTTCTCTCAAAATAGTCCCATTTAATTTCATTTCAAGTTGCATGCATGAAACCAATAATTATGTAAAAATTCTTTGACCTTTGACAGATTAATTAACATAGATGTAAACTTTTTTTAACTTTCAAATTGCGAGGTCTTCATTTAGGATTTTTTTGTTGTGAAATCTCTTTTTTTTTTAAAGATAAACTATCGTGTAATAAATTCTAAGAATCAATGTTCAAAACAATTTCATCTTTTCTGAATATTAATAACCAAAATCAAGATATCAGGTATCTAGAACTATTTTTTGTGTATTAAGCAGACAATACATGAACAATTACAGCAGTAATGTGTCGAATAGCTGTAAACTTGGAAGAAATCGAATTCAAAGAGGTATGTTTTTACCTCCCCTTGTTAGACTTTTCTTCAGAATTTTGATCAAATTTTAGAAATAAACATGGAAAAACCCACACATGAGATTTGGAGAGTTTACACCTATGTATGAAGATGGAATATGCATATTATGAATGAAGTAATATGTATGTTTAGTAGAGCTAATTTTCTAATGCTTGTAGGTTAATGGTTTGGTTGGTTTGCTTGCTTTGTTTGTATGAATATTTGCTCCAGCATTGAAATAAGATACATAGGCGGGGCTTCAGCTTGTTAACATTATACTTAAATGTTATTGGATGATAAGCTTGAGGTTAAGTATCATGTATACAAGTTGAGCCAGGCATATCTATTGATTCAAGATGTCAATTTTAATGACAATGCTTGTAGAAACATTTATATAAACAAAGCAAGCAAGCCAACCAAACCTTTCAACTACAGGCATTACAAAATTAGCCCTAAACGGTTGACAATTAATGTACAAAGCTACATGGTTGTCCATTCTGAATGGAATTTGGATGACATTGTTATTTTACATAAAGCACACATATTTAATTACATGGTACATTTAACAATGTTTTACAGTACAGCATATTAATATAGTACAGTAACTTTGTTACATATTTTGCTTTTAGCAGGTTTTATTTCCACTTTTTGGCATGTATTTAATGGAACGTCATGATTGTATATCATTAAAATAATGCAAAGTTGCTAAAAATACATTTAAAGTGGCATATTTTTATTGTATAACTCTTTAAACTATTTCAAAGATAACTGACTATACCTCCGATTAGTTTTGTGTAATTGCCTTAGAGACAGTGTAACAACATAGAAAATGTATATATCAGCTATATTGCCGTCAGTGTATTGAAGACGAATTCCATTTCATCTTAGTGTGTCCGAAATATAAGGAACTTAAGAGTAAAATTCATAAAGAAATATTACTGGTCTAGACCAAGTGTGTTTAAATTTATTGAACTTTTAAGTTTAAAGAACATCAAACAGTTAACCAATTTAGGAAAATACATTTTCACTACATTTAAAATCAGAGACAATATTACATGAACATTTTCTGTCAGTTTACTTTTTTACTATGGAAATTTATATTGACACCGATGAACTGTAAAGTTGAAGGTAATAAAGAAGTTGACTTATTTCATTCCAAATAAAAAAGAGGTTTACTCAAAAGGCACTTGATTGTTGAAAATATTAACATAATTATCATAGAATTATATAAAAATTCCAAATACATCATTTCAAAATTTTAAATCTTTGAGATCAAATACATCAATTCGAAATTTTAAATCTTTGAAATCAAAAACATCAATTCAAAATTTAATCTTTGCAATAAAATACATCAATTCGAAATTTTAAATCTTTGAGATCAAAATGCCCAAAAATCTATTTTTAACAACTTTGCATGTAAATAGTTTGTCTATGACATTAACAACACACATATCGTGACAATTTTCACTATGTTGGTATGTTGGTGGTATAATTCTACTCCATTCAATAAAATGCTCTCAGAAAATATAAAAACACAATAAAATTCTTGTAAAAGTTTCCATTTAGAGTCTGTATTGACTTGTGCTGCTGTTTGTGTTTAAACACAAAAAATATATAAAATCCAATTGCTAATTTTCCATATTTTATATGGTTTAAACAAGTCACTGACTTTAGAATTATCATTCAAATCATAACACTGAAAATGATTGTTGTTTTAGAAACAGCCCCATATGAAACTAAGTTATATTAATATTTTACTTTTAATTTAATTTATCTGTCTAATATGAGTGCTCCTAGACAAGAGGGACAGAAGAAGAATATTGGTAATTTTGAATGAGAATTAGAAATCTAAATGTTAATAAAAGTTTGCAATTTGTGACATTAGGTCACAGTGACCTGTTTTTATATAAAAATTTGAAGCGTTGAACATAAATGCAACAATACACAAGTTGAATGATTGTAGGTTAAGTCAGTATTAGTAAAAATTATAAAGTAAACCAAGTCAATCATTATATTTTTGCTGATCTAGTTTTGACTCTTAATTTAAAACATTAAAAAAAATCTTGAGCAAAAACAGTTAATTAAGATTTGAGTGATAATTCCAAAATCAATCAGACATAATATTTTAAAAGCAACAACGTGATATTATATGCCAACATTCAAAATTGATAAAATTTCTTATTTTGCTTCATTAAGTAGTCAAACAAATGTGCATCAATTTTAGTGTTTCATAGAAATTTAGCTCTTTAATAGTCTATTTGATATTTCCTGTAATTGACCCAGGCCTGTAGTTAATTAGATCCATTTCTTAGTTGTCTCCTTTGGGAGGATTTAATGAGATCCATTTCTTAGTTATCTCCCTTGGGAGGAACCATAAATTTTCATGGACAATGGAGTGGAAAGAGAAAATTTCTTAGTTGTCTCCCTTGGGAGGATTTAATGAGATCCATTCTTAGTTATCTCCCTTGGGAGGAACCATAAATTTTCATGGACAATGGAGTGGAAACAGAAAATTTGAATGTACATTATATGTGTAACCTTTTAATTTTACAAATCTGTTGAGACAAGTTTATCTTTTGATAAGCTGAAAACTTTTGATACCTTTAGTTATTTCCCCTAAAAATTTAATAAAACATTGATACATCATATTTACATTTAAATTATCATTCATTGCTTTGGTAGAAGCCAATTTTGTCCAATATAGAACCAGTCTACGATTGACATAGGGAACTGTAACAATTTGAGTTAAAAGTGCGTAATAAAAGAATCAAATTAGTAGTTGGCAAATAGACTATCGAAGATAAATTTCTCTTATGAATTTGCGTTTCAAAATCTGATGCATTTTAAGTAATATTTTGAAAAGTGTACTCCAAAATTTTGTGATTGGTTTAAAACATTCTTAATAATGAAAATTCAACAAATGACATAATATTGTCTTCATTTTGGTGTACGAACAATGAAATTACCAATGTGCTTTAAATTCTGAAAAGGAGAAATTGGAAAAAGAGAAAATTACAATTTTCAATGTTGGTAAGGTTGCTGCCTCTAAGAAAAAAATAGATTTAACATGTCCAAGGCTAAATGTATTTCTTGACAATGGCTGCCGTTCATGAATGTAACATTAAAATTTATACAAAAATCAAGATCTTGGTTCAAATTGTGGCCTTTTCAAAATTTTACTTCTGACAACAAATACTGACCACTTGTTATTCTATAGGTGTGAATAAACAACATGAATAAATAAACAGGAAATATTTTCTTTAAAATTATTTGCAGTTAATTTCATATTATTTATTTATTTATCAATTACCACAAAATTTCTCTATTTATAATAAATTATGAAATCAAAAATTTATCTTTCTTTACATCTCACTCATGGTTCTAAACTGCAGTTCCATAGAATTTTGTGTTATTATACAAGAATTATACATAATAAGGACTTAGAACATAGTTAACATTTTGAAAAGTAAAAAATGCAAATAAAATAAAATACAAAACACTTAAACAATAAGTGTATTTTTCTTTTAGGGAATAACTAATAAGCTTACAAATGCAAAGTATAGAATTATTAAATGTCTGAAACAGTCATCATCTCATTACCAGTTCAAATATTAGCTTTTCAAAAAGCTTTTTAATTTGTGAAGTCCAATACCATTTCTGAAACTTATTTAGTTTAAACATTATTCATAATTGAAAAATTATTGAAATAAAATAGTACAATTTTACATAGCACTCAAATATGGGATACTGAAATAAGTTTGGAGAAACTTTTAATAAATCATCTAGTTGACAAATGGATTGGTAGACATGTTACAGACTAAACAATATCTAAGAATAGGCTTGTAAATGCTTTTTCAACCATGTTTTTCTGGAAATATATAAATTACAGAATAACACATTAATGTTCAATTTTAACCACAAATTAATACATATAAAATTTACAATTACTAAATAAATAATAAATATTGCACCTTTTGAATTTACATTTAAAGCTTTCATATCATATCTCTGCTTTAATTAAAGTCATTTCTTCTGATGTTTAGCACATACATATCATTTATTACAACTTTGTCTGCTTTGAGTAAAATCTGATTGAAATAAATTCTGAAAAAGCATAAAAGCAAAACTTTGAAAACCAGATGTTCCGCAGGACGCAGCTTTATACGACCGCAGAGTTCGAACCCTGAACAGTTGGGGCAAGTATGGACACAACATTTAAGCTTGATACAGTTCTGAATGTGGATTGACAAAGAATGAATGTGGTCTAAGAACTGAAACTTAAAAAATTAAAAATTTTAAATTGGACATTTACCTATTATGGTCCAATATCAAAAAATCTAAATACATGGTTAGATTCAGCATATATCAAAGAACCCCATATTTTCAATTTTTGTTGAAATCAAACAAAGTTTAATTTTGGACCCCGATTTGGACCAACTTGAAAACTGGCCCCATAAGCAAAAATCTTAATACATTTTTAGATTCAGCATATCAAAGAACCCCAAGGATTCAATTTTTGTTGAAATCTAACAAAATTTAATTTTGGACCCCGATTTGGACCAACTTGAAAACTGGGCTCATAATCAAAAATCTAAGTACATGTTTAGATTCAGCATATCAAAGGATCCCAAGAATTCAATTTTTGTTGAATTCAAACAAAGTTTAATTTTGGACCCTGATTTGGACCAACTTGAAAACTGGGCCCATAATCAAAAATCTAAGTACATGTTTAGATTCAGCATATCAAACAACCCTAAGAATTAAATTTTTGTTAAAATCAAACTAAGTTTAATTTTGGACCCTTTGGACCTTCATGTTGACCAATTTGAAAACAGGACCAAAAATTAAGAATCTACATACACAGTTAGATTCGGCATATCAAAGAACCCCAATTATTCAATTCTTGATGAAATCAAACGAAGTTTAATTTTGGACTGTTTGGGCTCCTAATTCCTAAACTGTTGGGATTAAAACTCCCAAAATCAATCCCAACCTTCCTTTTGTGGTCATAAACCTTGTGTTTAAATTTCATAGATTTCTATTTCCTTAAAATAAGTTATAGTGCGAAAACCAATGTGTCTTCGGACGACGACGACAACGTCATACCAATATACGTCGTATAAAAAAATCTTAAGCATTTTATTTTTGTATTTATTGGACTAATACACATTCTTTAAAAATCATAAAAGTTCAAACTCCGCTAAATTAAATGATTGCATGAGATCGTCATTTTAAAATAATTCTTACAAATACTGACGAAAAAGAACACAATTTTCTAAACTCTCGCCAAATGTTGATATATTTGAATGTAATGAGCCTTGATGATTTAGGTGAATTGGAAGACATTTTCAACCTCTTCTCCAAAAAATTCTGTCCTTTGATATTTTCTTTTGACTATTCTGATGAGATTGTACCTCTATCCCATAGACTTTTCTGTTGAGCTTGAAGAATCTGTAAAAATAAACATAATCATCTCAATAGTGAAAATTCAGAAATTAATGCGTACATTTATTACTTTGATTTTGTCATTATAGTCTAAATTTTAAGCAATTTATTTTTTGCACTATTGAAAAAAATCCTGTTTGATTCATAGAAAAAAATCAAAACGCAACTTTAAATTATTGCGATTATTACCCTGTCGAATTTTTCGCAATAATAAAAACATAGCAATAATTTCTGAATTTATAGTAGTTGATTATGATGAGGTTATAATCAATGAATTATAAATTGTAAATTCAGAAATTATTATAAGTTTTTTTTTTAATCGACTGAGTGTGTATCTGAATCATTATAACACGCATTCAGAATCTGACCCATGTTTTTGTGCATAGTATTCTGAAATAACAATACTTAATCATGCGTTTCGATCTATTCTTCAAAAAATTAAATTCTGAATTTACAGTATTCTTTTATATGTAATGTATTTAAAATCTACAAGCTTTAGGTTAAAAGCTTGATATATTGTATGGACATACATGTTTTGGGAAGACTATATGAGGGGGGATAGGACCTTTATCAGGACTCCGGGATCGGATGTTTTTAAGCTCGGGATTTCGGGATTGACCCTTTCGGGATCCGGGAATTCTTTTTTCCAATTTCGGGATGTCGGGATTTAAATTTATTTAATATCGGGACCTCAGGATTTCTAGTATTTAAGCCCGGGATTTCGGGATCAGGACCCCTCCTACCCTCCCCCTATATGCTGCCCTTTAGATGACTTTTATCTATTTTCTTCATTGGGTTTCTGTCTCATTGACAGATATACCACATCTTCTTTTATTCACATTTTAAAATACATATTAGCAAAAAAATAAAAAAAATAGACACATCAATCAAAGCGTATTCCAATATATATGTCTTTCCTTTAAACATCAAAAGATTGTAAGGGAGGTAGTTTTCTTAAGTTACTCTGGATTCCTCTACAAATAAAAAACTCAATTGAAAGTAAAAGTATCATGCTGCATATAAATTAAAATATACCCTTATTTTCTTCTTCCATTGATAAACTTCTTGATAAAGTTCTTTTTCTGGAACTACCACTGCCTGTACTTGATGATCCCTGAAAAAAGGATAAAGTTTAATTAATTAAGGTACCTAAAAAAATCTTTGACTGAAAATAACGCATGAAGTTAGTGTGGTTTAGTATTTTTGTGATTTTACTTTTTGTTGAACTGTCAAATATATTTGTTACCTCCTATTGTTCTTTCTTTTAAAAGTATTATCAGTACATTTATTTTAATGTTGATGGTAATAACAATATTTAAATATGAATATTTGATTGAAAAAGATAGATGAAACAATATGAAAACAATGTGTGATGGGTTCTACCTTAAATCTCCTTCAAGAATATTTTCTCCATAAGGCGATCTCCACCCTTGGATGTTTTAAAAGTTGAAATTTTTAAATATCTATATTTATTTTAATATTTAATAAAATACAAATATGTTATCAATACCTCTTCCTTTCTTTCTAACAAAGGCATAACAACACTTGCTGCTGATCCTTCGCTAGCTGCCCCCTCACTGGTAGCCCCTTCACTAGCACCTCCCTCACTGATGGCCTCTTCACTACTTCCTGAAGAAGGCCCTGCCACCATTGTGTCGTCAAACACTGGTTCTGGAGGTGGTAAAACCTCATGTGGTCTTGGAATGCTTATCAGTGGATTTGAAGGAGTTATCGATTCCTGAGTCTCATTCATAATGGAATTAGCATCGAGTGTACTGAGAGGATCAAATGAGATCTGCTCCCCTGTCTCGATAACAGCACACTCAACTGGTACCTGTATTACATCATTGCCTTCTGCTCTTCCTATGCTCGTATGAACTTCTTCATTACTTTGTGAGGTATATGTTATTGCATTTTGCCTCTGGGACAAATGGACGGATGGGTGTATGATATTATGACCTTCATCCTTAGGTCTTGCACCAGTTTCAAGACCGTGCAGTGCAAGCTGTTGCCAATATGTAACATTTCCATTCTCCAAATCTTCCTGACTTTCCTGAGAAATGATTGGCAAGGACCTTACTCTACCGTTACTATCTTTCCCATTGTCTAAGTCACCTTCAACAATGAATACATTTGGCAGCAAAGTAGCTCTGTTATTCCTTCTCTGTTGCTGGTGTTGTTGGGAAGCATTTAATGGGTCCGCAATGATACCCTCTTCGTCACAGCTATAAAATCCAGTGCTATCACTGAATAAAGGATGTGACATTCCAGCACTATCGCTGAATAACGGATGTGACATTCCAACGCTGTCACTGAACATAGGATGTGACAGTCCAGTGCTATCGCTGAACATAGGATGAGACATTCCGATGCTGTCACTAAACATTGGAAAGGAAATTCCTGACGGAACTGTTCTGAAGCTATCATCAGCACCTGCAGACGCCATTTCATTTCCACTTTCTAGTTGTGAGTTACGAGGTGAACTCCTTCTTGAAAATGGTTCAACTATCAATAGATAAATTTAAATAGTTTTCTAAAAGGAATATATGATTACTTATATAGTTTATACTTATATAGTGAGTATTGCTAAGTCTTATTTTTTACATTTTATTGTCTTTTTTTCTTTTTGCCATGGAATTGTTATTTTCCCTTTATTTTTGAGTGTTGAATGTCCCCTAGAATGTATGGTTATTCATTATTTATACTTAAATAGTGAGTATTTCTCAGTCTACATTTTTTTATGTAATGGTAGTTTTGGACTTTATCTTTTTGCCATGGAGTTGTCATTTTCTCTTTAACTTTTGTCTTGAATGTCCCATAAGCATCTGTCACCTCTTTTTTGTACAATAACTTGCTTATGAAGATGGTTTTTCATTTTATTTTTGTTTGTTTATCAATGTTCATTTTGTTGTTGTTGACTGATCAGACAACAAATTAAAATAATTTAAAGTGAAAATTATCATTTTCTATCAATTTTTGCAATAACCAATCTTAAATGTTTGTCCAATCTTCAAAAATTGCAATAATAAATGCATGACATTATTTCTGAATTAATAGTAGTTTAGCTCATTATTTATAGAAAGCTGGATTAAAAAAAAAATTAAAAAAATAACCTCTAGTGAATACTTGTCTCATTTGCATTCATTCCAAATCTCCTTTTAAAACTTATTTTAGAAAATCAAATATCTACTTTTTTTAAGTAAGGAATACCTTTCAAAGTTGGTCTATCAGACTCTTTAGACGTAGCACCAAACAAATTTGATTTTTTAGGAGTAGTTGGCAAGCTAAAACTTGTCTCTTGTGTATTTTTCTTCCTGAATTTAAGCCAATTCAGATCCACTGAGTACCCTTTTTTAGATTTATCTAAATATCCTCTCATTTTGTGGTAGCTTTTCGGTGTTCTACTTCCACTTCTAGCTCTTCTTTCATTTTCATTCATTCTCTTAACTTTGGTTATACTCAAATCTTTTTCATCTGCAGGCAAATGTTTCTTCACTTTAGTTATGCTGTCAATAGCATCGTCGCTGGGAGTCGCACTCATAAGCAGATCTTCACAAGACAATTGCTTTACATCTGTCAATTCTGAATCAAGTTCACCTTTACCTTGACCTTTGTCTTGACCTTGACCTTTGTCAGGATCTTTTTCATCATATCTTGCTTTTAAACTGGTTGAATCTAAATCTGCTGCTTGATTTGTTTGTCCAGCATCTAGATCATCAGAGAGAGATTTGACCACTGTTTCTTCATCCCCTTTTGGTTCCAAAGCTAATGTCTTGACACCAGTCTCATTTTCGTCCATTTCAACAATAACTTCCGTAATTCTATATTTAGCACATGTGGCTTCATGATCCTTAGATGAATTTGAGCTCGACTTGCTACTGTCCAAACTTGAGTCAATGTTTGTTATACTTGTAAGTTCGTGATCTTCTTCACGAGAATTACGAGTAACAGATTGTCCTCTTTCACTACCATTCTCAACTGGAGGGACAGGGGTATAGCGTCTACCAACTGAAAGTTTAAAATACTTAAAATTATTTGGTAAATATATAAAATTGAAACAAAACTATTTTTTTAACTATAGTTCCTTTTATTTTTGTGAATACATGTATCACTTCCTTTGTTTGAGAAATAGTTTCTGTTTGAAGAATAGCTAATCTCTTATGTTTTGTAAATTTCCAATCAACATAAAATTCTAAGATTTGTTTATACATACTCTGTATCTAAAAAGTAAATTTATTAATTAAAATAGTTTTCACTTATTTTGCTTTCATCACATATAAAAAATGTTTAAAACTATGTTTCTCAGGGGCAGATCCAGCCATTTTAAAAAGGGGGGTCCCAACCCCCGGAACCCCCCCCCCCCACTAAATCCGCCAATGTTTCTACATGGTACATTGAAATGATACTTCAAAAAAAAGTTTGATATAATATGTGTGCAAAACTATTCAGACCTCCACATTACAATACATGCTGCAAAAGTTTTCGTTCTACATATACAATATTCGTACAGTGTAGGAAAATATAAAATTTACTTGACAAGCTTTAGAAACAGAGTTCTCCTGTTCCTTAGCAAGTACAAATATATTTTGTATTTTCCTACACTATGAATATAATATTGTTTTTTTCTGCAATTTAACATTGAACTCAAACACAATATTTTTTTAACCTTTAAACATGGATGTCTTTTACTAACCTTTAGACATTGACCCATTTTACTAATATTTAAACATGGATGTCTTTTTTTAACCATTAGACATTGATGTATTTTACTAATCTTTAAACATTGACATATTTTACTAACCTTTATTTAGACATGGACTTATAATTTACTAATCTTTAAACATGGATGTCTTTTACTAATCTTTAGACATAGGACCTAAATCAGGACTCAGGGATTGGGTGTTTTTAAGCTCGGGATTTCGGGATTGACCCTTTCTGGATCTGGAAATTCTTTTTTCCAATTCGGGACCTCAGGATTTCGTGTTTTTAAGGCCTGGATTTCGTGTTTTTAAGCCTGAGATTTTGGGATCAGGACCCTCCCTAATGGATGTATTTTACTTATCATTAAACAATGACATATTTCACTAACCTTTATTTAGACATTGGACTTATAATTTACTAATCTTTAAACATGGATGTATTTTACTAACCTTTAGACATGGACATATTTTACTAACCTGTAAACATAGATGTCTTTTACTAACCTTTAAACATTTTAATAAAAGTAGCACAGCACCATTTCTTTCTGAACACATAAATCAATATGGCCGACACAGACAAGATAAGCAGTGAAGAGAGTATTACACCTATCAACCTAAAATCAAAACATGTACAAATGTATTACATCATATTCAGAATTTTTTATTTGGTATATACAACTACAATTATAATAATCTCGTATGTTTTTAATTTAATTTCATTTATATGTTTTGGAGTTATGTTTGACGTCCATTTTCACTGAACTAGTACACAGTTTTATATATATGCCAGCTGAGGACCACCTCCGGGTGCAGGATTTTCTCGCTGTGTTGAAGACCCATCAGTGGCCCTCTGCTGTTGTCTCTTTGACATATTTCCCAATACCATTCTCAATTTTAAAGATTGCAGGACACAGTTCTGCTTTTAACAATGAGTCACACCCAAAATCTTTTGTAAACAGTCAGGTTGACAACCTTTAATAAAGTACTATTATATTAACTTAATATATGGAAAATATACAAAACTAGAGGCTCTAAAGAGCCTGTGTCGCTCACCTTGGTCTATTGAATATTAAACAAAGGACACATGACAAAATTGTGTTTTGGTGATGGTGATGTGTTTGTAGATCTTGCTTTGTTTGTCTTTTCGTTTATTCGTCCGTTCATCCATTCGTCCCGCTTCAGGTTAAAGTGTTTGGTCGAGGTAGTTTTTGATGAAGTTGGAAGTCCAATCAACTTGAAACTTAGTCAACATGTTCCCTATGATATGATCTTTCTAATTCTTATGCCAAATTAGAGATTTTATCCCATTTTCACGGTCCACTGAACATAGAAAATGATAGTGTGGATGGGGCATCTGTGTACTTGGGACACATTCTTGTTTTTTATTAGTTTATCCTGACTTTTTTTTACATAAATTGTCATACTGCATTTTTTTTGCTCATCCTGTCTTTGCTTTTAAAACTCAAAACTCCTGTCCTGCCTTTTTTCATAAATTTCATCCTAGCCCCCTTCTACTACCCACCATAAAAATCAAATACAAAAATGTAGTAGTTTCCTTACCAGATATACATATGGTGTAACCCATCACCATCTCCCCCTAGTCTGGTACCATTGGCTCCTGTAATATATAAGTAATATGGTATTAACTCAACAAACATTGAAAAATCAGACTTGCCATCAAACTTTATATGTCTACATTCAAGATTGCTGTCAATTCAGAAGTTTAATGCTCTTTTTAAAAATAACAATACTCCTATCAATTACGGATCCCATTTATTGATTTTCAATAGTCAATGATATTTTCTAGCTAAGAGAGTGTGATGAAAAAAAAACTACTTGTCAGTGATTAATTAACCTAAAACAATTATTTTCTATTTTTTTTTCCTTGTTTGAGAATTTACATGTATTGTCTTTGACTATATTGTGAAGGCATTTCAGTGATCTTTCTTTATCCAGTAGGGAGATTTTCCTTACCATGATCAGTCTGATCTGTGGTGGGTGGGGGAGTGGGCGGAGGACCGTCCTTGGCTGTTCTAGGACGACACTTCCTATCTGCCTTTGATGATCCTGGATGAGCCTCTACTTGATGACGTGTACACCTAAAGTTAAAAAGCAAAAATTAGTTATACTTTTTTATTTTTTTTAACTCATTCAAACAGTTATCAAATTCAAGATTCAAACACTGGTTCAAAAAAATACAATATTTCTCCACAAAAGAAACTGAAAATTAAAATTTCTAATTATCAGGCTTGTTTTAAGATTTCAACTATTTAAAATTATATTGTTGAAATTTTTTTTAAATATTTAAAATTTAATTGTTGAGAGTTGTTAAATATTAGTGGTGGATTCTGTTTCTCTATTGATTTTTAAACAATATGCAGACAAATTAGATCCTCCCTTTCGAATGATCTGCAATCAAATATTTCTCTTTTATGTGACATCATCAGGCAAAGTCACCTTTTTATTTGCCGTCACAATAGGTAATTCAAGGGAAAGCAAGACAATTTGATCAATCAAGAACTAAGATCAAACGAACCACACATTGATTAAATGAAAATAATCAATAGGTCATGAAAAAGATAAATCATGTAAGAATTAGAAAATTGTTAATATGAAATCTGATTTCTAGCCACATTCTAAAGAATTTAATTATGATGTAATATAAACACTTGTTTAAGTTAAGTAATATGTAAGTTAATAAGCTTTGTAGATTAACAGAATAAACTAGTTATAAGCAAGCAGTAAAAGGTTATTTTAGTTATCTCCCCTATAAACAGTGTTATTTTTTATATTGGCGGAAGAAACTAACTGTTTGCAAGCTGTATGAAGTTATATTAGTTCTGTAAATTCAGAAATTATTGCGATGTTTTTATTACATTGTGTTTTGCTAACATACGACAGAGCTATAATTGCAATAATTAAAAGTTCTTGCATTTTAGTCTAAAATGACATAATCACAATAATAAATGCACACAATTATATCTGAATTTACAGTATATATATATATCTGATGATCTTCCCTATAAACCAAAATCACTCAACACTTTTTTAAGTTATGAATATTATGTTAGTTCAGTAATATGTTTAAGTTAAGAAATAAGCCTGATGTATTTCGTATATAAACAGAGGAAAATAGTTGTATTAAGGCAAGCCATAAAAGGTTTTTTAGAGTATATATGGGTTATCTCCCCTATTAGCCCAACTTGAGCAACACTTAGTTATATTTTAGTTAATAACCTTAGTATTATTTCATATATTGGCAAAAGAAACTAATTGTATCCAAGCTGTAAAAGGTTATTTTAGTATATGGGTCATTTTCAAAAAATGTCGAATTTTGAAATTGAAAAATTTATTAAAAGTTACTTATTCAAACAACCCTCTACATAAGCAAATCAAAACAAACAGTACTTTAAGAACAACATATTAAAAGATGCAATCTTAATGATGTCATACAAGAATATCTTGAAACATTTTTTGATCGGTGGTACAATATTTTGTTTATCCTGTTACCATTTTCAAAAGAAATTTTGGGTTATTAAGAAAAGGTTTAGATAAAATGTTAAGCTTGTTTAACGTTACCAATTAGATGGTTTTCAAGAGAATAAACTTCTATATATATTCATTCTGTAAAATAATAGATTATTTGCCAATTTTCTAGGTTGTACTGAAAAATGGCTCTAAAAATTGGTTTTCAAAGGTTGTAAAAATTACCACCAGTAATGCAAGTCTAAGATAGCAATTTATATTGTTTGGCCTTTTTCCACCCTTTCGAATAAACCCAACATCAAGTAAATCCCTCATAAGTTAATTTACTTTTCTCTTTATTTCGTTGGTAACAGGAACGTACGTTTCTGATATATCACTATATAAAAGTCTATCCTGTTACCGATATCAGTATTGCACCTGCAAATGCTTAATTGGGAAGATTAAGACGTTATAACCTTAAGATGAGTTCAAACAATGAAATATTTCATTCGTTTTCCACCTACATGTTAAGATAAAAAAATTAACGACGTGTTTGTCTATAATTGTCTATCCTGTTACTGTAACCATAGCAACCATAGTAACAGGATAGACAAATTTCTTCGTTTTTGATTGCTGTTGTGAAATAACTACTCCCTTTGGTGAAGTGATTATGGTTTTCTATTGTGAATTTGGTTTCCAACACGTTATTGCACTTTTTACAACCATACTGTTAGTGTAATTAATCAAAATGGTCGGTAACAGCATAGACATGAAAAAAAGTACGCTCTATTTTAATCACTAAATGTCTTGAAATTTCTTTTCTCTACACTGTCGTTCAAGAAACGAGGCGTTTTAAATGTAAAGATTACTTTGCATTTTTAAAATCAACACTGACTGATTCAATATTCATAGGGAGAATAATTTAACGACTGATTTAAGTAGCGGTAACAGGATAGACATGAACCTCCTGTACGCTGATTGAATTTAGTTTGTAGATAATCTGTTACATACAATGATAAAGAAGCTACGATTTTTCGTTAGAATTATAATTAACGTTCTTAAAATGTCTCTTTTGCAGATATCAAGGCGATCAGAAAATCGGAAAAAAATCATTTGAAATGTGTTTTTCTGACAATGTACGCACACAAATACCCCCAAAATCGGCCTTAAATGCAGTTTAATCTTATCAAAATAGATGTAAGGTTTGTTTATTATTAATGTTCTGAATCACAAATCCGACAAGCTTTCATTTAAACCATTACAACTGAAATTTCCATTAGAAATAAAACTTTTAGCATGGGTGTACTGAAAATTCGACATTTTTTGAAAATGACCCATATATGATTTATCTCCCCTGTAAACCAAATATTTGTTAAAGTTAGTAGTATGTTAGTTAATAAGATTGGAGTTATACCCCATTTTGGTAGAAGAAACTAATGTTAGCAAGCTGTATAAAGTTATTTTAGAGTATATATGAGTTATCTCCCCTATAAACCCAACTTACCAACAGTTTAACCCATTTTATCTACTAACTGAAAAGACAGGTTAAACAGAAATAAAATAATAATTCAGAAGAAAAAGTCTCAGTATATAATAAAATTATTTAAATTTATCATCAGTGATTATTCCTTTGAATAAAATCCATCCTTGAAATATATAGCATGTGCCTACACCATGAAAAAAATTCAAGTGCAAGTTTTCTCTCTCGACATATTTTTTTTGGGGATGTATTTGTATAGCAATTTCACCTTTTAAAAAAGAAAATATAATAATAATAATGTGATTTGTATTTTCATTTAAAGTCAAAATGAAGCTTTAAAATTTCAAAATGTTACTCTTAATTAACTTACCGAGTTTTTACACGACACACTCCATATCCGTCATTTTCTGGTTTATAATGTTCTTTTTCACATTCAACACAATTACCTGTAAATTTTAATAAATATTTAGAATTAGTAACTATTGTGTACTTTAACATTTTAGTACCTTACATTTCAGAAACATGGCATGGTCAGTTGTTTTTTAATTGTGCATCACATTTGTGAAATTTTTTATGGTGTTGCTTGCTAGGAAATAAAATAATACCATTATAAAATTAAGTATCTCTACACTTAATGTGAAACTGTTTGTATTATTTCCACTCAATAAAATCAAAATGGCTGCCTTTTGAATGTTTTTGAATGTGTCTTATAGGTCCTCTTCAAAGTATAAAAGTTCGGAAGTTCTAGCATTGTATTTGTCAACATTTTACACCTTGCTAATACTCTTTGTGAAGATTTTAATAACTACCATTGTTGCTATTTTATGAAATTTTCCTTTGATTATTACTGACTGATAATTTCCTTTCTCAGCACTGTAGAGTGATATGAAAATTTATCGCTAGAAACTAAGGCAGGCTCTGAGCACTTGCTGTTGTCAATGAAATTAACAACATCATCATAGGTAAAATAGAGATAAACAGATATCATTGGTCATCTCAACTAGATTGCTTTACTCACTTTCCCCGTACCAACTGAAGCAAGAAAATCAATCTCGTTTAGATGACCAATGATAATCTATAATTTTTATCCATAAACAAAGACAGACTGAAATAAATTTACCATCATTATCCAGTTCATAACCAGCCTCCTTGCAATGCTTCGTGTCAAGCTGGCAGTTGTTTATGTCATTACCATAGTAACCATTGAACTTGTTACACAAACACTCTCCGTTAATCCAGGTGGTGTCAACTGCAAAAAATAGTAATTGTTCAGAGGTAAAGAGCTATGCATTAATTTCACTAAATTAAATTAAATAATTTATCAAACCTATATAATATACATAATATCAGGATCAATAGACCATTTCAAGTTTGTTGCATTTCCGCCAAAAACTTTGATTTAAGTAAACATCAAATGTGCGTTTAGGGGCATCATCACTTCCTTCCCATGTTGAGTGAGAGGTTAAAAAAATATGATGCTATATTGCACTAATTATTTGTCTAACTAAATTCTTTTAATAGATTGCATTTCCGTCAAAAAACTTGCTGAAAAAGTGCAGAAAACTCTTACATTTAATAGTTATTTTCTATTTTTTCGAATGTTTTATTAATTGAAATCATAATGGAATAGGTGATAAAGAAGAATAACATCTAGGAAAAATTCAATACTTTGAAATCCCCGACAGCCTTAGGTATGATTGAAAACCACCTCTGACTAAATCAAATAAACTGGAAATCTTATTATTCGGTGGAATCTTTTAGTCATGAACTTATTCAAGTGTAAGATTCTACAGAATATTTTTTATAAGAATTGAAATCTGATATACTTCAGAATTATTCCAAACTTACTTTCTGCACAGGTTGGCTTGGTAACACAGATATCAATATGTTCAAACCACTCTGATGTTTTTATTGTATCTTTGGTGTACTTCCCAGATGGACAATTCTTACAAGTATCATATCCATCATTGTATGTGCAAAATACAAACTGCTTACCTAAAAACAGAAAAAAAGTTTCAAATATTGTGTAACTAATAAAAATTTGGGGTCATCATTCGGTCATTATTTCTACTGGTTCAGGTTTATAGCTTTATTTTTACCGTCAATTACATAATATATCAAAATGCTATTATATCACCATTTTGGACAATAAAAATTGTTTTGATTTTGCATTTGCCCCAACATAACCTGGATGGCTCAACTGGTAAAAATATGCATTATTTTACTTATTTAGAGATCTTATCTATCTATCGTTTCTGGTCATTTTCTAGTTATTCAATAATTCTGTTACTTGTTTGCTAAAATAATTGAATAAAATTTGAGTATGGAAATGGGGAATATGTCAAAGAGACAACAGCCCGACCAAACAGCAGATAACAGCTGAAAGGTCACCAATGGGTCTTCAACCTGCAAGAAAATCCCACACCCTTGAGGTGGTCCTCAGCTGGCCCCTAAATAAAAATGTGTACTAGTTTCCATTTTCACTTCATACTTAACTCCAAAACATATAAATGAACCATTTATGCATGACTAACAAAGGCTAGAGGCTCTTGATTTTGGACAGGAGCAAAAATGTGGCGGCGTTAAACATGTTTTGTGAGATCTCAAACCTCTCCCTATAACTCTAGCCAATGTAGAATGAAGAAACACACAGTAATACGAACAGTAAAATTCAGTTTAAAAGATGTCAGAATAGGTAACAAAAAGAAACTAAGCATAATGAAAACGATGCTTACTTTCTGCACAAACAGTTGTATAACAACAGATTTTATTGCCAGTATTATTTATTCGCTGTACTTGACCGTCTTTACAAGGAATTCCACCAACTCTAACAACAAAAAGCTGAAAGAAAATGTGCAATTTCATTTTATTAAAAGATAGATGTGTATTGTGACAATATTAATAATGACCATAATTCTATTAATAGAAATATGCTTTTTAAAAGTAGTAGTCTATTTGCCAATAATTGATTTAATTCTCAGATATTGTGTACTTTTAGCACTGGTTGCTCTCCTTTGACAATTGTAAACTGGTTTTGTACCGTACAATATGGGCTTTGCTATCAATCAGCAAATATTTTACCAATTTTTAATAAATTAAAATAACTATTGATATCAAGTTTTTAACTTCTTAAAAACATACAGATGTATTATACATATAACGCACAAATAAATTTGGTATTTCGGCTACCTCTTTATTATCAATGAAAATGTATCCCACAATTCAATTATTGTGTTATCCTGCAATTTAATACAAATTCTTTAAATGCTTAGTTTTTGTAGCTTAAAATATCTGCTCCCTTATTGGAGAAGCTGGATTCCATTTTTTGTCTATCAAATTGTAGATGTACACTTATATTTGCGAAACACCTGGTCATAGGATAAATTTTACTATTAAGATTACCATTAAAATCAAAACTACTGCTGTTGTGATATTCCTTGCCATTGTTTCTTTTTCTTCTCATAACTGTCTTATATATTTCGTCAATCAGGTAGCTATCCCTAAAAAAAATGCTAATTAATCATCTTTCTATCACTAATCATAAAATATCATCTTCCTTCTATAATATATAGCATCACATCCATAATGCTATTTAAAATAAAATAACTTCAGATAGCAACACATTACCATGATCTGCTACAGGCTCTGGGAAGAGCATTGGTGTTACCTTAGTATACCTATGAATGGTCAACAGCATTTAGATGTTAAAGCAATTTAAAGACTGGAGGGCGGCAAAGATTTAGAATAATGTGTCCAGTAAGAAGATATGATTTCCTACAGACTACTACCTTGTTAACTAATTAAATATAGGAAGATGTGGTTTAAGTGCCAATGAGGCAACTCTCCATCCAAGTCACCATTTGTTAAAGTAAACCATTTAGGGTAAAAGTAAGGTCTTCAACATTGAGCCTTTAAATGGCTCACACCAAACAGCAAGCTATACTTGTAAGCTATAAAGGGCCCAAAAAATGACTAGTGTAAAACCATTCAAACAGGAAAGCAAACTATCTACCTTTTCAAAACAACAGAAACGAGAAACAATTATGAACCAAATCAGAAAAACACTTATGAACCTCATCAAAGAAGCAGAATAAAAATCTGGTCTAGTGTGTCCATTTACATGTTTAGTTCAAAACAGAGTTCTGAAACATGTTATTTAAAAAGTTCTCATCCTAAATATCCATTTAACTTGCAACTGGACATTAAACTACCATAATCATCATAATTAACATATATATGACTTGTTTATTCTCTTTTAAATGTTTAAATCATAGTTTCATAGTGATGAATTTGAAGAGCTGTTTTAAAAAAGTTATATCAGGTTTTGAGCCATGGAATTGCCAGGTAAAACTATAGTAATCCTGAGGTTAATTCTTCTTTACCAAGGTGATTTATTAGAGCTGATATATATTTCAGTACCTTAGCCAATTTTACATTTTAAATATATAGATAAGACTTAAAATCTTGTTGGTGCAATAAGTAATATTGAATTTATTTCACCCAATTATTAAAGTGAGTAATAAGTATTTGATTGGTATTTCAGATTTGTAGAAAACTTTGTGTTTATTTTGAACTAGTTGAACCCCATCTGAATCTTAAAATAAAATATGTCAAAAATTAATTTATAGAATGTCTGTAGAAGTGGTCCAAGGACACAGTTATCGTCCTTTGGTTTTCGTTGTCTACGAATATAGTTCCTAGTGTAAACAGTGTATAACTTGCATGTTTTATTTGATACACTAACCCAATTAATTTCTTGATATTAAATGCATGAAATATTAAGAAGGGGGATGTAATTACATGTTAAAAAAAATTTGGGTGCTGAATCTTTATGTTAAGTAGTGATTTGGTCCAGTTCAAAAAGGTCAAATTTTATCACGTCTGAGGCTGTCAAACTGAATTTTACACCCCCTTAACAAACAATTGTCAATATTTTGAGTTAGAGCTGGTAGAAGTTTCTATACTTTTGATATTATTTGTCTCACTGGTAGTACACTACACTGTAAAAAATCTTTTTGAGAAAGAGCAGGTGTGATTTTTGTCGAGCCTTCGACTTTAGTCGAAAAAGCGAGACTAAGCGATCCTACATTCCGTCGTCGGCGGCGTCGTCGGCGGCGTCCACAAATATTCACTCTGTGGTTAAAGTTTTTGAAATTTTAATAACTTTCTTAAACTATACTGAATTTCTACCAAACTTGGACAGAAGCTTGTTTATGATCATAAGAAAGTATCCAGAAGTAAATTTTGTAAAAATAAAATTCCATTTTTTCCGTTTTTTACTTATAAATGGACTTAGTTTTTCTGCGAGGAAACATTACATTCACTCTGTGGTTAAAGTTTTTAAAATTTTAATAACTTTCATAAACTATCCTTGATTTGTACCAAACTTGGACAGAAGCTTGTTTATGATCATAAGATAGTATCAAGAAGAAAATTTTGTAAAAATAAATTTCCACTTTTCCGTATTTTACTTATAAATGGACTTAGTTTTTTTGCCAGAAACAAAACATTCACTCTGTGGTTTAAGTTTTTAAAATTTTTATAATGTTCTTAAACTATCCTGGATTTCTACCAAACTTAGACAAAAGCTTATTTCTGATCATAAGATATTATTCAGAAGTAAATTTTGTAAAAAAAAATATTCACTTTTTCCGTATTTTACTTATAAATGGACTTAGTTTTTCTTCCAGTTAACATTACATACAGTCTGCAGTTAAAGTTTATAAAACATTTATTAGATTCATAAACTATCCTGGATTTTTTTACCAAACTTGGAAGCTTCTTTCAATCAAAAGACAGTATCGTGAGGGAAATTTTTATTGATGTTTTTCCTCATTTTTGTTGAGTCTGCGATTAACAGAAAAAGTAGGCGAGACACCGGGTTCCGTGGAACCCTTACAAATTTTTTTAATTTGAATTTATTGTCTTAAAGAAATGCACTACAAAATATCTGTGTTCTCGGGCCAAGTGCATCACTGGTGGACAAATGCAGTTTTGATTGTTTTTAATGCAATTTCTTAAAAATTCTATACACATAAATTTGTTTATAATGATGTTTTTGGTTTTTAAAAGATCTATATCGAGATTTTTTGGAGATATATTAATTAAGTTATAAAAGTTCAAGTGACATGTCAGATCAATTGCTTCTCTAAAATGCACTTATATAAACACTAGATACTTTAGAAGAAAAATGGAAAATTGTTACAACTGTTAATCTGTAATTTCCACTAAAAAAATTATAATGATGATATAATTGCACAATCCCAGCCACATAAAGATGTGTTATTACTTTAATAATCTAAGTTGTAGAAAAAAATCTTTAAATATATTTTAGCATTTTTGGAGAAATCAAAATACATGATGTTTAATAATTTTGTTAAAACGATATATTCTTGTGTACTTATTTGACAATGTTTATGCTGATTCAAGCTTGAGACATATCCACTTCTCTATTTAATGGAATTGCAACTCACAGAATTTGTATGCACATGCAATGTAAAATTATTATATTTATTCAATTTAATTATATATGTCATATATCTAATTACTTTTTCTTTTAAATCAAACACCACAATTACTTGCTTATCTACCACGTCACATTGTTGTGATTAAAATGGATGCAAGGATAAAAACTTATCCATTGAGCTATGATGGCAGCAACCACATCCTGATAATTTTCATCTTTCCAGTCAAAACTTTAGTGAATTTAAATATATGCAAACTATACTTTGCTTGAACACTTACCTTGGTTCTCATAAAAATTGCTAAATAATGTCTGTATGTCATGTGCACTAGGCAATTTGCAGAAATATTTATTGTTTACATAATGTATGCAGGATGTGTTTTAGAATATGTGCTAAAAATAGTAACAAGGTGCTTTCCTATGGTGATTTTTCTTTGTGGAAAGCCCACATTTTGCACAATGTAACGGTCATATCAATCAACATTGTATTTTTTCTTACCAATATTACTTTTTAATGATATGTATCATTTTATCAACCTGTCAGTTTTGCAAATTCTTTTATTCTTTTGTTTTCTTTGATTGGAAAATTTCCCGGGGAAAAAATCAATAAAGTGTACAATTATCTCCCTTGGTTGACTCTATCCCTGTCCTTTATTTGTCTGACTCTTATGTTAACGGACGCATTCCAGTCTACAAAAATCCCGGGTCTCACTAATTAGAGACAAGAAGACCAGAAGACTATTTAGCGACAAGAAAACTTAAAAAAATAGATATTTAATTAAATATATTACAAAAAAATGCATTGACATTAAAATTTTAATATAGGCTAACATTTTGTTGTTGTAATTATATTGATAGATGACTGAGAAATTAAACATTAGTTTTTACAAGGATTGATATAGTATACTATATAAATCCTTGGTTTTTATTAGATAAAATATGCCCCCTCCCCCAAATATGTTATAGATCATGTATGAACTGTTTTCCTTGCATTTGCGCCAATTTTTACAAAAATCCAATCTGTCATTTGCGCCACAAGGTTATATTTCATTTGCGCCAAAAAATAAAAATTACATTTGCGCAATTTAACAGGTAACTGCCACGGTTACATATAACGGCACAGGTAAATATATGTATTGCTCGGTACATCGTGAATAAGATTTTTTTCTTAATTTTTTAGAGTATTTGTAAAGCAAAATTATATCCGGGTGAAATTTGATCCGAGGAAAAAATGTCACAGTAGTTGTTGTTATTTTTTTATCCGGAGGAAACTATTTCCCTGGGATATTTTATCCTTTGTCGTGAAATTCTATCTGGGTAGTTAACTTATTGAATAGTTATTAGAAAAAAATTATCCTTTAAAAATACAATGAAATAATAATAGTGTATTTGAAATAAAGCGAAATTGTTAAAAAAAAATATATATTATAATGGGAAATAATTTCACAAATTATCCTTGAAAAAATTTCCGGAAATATTCAAGTCAATATAAAAAATAATATCATGATTAAATAAGGTTAGTGAAATTCATGTAAAAGTGAGTTGTTTTCAGATTTACAGTACAAATATAAATTTAAAAGTAAGGTAGAAATATAGTTGCATATTGCTACTGTTAACAGTAATAGAAGAATTTGATTATGATGATATTTTTAACTATATAAATAGTTTTGTCTGGGGACAGAGATGTAGTTGTTGATTGTATGGAAATCAGATAAATCATAGCATAACAATATATTGGAACAATAGCATGTTTAACAGCTGGATAGTTTTTACCTGTGAAATGTTATCTGTCTTATCAAATCAAGTTGTAAGTCATCTTTTTATATAAATGAATATATAAAAAATAAGATTCAAATAAAAATTTCGCTATAAAACATTTGTAAAATAGATTCAGAAATATATTATATTAATGTATTTAAAATATAAATTGCTCATAATTACCTCCCTTTGATAAATTATGCAAATTTAGTCTACCTTTGTGAAACATTTTATAATTATAGTCAGGTATATATTGATTTTGAGTAACTTACATAGTAGATAATGGGACTCTATTTCACACGGTTCTGTGAAATATAGTACGGCAAATATATACCGGTACATACTATCCGCATAACACAGATAGATTTTCACTCCTCTGGAAAAAATCAACCTGTGAAATACCATGCCTGGAAAAAAATTACCGGGACAAATTATCCTCAGGATAAAATATCACAGAGGAAGAAATAAACCGTTACAAATTGTATTTGAACACTAATATGAAAATTCTTTTATAAGAACGTATCAGTGGATAGTGCTTTCGTTGATTTCGGAAGAAAATATTTTATTATGCAATCAAAAACTGTGTATAAAGGTTAGTATTAATTTAAAAATGTCTTTTGAATAAAACTATATATTTTTATACTATTTAAAATTGAGAATAGAAATTTACCTGTAGTATTGGCGCAAATGAAATGCCAATTGGCGCAAATACAAAGCACCGGTCAAAGTTATGAATTAATGAGTCCAGATGACACTTGGTGGTTTGTCTGTGATCTGAACAATTTCTTTCAAAAAATTATGTTTGGCAGAATTAGTATTGATGACAGTTTGCATATTAGATCATCAGTAATATTTTGTTTGTTTAAAAGATTTTCTTTTAATCATTTATGGAATAACCGTTTCACAAATGATATCGGATATGTTCCTTACGTCGTAACTACAATCCCCTTCCCTTTCATGAATGTGATTCACCGGATTTGTTATCACACAAGCAACACGACGGGTGCCACATGTGGATCAGGATCTGCTTACCCTTCCGGAGCACCTGAGATCACCCTTAGTTTTTGGTGGGCAGTGGCGTAGCTTGCATGTATGCTCAGATGCTCAAGCATCCACATCATTTTGACAAAAAAAAATTTTTTTTCAATAATTATATAATGCAAGAGTTGTCAGCATATACACATTATGGTATCCGAATGTATATGAGAATATGAGAATAGCTTCCAATCATTTCCGATGCCGTATGCGTGGTTTTTCCTTCATGTGAACAAGATGGATAAAAAAATCTGAAAAATCATATCCTGATATCGTTTTCTGTGGCACGAAAGACGACGACTCTATTTGTAATGAAGTGTTTTTATTCCAGGACTCACGAATACCCTTTTCCATCTAGGTACAAATATTAATGTTGTTTTCAATAAAAGATCAGAGATCCAATGTCCCCCGCATCCAAGATACATTTTATGTACAAGACGGCAAAAACTAAACCAAGCACTTTTTCTTTTTTTTAATTTATATCTCGAGAGAAAAAGCTTCCAAACAAATACAATGAGATTTGCATTTATAATTTATATTTCCAAGGGGCATATATTGGTTAAAAATATTTGATCAGAATTTATATTCGCATTTGTGAAAGACATTGCTGCATGATGATATAAGTTTCACAAAAATCTGGCAAGAATTGTACAAATGACAGCGCTAACAAGACTGGACGGACGGACGCCAGGTATTTCCATATCCTCTCGCAGCAATGAGTTAAGACAAGTTATCAAAAACCCCATTGGGAGGCTCAAATTCCAGGAAAGGAGGGGGGGGGGCAAACTCCGAAACAGTGGTGACATCTAGCTACGCTTCTTTACAGAGAAAGGGAAGTATGACCCGAACGATAACGCTGTATGGAGTTTGGGGGGGGGGGGGTCACTTCGGTTCCTATATTCCGAAGTTCCATATACAGAAGTGCCGCTGTAATGGGTTTGTTTTTGAGATGTCAAATATAAGATTTGGTGTGAAACTTTTACATTAAATATTTCTGAATTTTATGAAGGTAGACAAGTTCATAAATTCTGTTGGAAATATAATGTATACTGGTGGGTATTTTGAAACTAAACGAAAATCTAACCAGTGTCGGATTCTAGGGGAATACACTGACATGCATACAGGAAAAATTTAATTTTTTGCATTAAAAAGTCCCAAAAATTCGCATCCACATCGTTTCTACCCTGGCTACGCCACTGGTGGGGTTCGTGTTGCTTATTCTTTAGTTTTCTATATTGTGTCATGTGTACTATTGTTTGTCTGTTTGTCTTTTTCATTTTAAGCCATGGCGTTGTCAGTTTATTTTCGATTTATGAGTTTGACTGTCCCTCTGGTATCTTTCGTCCTTCTTTTACATGATACTTTACGTGATAAACATATTTTGAGTCACGTTGCTGATGTTTAGAGTCAAAGTTATCAGCAATAAAAAAAAATACTGATTTATACAAGGATTTGTATAGTTAGACTATATAAATCCTTGATTTACCAGCTTCTATCTCTGGTCTAACTGACGATTTAGTTATTTTAGTGTTACAGGATAGGTACCTATGTATTCTGCAATTACTTTACATAGTTTCTAGACTGAGATTGACAAGGCATTTTTTCGAACCAGCTGATTTTTTTCTTGTAAGAATTACTTCTTTTCATCAGAGACATATATTATAGGATTAAACACATTTTTTCTAGAGGTTATTGATGTGTAAACCGGGGCGATTGACTCACAAACTGAATAAAAGTCCGAAGGACTTTTATGTTGAGTTTGTGAGTAAGAGCCCCGGTTTACACATCAATAACCTCTAGAAAAAATGTGTTTAATCCTTATAATTCTTCAGCCAAACATTTTTTTGTTGATGGCTACTATATATATTTACCACTGATCAAAAGCACAATGGCAAGTCGTAACTAAGGAGTACGCCGCCATCTTGACTTTCTAAAAACCATAAATGTCCGATAAATACAACGGAATCTTAAATGAAAAAGCACCTACCTCAAAAACTTCATTTTAATTAAATTTTATCCGAATTTGAAGCGTACACGTAACGAAATAATCTTTCCCTTGAAAAATTCCATTCGTATGACGTCATGTTTTGCCATGACGTAAATTCGCCAAATCCTTCATGAAATTTCGCGGAATTTTATTAAATTTAATTTTTGTACATTTTCGAAGCTTTAGTGCAATAAATTTATTTCTTTTTTTGTTATATATGCACTAGAATAGTCACAACTGTTATCCAATTGTTTTTTAATCTCAATTTGCTGAAAATCCCGGGATCACTGCAAGCTTGTGTATCGCGCACGAATAGATTACAAAAGTAGTTTCGGAAACATGGTTTATCGAAGTGTAAACTTAGAGAAAAATTCTAATTGACCAATCCCATTCAAGTATTTATTGATATGCAAATCATATAAGAATTATATCTGTATATATGTCTCTGTTTTCATAGAAGAATAATGATGAACAAATTATAATTATGGTTGGAATAAAGGACGTGTGTATTGCTACAATAACATCCAATTAACACCTATAACTTCGTACACGCGCCAGACTATACAATTACACACGTCTATCAACGTCATAATTTTGTCTTTAATTACATAGTTTAATATTCAATCAATTTTAAACTATGCAAAAACATGGAAATTATCGTTTAATAAGTGATCATATTAAAGTCAATACACAAAATAAAATATTCACGTTTAAAAAACTTGTTCTTTTATGGACACTGATTGATCATTCACGAATAATGCATTTAGCAATCAGTCAGTTTATTATATTTTAGACAAAGAGAGTGTAAAAAAAATAAATTAAAATAAAATATAATTGTTCTAAAACACAAGTGCATGTAAAAATTAATATCATAATATCACAGGGAAATTTCTATATCTATCACATATGTCAATATAATAAAAAAAAAAGAAAAAAAAAAGAAGGAAAATCACTTCATTACTGCCCGTATATTAAAATTAAAATGTCAATGTATATTTTTTTATATATTTATTTTAATAATAATTTTCTTAAAAAGCGGCACTAGCTGTTAAATTCATGTTCACCAATTTAATACAAAATCTCACATTTTATTTATAACAATGTAAAACATTTATCCAAACTATTAAAAGTCTAAATTAAATAATATACAGGACACGAGCATGAAAATACGTAGCTTCGTTTCCTCTGTATTTTAGTCCAGACGCCATCTAATTAATTATCGAGCTGACCCCTAAAGTCATGCGATGACATGATATAAGCGATGTAAACATAAACATAGATATAAATAGATCAAGCAAACTCGTGCTGTTGGATTATTATCGGTCTATTTAATTTCATTTTATAGATGAAAAATAAATGTTAAATAATCGTTTTTCCTATATAAGAATGAATTTTTGTGGATCGAATCAGTCCATCAAATGATTAACCTTTGTTTCACTTTCAATGTTGACATTCTTTTCCTTTAAATAACTTAAAACATATAATTCACGTGATATCCATCTCAAGCTAAGGGGTTAAATTGAAGTTCACATGAATACGGGTTCAATGAGGTCGAATTATTCACTTGCAAGTGAATAATTCAAAATCAATGGGTTTTTTTTAGCTTATTTTGACAAAATTGAACCATACTGGCTGTTAAAAGCTAATTATTATTTCACTATTTGCATTTCATTATTGATATGCTAGTGCCCCTTTAAAGTTTTCTTGTACAATTTATCCTTCTAGTCGCTTATCGACGCTTCTTGTCGCTTCCTGTTGCTAATTGGTGAGACCGAAAATCCCCTTTTCTTAAAATAGAAGGCTCGTCATCTTTACTTTTTCCGTCTCGGTAACCGGTAGGGGTAAACCTTTCATCTAATTCCACTGAAAATCATGACTTTTGGACATTCCTATGTCACTTCTTCAAGAGTGGCGTTTCATTTTTGATCTCATCAAAGGTTGGTAGATCTATTCAACACATATATATTTAAAAGGTTTTTAAGGTTCATCATAACATAACAATTTATGAATGGACAAAATTATGGCTGTGTTCAGATCTCAAAAACTACTCTGAGTACAGACTAACCTGTGCAGTTGGAAAAGTTTTAAGACCTGGCATCCACTAGATATATAAAAGTTAAATGCATTTTGTGTATCAGAAAGATAAAAAAGAAAATTATTTTGATGCAGAAGGTGAAAAAATGAATACACTATTAACTGATTAACATTCATCAAGTCTTAGTGAAATAATGTTCATTCCGTAGGTACTTAAATCACAATAGGGCTCTTCACGGTTAGTTCGGCAATATTGGATAGGGGGCAGATTTTCATAATAGAGGTAAAAATGGTGTGAAAAATACGGGAAAACATCATTAAAACAGAGCTGTTGCTTGGAAACACACATAGGATTTCCCACACTTTCATACCATTTCCACCTCCTTCCAAAAAATCTGCCCCTATCCAATATGGCCGAACTAACCGTGAAGAGCCCTATTCCCTAATGACAGCAGCTAGTGCTGATTGTCAATTTTGATAATTCAATTTGCTGCATAAATCGTGCAATATAGCATCATAGTTTTCCAATCACTCGCTCAACATGGGAGCGGAAGTTACGGTGCCCCTAAATGCACAAATGATGTTCCCTAGAATCCAAGTTTTTGACGGAAATGCATCAAACTCGAAAGTTGTCTATTCCTTCAGATTTTTGGACATAGCAAATGCCAGGTAGTAAAACTTGTTGGCACTGGCTAGTAACAATAAAATTGAAATGTAACAATGAAAGCATTAGTGAAAAATTGAAGTATAATATTTATGTCTATGGTTACATCTATCTATTAAATGACGAGCATAATTGACGATTTTTTTCCGGTGAAGTACAAACACGAAAGTGGTCTATTGAGACCTCTTATATGAAATCAGGGACAGTCTATTTTATTCATGTGAATATGGCTACATATCTTTTCTTCAAAGAGAAATGAAGAAGTCATTAATTTTCTCTGATCTGTGGACATTTCATATTTGGAAAGAAAGAGTTATAGTGTTAAGCTAAACTGTACTGCAAATTCCTAAATCACTGTTGTAATTTCAACATTTCATGGATAAAAATTAGCTTCAAAGCATGTATCTCTTTATATCAGTATATTACTAAATACTACATGTACTATCATACAATAGCACAGGTAAAAAAAAACAATGATACTTACTGGTAGCCATTATTAGTTGTAAAACACATTTCTTCAGATTGCAGTCAAAGTTGACATGATAATTTCTTGAACAGCTAGTATATATAGATATGCATACAGTAGTTCTCGTTTTGTTTATATAGATTAGACCGTTGGTTTTCCCGTTTGAATGGTTTTATACTAGTAATTTTGGGGCCCTTTATAGCTTGTTGTTCGGTGTGAGCCAAGGCTCCGTGTTGAAGGCCGTACTTTAACCTATAATGGTTTACTTTTTATACGACCGCAAATTTTGAAAAAATTTTCGTCGTATATTGCTATCACGTTGGCGTCTGCGTCGTCGTCGTCGTCGTCGTCGTCGTCCGGCGTCCGAATACTTTTAGTTTTCGCACTCTAACTTTAGTAAAAGTGAATGGAAATCTATGAAATTTTAACACAAGGTTTATGACCACAAAAGGAAGGTTGGTATTGATTTTGGGAGTTTTGGTCCCAACATTTTAGGAATTAGGGGCCAAAAAGGGCCCAAATAAGCATTTTCTTGGTTTTCGCACTATAACTTTAGTTTAAGTTAATAGAAATCTATGAAATTTTGACACAAGGTTTATGACCACAAAAGAACAGTTGGGATTGATTTTGGGAGTTTTGGTCTCAACAGTTTAGGAATTAGGGGCCAAAAAAGGGCCCAAATAAGCATTATTCTTGGTTTTCGCACAATAACATTAGTTTAAGTAAATAGAAATCAATGAAATTTAAACACAATGTTAATGACTACAAAAGGAAGGTTGGTATTGATTTTGGGAGTTTAGGTCCCAACAGTTTAGGAATTAGGGGCCAAAAAGGGACCCAAATAAGCATTTTTCTTGGTTTTCGCACCATAACGTTAGTATAAGTAAATAGAAATCTATGAAATTTAAACACAAGGTTTATGACCATAAAAGAAAGGTTGGGTTTGATTTTGGGAGTTTTGGTCCCAACATAATAAGGGGCCCAAAGGGTCCAAAATTAAACTTTTGTTTGATTTCATCAAAATTGAATAATTGGGGTTCTTTGATATGCTGAATCTAACTGTCATGACTGTGTATGTAGATTCTTAACTTTTGGTCCCGTTTTCAAATTGGTCTACATTAAGGTCCAAAGGGTCCAAAATTAAACTTAGTTTGATTTTGACAAAAAATGAATCAGTTAGGTTCTTTGATATGCTGAATCTAAAAATGTACTTAGATTCTTGATTATTGGCCCAGTTTTCAAGTTGGTCCAAATCGGGGTCCAAAATTAAACTTTGTTTGATTTCATCAAAAATTGAATAAATGGGGTTCTTTGATATTCCAAATCTAACTGTGTATGTAGATTCTTCATTTTTGGTCCTGTTTTCAAATTGGTCTACACTAAAGTCCAAAGGGTCCAAAATTAAACTTAGTCTGATTTTAACAAAAATTGAAATCTTGAAGTTCTTTGATATGCTGAATCCAAAAATGTACTTAGATTTTTTATTATGGGCCCAGTTTTCAAGTTGGTCCAAATCAGGATCTAAAATTATTATATTAAGTATTGTGTAATAGCAAGTCTTTTCAATTGCACAGTATTGCGCAATGGCAAGAAATATCTAATTGCACAATATTGTGAAATATCAAAATTTTTTTTAATTAGAGTTATCTTTCTTTGTCCAGAATAGTAAGCAAGAAATATCTAATTGCAAAATATTGTGCAATAGCAAGATTTTTTTTTAATTGGAGTTATCTTTCTTTGTCCAGAATCAACTTAAATCTTTGTTATATACAATATACAATGTATATTCACTTTTTACTACCAACTGATAAATTAAAATAATCTTTACCATTCAGTGATAACAAGCAGTTTTTTTACATCTTAATATTTTATGATGTATTTAAATGAGTAGTTATTGTTGCAAACTCCATTAGAAATTTTAATTGAGATTAGTTTTGGAATAAGGGAAAGGGGGATGTGATTAAAAAAATTGGGTTCAATTTTTCTCATTTGAAATTTCATAAATAAAAAAGAAAATTTCTTCAAACATTTTTTTGAGAGGATTAATATTCAACAGCATAGTGAATTGCTCTAAGAGAAACAAAAATTTTAAGTTCATTAGAACACATTCATTCTGTGTCAGAAACCTATGCTGTGTCAACTATTTAATCACAATCCAAATTTAGAGCTGAATCCAGCTTGAATGTTGTGTCCATACTTGCCCTAACTGTTCAGGGTTCAACCTCTGCGGTCGTATAAAGCTACGCCCTGCGGAGCATCTGGTTTAAATTGTTATTTGGATGGAGAGTTGTCTCATTGGCACTCACACCACATCTGCCTTTATCTATATAATCACATCTTACTATACATATTTCAGGCATTTAGCATGAACCATGCATCCAGTCCTAAACATAACACATGTGCATAACACATATTCAAATGTTTATGTCAATACAATATTTATAAACCTGAATTCCAATCTCCCCTCTTGAAACCCATGGAATTGACAGCAATTAACTGATTATATTTTGTTTATTGTAGATATTCTTTTTTTACAAAATGATACCAAAATTGAAGAATAATGAGGGAAAGAATAAAGGATATTGCATGTATTTGTATTTGTGTGGTAAGATTGTTTAATATATAATGGGGGTCTCATTGGGGGGGTTCCGATCCCAGATCCCGCTTACTGTTTTGTCAGATTCCTGTATCCCGCTTACACCATTTGTACACTATGTAACTAAGCAATTCTCATTTTTTTGTCATTTCCCGGGTCCCGCAAGACCTCATTTCCCGATTTCACAACACAATAATTTGACTTTCATGTGTCACGCTTACAAAAAATCTGCAATCCCGTGTCACGCTAAGACCCCAATGAGACCCACTATAATGATTACAAATGATATATTTCTGACATTGTATACATGTGGCCTTTATATTATGAGCACATTTTTCTTTACACATTAAGTTATATACCAATGAAAGCTATTCAATCACATACGGCCAATTGTAATTGCTTTTTTTTGGTCATGATAACTATATATTAATTCTTAAATCAAAAGATCGATCCTATTGATTTTGAAACCAATACCTCAAAGCTTGAGGTCGTAGACAGTTAAATTGTTTATTATTAAAAGTCTTATGTTAATATAAAAAAGAAGATATGGTATGATTGCCAATGAGACAACACTCCACAAGAGACCAAATGACAGTGAAATTAACAACTATAGATCACTGTACAGCCAACAACAATGAGCTAAACCTTTACCCAATAGTCAAGCTATAAAAGGCCTTGAAATGACAAATGTAAAACAATTCAAACGAGAAACTATCTACCTAATTTATGTACAAAAAATGAACGAGAATTAAGTATGTTAAGTTTTTTAGCTGATTCATGTACAGGTATATCCAAACTATTGTTTTCATATAGAAATTGTTACTTCTTTTTAATATGCCTGTCCCTCTTCCTGAATTATTGACTTTGATTAATGTCGCTTTTAGAGAATTTTTACTATTTTAAAACGGCATTGTGTACCTCCTCATCTTAATGGTGTTCTACAAGTTTCTTATAACTAACAAGTGATATTCAATCATTCATGCTGCAGAGTGCAGATATAAAATTGCTTAACCAGTCAAATTTGTGATTTTGCTACAGAACCAGTAAGACATGTCTCTGTATTTACAATAAATTGTTTATTCTTTCAGTTTATTTTTATTAACCAATGTTCATGTATCAGCATAGCGCTTAAACAACAACAAGGTTGTCAGAAAGACCAAGTGGAAAGATTTTACAGAGGAAGAAATTTCTGTTGTTATCCTATTAAATGTCATCCAGGTCAGTTATTTAAAAGTAATTTAGTTTTTGTCTTGCCTTGACGGAGTCAAAAAGCGAGACATAGGTATGCTGTTTCCGGTGTTGGCGTCAACAATGTAGTTTGTAATTAGGTGTAATTTATTGTGAACGGCAAGTGGTAGGTCAATCATATTTGGTATGCAGTTGTATAAGCATTGGCACATGAGATTATTTGGCCCTGCCCCCTCAGTCATGGTCTATTGACTTCCAAACTTTTGCTTATTTTACATGTATTAGTTTGTGATTAGGTCAGTTTATGGGTAACCACAAGTGGTAGGTCAATGATATTTGGTATGCAGTTGTATAATCATTGGCATATCTCGTTTCCTTGGAGATGATTTGACTCCGCCCCCTTAGTCATGGTCTATTGACTTTGAAAATTTTTCTAAGTTATCATGTAATAGTTTGTGATTATGTCAGTTCAAGGGGCCCATTAGTGGTAGGCCAATGTTAATTTATTGGCATTTGCAAGTATTGTTTCCATGGAGATTATATAGCCCCCTCTTCGTGGTTCATTGACTTTAAAACTTTTACACAAGTTAATGTTTGTATTAAGATTTGGGAACGACTTAAAATAAGTTAATGGTATTTGGTATGCAGTTGTATTAGCATTGGCACATTTCATTTACATGGAGATTCACAACAGTTTTGCCATATAACTCAGTCATGGTTCATTGACTTTGAATATTTGCATAACTTGTGTAAGATGTTAGAGTATTGCTATTTGGATTTCTACATTTGAATAATCAAAATTACAAAAAGGCGAGACATATCTCTGTGATAACAGTTTATAATTATAAGCCTTTTGTATTAAGAGGAAACCTGTGTTGTGTCAACTATTTAATCACAATCCAAATTCAGAGCCGTATCTAGCTTGAATGTTGTGTCCATACTTGCCCCATTATGTTCAGGGTTTCGAACTCTGCGGTCGTATAAAGCTGCGCCCTATTCTTTAAAGAAATAAATTTGCTCATAGTTTATAAATTATTTCTTTTCTCTTAACTAAACATAGATAATATGAAAACAACACTTACTTAAATATTACATGTAGAGGAGACCAACATTATTCACAAACTTGGACTTTATCATTTTTCTTTGCAATATGATTTTCAAGAAATTGGTATTTCTTTATTTTATTCTTTAACCCAACCATATTTGGTTTTGTTTCATTTAATTTACATTTATATATATAATTAACAACTATAGGTCACCATACGGCCTTCAACAATGAGCACCCATACCGCATTCTCGTCAGCTATAAAAGGCCTTGATATGACAATGTAAAACAATTCAAACGAGAAAAATAACGGCCTTATTTGTCTAAAAAAATAACAAAAAACAAATATGTAACACATAAACAAACGACAACCACTGAATTACAGGCTCCTGACTTGGGACAGGCACATACATAAATAATGTGGCGGGGTTAAAATGTGTTTTACTTGTTACTCTATGGTTATCAACACTGCACAAAATTCAAACTGTATAGTACTGAGCTGAAAAAGCCCCAATGATAACTGAAAAAGTTGAAAAAATTCTTAGTGAAATCTAGTTAATGACCTGATTAAAGCAAATTACATTACCCTGGTATACCAAATGCACTTTTGACAGTCAACAACCGGTGAAAATCACTGAACTACTGAGTGAGGCTTCTGATCTGAGACATGTACATAAAGATGAGGCTGGGTAAAAATTGTTTGTCAGCCCTTTACCCTTTCGCAATATGATCCATATATTTAATTTATATAAGACATGGAAAATGTCCATCACAAAAATTACGGTAAGTCAAATTCCCAATTAAATCAATTTCAAAAATGATTTAATTCTCTATTTAAACCTCTTTTTCAGGTCAAAAGTTTGACTTCTGTAGAACAAATAACGGACATGACACTTGTCAGAACTGTCCTGATGGGTTCAGCCATAAGGATTTTATTGATACTGCAACATGGCGTTATTCTAAAATAGATCCATGTGTACCTGTAGAGGATTGTTCTGATTATTGTAAGTTTTTATGGTTTTAAGAAATATGTATAGTAAATTCAGAAATTATTGTGATGTTTTTGTTATTGTGAAAAATGCGACAAGGTTATAATCGCAATAATTTTAACTCACATTTTGAAATTTTTTACATGAACTAAACATTTGTCTCAATATAGCAACAACAAAATTTTTTTTTTTTTTTAAATCGCATTTTAGTCTAAAGTGACTAAGTTGCAATATAAAGAAATACACACAATAATGTAGTAAATTTAAGTTGAAGGTCTATCATCACCATAATTTATTTCTTCAAATATAATTTTCTTACATTGGAACATTGCCAAAATGTAGATTTTACTATGTATTATTATACAAATGAAAAGTAAAGTGCTATTTTTCCAGTTACAAGTTGTAAAAAATTGCCCACTTTTGCATACATTTTTCATAAAAAAAATACTTTTTTGTAAATAAAAAGAAATCTATGGGATAGAGTTTTAAACAAAATATGAGAAATTAGGTAATTATTACTATTTATCAAACTTTTCTATAAAAGCTACCTCTCCTTATATGGCTAATTAAGTTAAAAGAAAATTGATTCAAACAATAACAAGTATTTGGTATTTGTTTAAACAGTCTAAATAATGCAAAAAACATTAAATTAAATTAAACAGTGTGCCACTTCATTTGTGGGGGAAATTTATTTGATTATATATAGCATTACTGAAGCATGACTGGAGTGGGCCCCTCACAGGCAGTCAGTTGTTCTCAATTATAGAAATTTCTGGATCTGCCACTGGAGAATACAGTTAATCTACAGTTGAATAAAAGAGATGCAGATCTCCTTTTGAATCCCCCTTTCCCGCCTTTCCGTTGACCAAATAATCATAGGCATGTCTGATTGGGGTTTAGAATGATGACTTTCCATATTTAGTATATTAGTACAAATATTGCTATTGCCATACTTACAGCTTCAGTGTCTATTGATTACTGCAAATCATGATTTGTTTTCTGTTTAAGCTGATTTAATAAAAGAAAATGAAGAGTGTGTTTGTGACAGAACAAGAGGTTATTATGGAAGAGACAGACATAATTGTGCTGCTGACCTTAATTGCAAGAAAGCAGGATTTGAAATGGATCAAGATGGTACATATTATTAGTCTCACACTTTCTTCACACAAAAATTCTTCCAAAAAAATATGTTAATGTTGAACATTTGATGAGAGAAAGAAAATACTGATAAAAGAGGAATTGCTTGATTGAAAAAAAAAAACTATGTTCATAATTACTTTTTTCAATCTTAAATATTTTAAGACATTTTGTTTCCAAAAATAAAATTGCAGAGTTGCACAAATTTCTAAATGTGATGGTATAAGGAGCCAAATAATGAAATAAAAAATGAATCCTGAAGGTTGAATGAAAAAGTAAGAAAACAAATATTGCAACCTCCAGAAATCTGAATATATATGCATAAGCAACAATAGTCAACAATGCAATTAACCATACTTTTTAATCAGCAATAACTGAACCTGACATAATAAATTTGAAACTATTCATTCAAGAAACCATTTATTTACACTTACAGCCTGATTAATGCAAAAAAAATAAACGAAAAACATTTATGACAGACATCAACCAATGCCAACCACTGAATTACAGGCTGCTTAAAAATGCTTGTGCCGTCTTTTTCTTAAACTTATTTCTTCAAACTAATTTTTTATTCCTTTACTTTCTTCTATGGTGAGTACTCCATTATCATGCAGTTTACTTTCCCACAATTTATGTACTCACATTGATGAAAACTAATTCCCTATAAAATAAGAGACGGGGTCTAAATGTGACACTATTCACCATAGACCTAATAGATGTAAGCATTTATAGCTCACTGTTCTTTCTTCAACCAAGTAAATTTGTTTTGAAAGTTATTAAAATAAAAAAAATGCTGAACTCCAAGGAAAATTCTAATTAGAAAGTTCCTTATCAAAAGGCAAAATCATAAGCTCAAATACATTAAACAAATGGAGAACAACTGTCATATTCTTGAATTGGTACAGGCATTTCCTGATATTAAACTTTCACAGTTTGTTTAAACTTTGTTCTTGATTTTCCTCCCTGTCTCTTGAGTATATATTATCTTGGTGAATTAATGTATAATTTGACTTGATGAAATATATTTACATGCTTACATAAAAAATTCACAGCACATTAAAAATGTTCTGATTTTCTTAGCATAAATTTATGTATCATTATATACTAACAGGAAAGTGTTTTAAGTGTGGTGAGGAACAATTCAAAATTAAAGATGACTACAGTTTATGTATAAACAAGACTAGGTTTGTAAATTAATTTATGAGAAAATAAAGGCAACAGTAGTATACCGATGTTCAAACTCATAAATCCATGGACAAAAAACAAAATCGGGGTAACAAACTAAAACTGAGGGAAACGCATTAAATATAAGAGGAGAACAACGACACAACACTACAATGTAACACACACAGAAACGGACCAAGCAACAGACAAAATCCCACGAGAATAACAAATATAACATAAAAAAAGACCTTTTTTCATTGGTTGAAAACTAGCTATTGTCATGAAATTTAGTGTCATTTTTAAGATTCTAAAAATTCCTGAAATTAAGTAATTTGACTTCATGCCAACTTTCTTCACCATGTGAGGGCCATTTACATCTGTTGATCACTCATTAACTTTCTGTTTACTAAATTTTTAATTTTTATGCCCCCACGGTAGCAGAGTTCCCTTGTCCGTTTGTAAGTCCGTACTTCTAAAAATTGGTTTCTGTTCCCTAACTTTAGTTTGCCTCAACCAAATATTAAGAAACTTTTACACAATGTTTATTACCACAAATCACAGATCAAGTTTGAATTATGATGGTGTCACTTTTACCGTTCTAGAGTTATGTTCCTTTATAAATAGAAAATCTGCAGATTTTTTTGTTTCTGTTCTCTTACTTTATTTTGCCTCAACCAAATGTTTGGAAACATATACACAATGCACATTACCACAAAACATAGATCAAGGTTGAATTTTGGTGTTGTCTCTTTTACTGTTCCAGAATTATGCCCTTTAACAAATGAAAACATTTATGAATTTTTGGTTTACTTTCTCTAACTTAAGTTTGCCTCAACTAAATGTTATGAAAACATTTACACATGCTTATTACCACAAAACTCAGATCAAGTACACATTTACACATCACTTTTACAGTTCTTGAGTTATGTCCCTTTATAACATTATATACATGATGTAATCTGTACATCTGTCTCAAATGATTTCTGTTGCCATAGTAACAAACTTATACATCTACCTACACCATTTCCAGGTGTACACATGGTCAAGAAGTTGACTTCAAAGGCTCTCACACCGCAGACAGAACATGCCGAATGAGAATACAAAAACCAGAAATTCCAGCCACAGTAAAACCTACCATCAAAGAAACCAACAAAACAAAGTTTGATAAAGGGGATAGAAGTAAAAGCATGGTAGAAAAAAATACAACTCTTGGTAAGAAAACCATTTAATAATCTTTATGAATAAATTGAATAATGCTGGGATTCTCAAGAAAAGAGATGGATAATAGCTATTTCTCAAATTCAGACATGTGACAGAGTTGTCAAGCCACAACTGGAGATATTTTATCGACCTCTTTATCGACGTAAAAAAAGAAGATAAGGGGTTTTCAAATATTTATTCATTATGTATAATTCAAGATAAAAGTGATCAGCCATCTTACATAGTTGGCAAAAAGCATCTCTGATTAAGCTACATTGTCAACTTTGCTACCACTACTGAACATGCTTGTAACAGAAGGTGTTAAATTGAGCCTAGAGTTGTAGGCTTGCTGGTTGGTAGCTGTTTCCAAAAGTTTGGTCAAGTCATTAGGGCCAGCTTTCCATGAAGTGTAGTAAGCATGGTCTTGACCCTTGGTACTGGATCTGCACAATTTAAATTCAAATCTCCAGACAGAGTTGAATTTGGCCAGATACTTGTCTTCTTTTATTTGCTGCTTGGGTATTTGGTGATAAAAAACTGGGGTGCGTCTAAACACTGCTAAGGAGTCCTTAGTGCACTAAGGACTTATAACATGCCACTAAGGACTAGATGGGGTGCTGTTACATGTGATTTCTTTTCATATTATGGTAGAGAATGATATTTAATGCATAAATTTCAATTTTTGTAGAAAAATAATCATAGATAAATAAGATATTCAACATTATTTACACACGTGCCCGTATTTCTTTGATGTGCCAAAAATCAATGAACCGTTTGACACGTGTCAAATTACATAACTGATTACACGGAAATCATGGTATTTGTTGTGTTTAATGGACAAGATTGGTAAAGTTGGATACTAATAAATGAATTGTTGAAATGCTATTAATGTGGTTTTTAACAGAATGAAGAAGTATTTTGTAATTATTTCTTGTAAATAATAAATTTGTCTCCAGAACAATATATTATATCTATTGAAGGTTTTTCAATTAGATGTTCATATTAATAAATGACAGAATATATATATTTCTTTTAAATATTTTAATTCACATTTATATATATATACATACATATATTATACAGATATTTTCATAGCACTGAATATAAGACATTTAAATGTTCAAAATCGCGGCTGTGTTCGGGCAACCCTAGGTATTTTTGTCTGGCACAGTTTCTTGGCAAGTCTTTGGGGTAATGGCATGGTAAAGTCATACAGAGTACTTGCCACAGTTTTTTCTTTTTCTGTAGTCAATCTTGACTTGTCACTGTCTTTCATAAGTTTATGAAAAAGACGATCTTTTTGATCAGCTGATTTTGTAAGCCAGCATTGATACAATAATTGGTGGCGCTTATAGTATCCAAACAGCAGGTGATTGCCTTGGCTGTACAGTGCTCGTCTTAAGTCGGCTAACTTCAGCTTGACTAGTTCGTGGAGAATTTTCACAAGTTCTGATATGCCTTTTGGTTTCCAGTTTATCGCCGTTTTGAACACATGATTTATTGATTCACAATTGTTATTTGTCCATAAATGATTTTTTTTTCAATTCAATCGTTATTTTTACTAGCAGTAATAGACAGTGGAAAAATAAAAATCATGATTGATAGTTTTTTTTGGAATTTACTCATGTTTTAGTGAAGCCATTTGTATATACACGCATCTTTGACGGAATTAAAATAAAAACAAAAAAGTTATAAATATATTTATTCATTTTGTCTTCATGTCTCTTACATAAACATTTTACCAAGCTGACCACACTCTTACTTATTAGTTGGCGCACATCAAAGATAAAACCTATGGCAAATAACTTTGTCGGGAAATAAATAGAACAAAAGCAAAATTATTTGTCCTTTTAATCATTTTAAATAAGAACAACACATTTTATTATGATAATCAAGTATTAATCTTTTCGATACAATTGTTAATTACTTAAATTAAAGAATATGATTGTTTCATCAGTTGTTATATTATTTGGCACGTGTCAATCGGTTCATTGATTTTCGGTATATCAAAGAAAAATGGGCACGTGTCTAGAAAATGTTGAATATCTTTTTTATTTATGATTATTTTTCTATAAAATTTGAAATTTATGCATTAAATATCAATCTCTAACATAACATGTCAAAATTACACGTATAACAGTAGTCCTTCTAGTCCTTAGTGGCATTGTAAAGTCCTTAGTGCACTAAGGAGTCCTAAGCAGTGTTTAGACGTACCGAAAAAAACGGTTTGCATTTTGTCAAATTCTAAAACTTCAGAATAGTCCAAGACAACTATACTTATATAGGTATTCCATTGGCTTGGATAGAAAACAAGCCATATTTGAGTTGATTTCATTTGTCTTTGAGGTTCAGTAAATGTTCCATGTTTTCAACAGCTTCAAATAAATCATTGTTTATAGTCAATTTAATCCTTTGTCAGTATTTCACTTTTAATCAACCAGGCTTGTGTCATAAACTAGCTAGTTAATCACAAGGTAATTGCCTATTATCTTTAATTTATTGTTGTATATACAATGTACAGTTAATTCCTAAAACACCTCAGGCTGATTTGACCTATTTTACGTCCTCATTTGACCTTTTTGACACAATAGGAAACCTCCGTTTTCTTGGACTTTCCCATATCAATTTCAAGTTTCTCTGACTTTTTCTCTGTCCCCATTGATTTTGTAAACAAAAATGTGTACTGAAAATTTTACAAGGTTAGCATTTTAAAAAAGTGGAAGATTTCAAATTTTAACAGGAGGGATGGAAGAGGGTCTGAAAAGCGGGATATTTTGACTCCCGCCAGAAAAATCACATGTATGCAAATTCTTGATTTTTTTTTTATGAGAAACAGATTGAACCTCTGAAACTCGACAATAAATTATATTAAACAATCTTTGCACGATTCATGTTTTAGATACGAAAATGTAATTGTCTTGAGAGAAAAACTATGGTATAACACTTGATGCAGTGGTAGAATCTATTTGCTGGCCTACAACTGTGTAGAACCCAATAAAAAAAATAATCACTTCCTTAAAAGGTACACAACATAACTATTTTAAATATCATGGATTTCATAAGTATGATATTTAAAAAAGAAATTATGAATATCAGCAGTTATATGATGTTGTTCTAGACACTGAAGCAAATTTTAAAAAATATATAATATTCTAACTTAAACATAAAGACTTTACTTCATCCGATGCAATTGAAAATAGTACATGCATTATAAATGCAAGATATTAATATTATAAAGAATATCCCCCAATAGTTGAAGTGAATTGCATATGTTGAAAATTAAAATGTATGTTGTAGTTGTTCCAGATTTGGAGAGGCCAACAAAAGAGATCTCTAAACATAGCAGCCCTGGACATTCAACTTTGTATGTATATGACATTTTTATAATTAAATATTTCAAACTTGTAACCCAAAGAGAAGGTATGAAAATGCCTATTTGTGTACAAAACACTTGGAAAGGACATAATTCAGTGTAAGGAATTTGTACAACCTTGTTAAAATTTTCAAAATTTTGCTGTTTTCGGGTAGAAAATTAAGATTTTGGGTCAAAAAGTTGATTTTCAGGAATTTCAATTTTTTTTAATGCTGAAAATATGGAAATTTTGAATTTTTATGACTACTGTTAATTCAGAAATTATTTCAATGTTTTTATTATTGCAAAAAATGTGACAGGGTTAAAATCTCAATTTAAACTCTCATATTGAAATTTTTATATTCTAAATATTGCAAAAATCAAAATCGCATTTTAGTCTAAAATGAAAAATCGCCATAATAAATGCACCCAATAATTTTTGAATTTTTTATGTTATTTAGAATAGACAGAAAAAATATTACAGTCATTTCTTATAATTTAATTCTAAATTCCAATTTAAACCGTAGAAAACCATGAAAAAACGTTGACGTCACGGTCATATGACTAAATTATGTCTATGGGCTGATAACAAAATAACGTCAGCCAATCAGAAGACGCGTTACATCCAAAATTACATTATTGTAAAATGTACTCATTTTGTTAGTCCATAAACTGTGGATTCATTATAATACGTTGGATACCAATTTTCGTGGCTTTCGTCGGTACAGGTGAACCATGAAATTTAATGTTCAACGAATAATAAATTTTCTATAGGCTCATATGCAGACTTCTGGAAAACCACGAAATTGAATATCCACGAGCATGCAAGTTTTCCGTAATCCACGAAAATTGGTACCCAAGAAAGTTAATGAATCCACAGTTGTATGAATTAGTCATATATATATATATAATATTTAATTGCAGATTTGTGGCAATGGTAATCCTTCTCTCTCTTCTTATTGGAATTATAGTATCTGTCATTATCTACTGCTTCATTAAAAAAGGTAAGAGTAGTAAAGGACTAAGACTTACAAGAATTTGTTTTAATCATATTACTGCTCAGAAATGGGAAGACATTTTTCAGTACACTGCAAAGGTATTGAGATGGGTTGTTGTACTACAACCTTCCATATTTCACTAGGGACGCACAAATGGTTACATCTACTTGATCAATGTATATATTTCCATGTATATACATTGTTTCAATTTATTTATTAAAGTTGCATTACTCAGGGACTATTATACTAATATCAATACATTATGCCCATGCTTAACTTTGTTAAATTTATATATCTTTTTAATGAGAAACACTGAATTTTATAAACATGATAAACCGAATAGTTATATATTAAAATGATAGATTATCTACCCTGCCATTTGACATCCTGGTGCTTAGTAAAAAAAAAAGCAATCAAAAGAAGTAAAATCAAATATATAATCAGTGCAATTTGATCACAAAGTTTGCTGTCTTCTGAAGATTTTGTTTTGTATAGAAAAAATAAAACAGTTAATTTTCCCCAAAATTGTACCCCAAGTTAAAGCTTGATTTTACTTCTTAACGTTGCTCTTTCTTGATCAAGTACAATGATATTTCTTACCACAGATTATGTAACCTGTCGAAAATTATAAATTCCTGAGTTAAAAGTTTGTATTATGAAAATAGTCTTTTCTTATACAAAAGAAAAATCATATTGGGTTTGCTGTAATTTGTTTTATACTTGTGTCTCAGATCATTACTCACAAAAGCTAGACATAAGGAAGAGTCTCAGAAAATGTTTGATAAAATATGATAAAAATGATATATCAGTATAAAAGTTTGATTTTGAAACTTTATATGAACTACATTTAATAATAAATAATATTTTTACAGGTCAACAGTGGAATGATTTGTCGTGTAATCTAAGTTGCTGTCCCCAGAATTCAGTTAATCATGTTTATAATAAAAAAGATATCAATGTTAATAATGCCAACCATGTTGTGGTTGGAGATTATGGGAAAATAGTAGCAGACGGTAAGTTGTAATCAAATTTCTGTTTGGGTTCATATGAACCTTATAAACAATGATAATTACCACAAAACTCGGATCAAGTACACATTTGGGTAGTGTCACTTTTACAGTTCTTCAGTTATGTCCCTGTATATGCAAGCAGGGCATCATCTGTGTTCCATGGACACATTCCCCATTTATTGTTTTGATA